>NC_073626.1:104401814-104712647 GCF_029407905.1 Bubalus kerabau | reverse complement strand
TGTGTGTGTGTGTGTGTGTTTGTGGTCTTCACAGGTGGCTCAATAGGTAAAGATTCTGCCTACAATTCAAGAGACACAGGAGATGCAGGTTTGATCCCTGGGTTGGGAAATTCCCTGGAGGAGGAAGTGGCAAGCCACTCCAATATTCTCACCTAGGAAAATACCACGGACAGAGGAGCCTGGATGGCTACAGTCTATAGGGTCACAAAGAGCCAGATACTACTGAAGTGACTGAACATGCACACACATATATAGGGCTTCCCAAGTGATGCGTGCCAATGCAGGAGACATAAGAGATGTGGGTTTGATCCCTGGTCCAAAAGATTCCCCTGGAGAAGGGCATGGTAAACCACTCCAGTATTCTTGCCTTGAGAATCCCATGAACAGAGGAGTCTGGCAGGCTACAGTCCATGGGGTTGCAAAAAGCCAGACATGACTGACACAACTTAGCACACACACATGAAGTATTAATATTTTTCAATATATATATTTTCAAAAAATAACAGGTATAAATAAAACAATTGATTGCATCTGTATATTGTTATTTATGCCTTCCTCTTTATCCTCTATCTCCAGTATTAAAGAAGTTGTAGTATAGAAATTTTAATGTTAGTCATATTATGTTATTATTACTTGACTTGCTATGAAGAATGACTAATTCATTTTGTCCCCCAAACACTAATTATTTAAATCTTGACTGCTGACCCTGCCAACAATCATTTCATTCGTTACATGGTGCAAAATGTTCCAGTCCTTTTCCAACTCAAAATGAAGTGGCACCAGAGTTATCACAGAAATCTTATTCATCCATTGATTTCTCGTCAGCTAAAGGATTGACTTCAAGGCATCTTTGAGTCTTCAGGGTTTTATTTGGATTATGAGATTGAAGGCTTTGTTTCTTTGTATTTGATGAAAGCAATTACCACCAATTCTTCATTCTTGGGACACAGTATTATTAGAGTTGCCAAAATTCACCTGATGATCATGTGGAATAAAAGTGCCTTTACTTTATGGCTCTAACCTCAGAAATCCATTTATCAATCTGTTTCTGTTTTTTTAATATTTTATTCAAAATCTGTTTTAAAATTATTTTAATCTCAGTTTATAGTATATTGACTTTTTAGGTGTTTGGTGTATTTCACTTTCATCAAGATGAATGTTAAAGATATTGGAAAATGTCTACATACAAGAGTTCTGTAAAACAAATGTTTTCATTGCACTCTAACAACTTTCAGCTACTAGTCAGGAACAGATGATTTTAAAAGATAATTTTAGCTATCAGTAGTGGAGAAAAATAAATGTTTTCATCATAATGCAGCTTCAAGAAGTGGAAATTTGAAAATAGTTCATGTTTGAAAAAATAAAGGTAACAGAGCAGCTGCTTTAGTCTTATATATCAGTATCACTTTGGATCTATTAAAATCCAATTGATTTTTTATTACCACATTTAAAACCCAGTTGAAGGTGAGTACTTGTGACATTACCAAATTACTACATTTTTGCATATAGTGCTCTTTTTCTGGTTAAGCTGGAGGTTTTCTTAATTTTTGTTTGTTTTCCTGGAAATATATTTGAGTAATAATAGATCAACAGAATAAAATGTGTTCTGCCACTTTATCTTCTGTGTGTATATAAGATCTATATAACTATAAAGGAGATCCTAAATCTGCCTAGGCTAGTATTTCCAGACTTAATGTGATTTTATTTTTAGAGACAGTTGTTGTGGATACCTTTAATCCTGGAGGGAAAAAAAAAAAAAAAACCAACAAGCTAAAAGTGATAAAATAATGATCAAACTTATTCAGAAGAGTACCATGTCCATCTGAGCCTCAGTATTATACAAATGGATAAAAGTTCCTCTCAGAGTGGAGACCAAACATTGCTATCAGTTTTAGAGAGATAGAAACATTTCTCAGGGCTAAGAGACAGCAGGAATAGTAGTAATATCAGCTGGAACCTTGATACACATCAAAGGAAATGAAGCCCCATAGCTGAAGAAATTACATGGATACTATAGACCAATAATTTTAAATATTAAAAGGCTCTTTTCAAGCTAAGGACAACTTGTAGTTATAAGCAGACAGCCCAAGGTTAGCAAGTACTGAGAAAAATTAGTCCCTTGAATAAAAAAAAAATTTTTTTTTACCTTCAAGCTTCCTAGGGATTAAAGTGGCTCATCTAATTCTCACTGATTAATGAAATATTTTTCTACCATTGTCTTGTGTGTGTATATATGTGCAGTCATGTGTATGCTTTTTTATCAACTTACGTCCATATTTAAAAATAAATTTTCCTCAATCCATTTTATATATCATATATTGAAGAACAGTGTCAATTTTTAATTTCAATAGAAATGTATTGTCAATTGGGGTGTCTCTAGCCTATTTCAAACCTGATATTTAAGCTGATATTCAAATTTGAAGCCTCATTTTCTTTCTTAATAAAAGCTATCTCATCTCGCTATCAGTTTATGCTTTTGTTGTGTCAACCTGATAATATAAGCATACAGTTAGAGGTTCTGATTTATGATGGTTTCTTTAAAAGATAGCTTGCATGTAACTCTTCAATCGTAGAGTATTTGCTTGCTTGGTTTCTAACAAAGGCTCATTAAATTGAGTGAAACTAATATAAAACTTACCTTGAAACAGTTCCTTTGCTGAACTCTATCCTCAAAGGATTTTCTAATTTGCAATTTATATCTTAGACTTTGACCAGGAAATTAAAAATAAATAACATGTATTACTCTCTGAAAATACTTGATACTATTTCAAAAGCTGAATAGAGTCAAGGATCTTGGGTTACTAAGACACTTGTGTCCTCACCATACATTTATAAAGAAAGATAATTCAACATGATTTGTCACTAATTCAATGGCATTTTGAAAATTGTTATACAGTAAATGTATGTTATTTTCCAATACTTAGGCGATCTTTCCATATAGATTTGTATTAGGAGGTTTAGATTTTGAAACCAGGTGATGTTGGACATATGCATGCAACTTTAAAAATTTCAATTAGAAAATATAATCACTTGGGGCTTCCCTAGTGGCTCAGTGGTAAAGAATCTGCCTGCCAATGTGGGAGACACAGGTTTGATTCCTGATCCAGAAAGATCCCACATGCCATGGAGCAACTAAGCCCATGTGCCACAACTATTGAACTTGTGCTCGAGAGCCTGGAAGCCCCAACTACTGAAGCCTGCATGCCCTAAATCCCCTGGCTGGCAACAGCAGAAGCCACCACAATAAGAAGCTCATGCATGGCAACTGGAAGAAAGCCTGCACAGCAACAAAAACCCGGCAGAGCCAAAAATAAATAAATAAAATTATATTAAAAAAGATCATTTTGATATGAGAAAATAAACTCTTTTGGCTATGGTTTTGGCTTCTATTTTCTCTCATTTTTCATGAAGAGAACAATTAAATTGAAATGTACATATATTTCCTTTTTCAGTACAAGATTTAAAACATATTAAATCTCAATAAAAAGAATTCTCAGTTTCTGGGTTGTGTTCTGGTTAACTGAATTTCTGATTAAACTAGGATGAGGACACAATTGAATCTTGGTCATAAAATTTTAAAAAAACATATTTCTTTTTCTAACTTAATATATTGAATTTAATTCAATCCAATGTCTGTAGTTCATTCTTTTTATCGTACCTCAAGATCAGCACCCTGAACAGGAGCTACAATTGCTAAGAACTAGATGAAAAAGATTAAGCTGTAAAAGCAGTAACTCAAGGACATTGAGAAGCTACTTTTGGACCAACTGCTCAATCAGCTTCCTTTCCCTGATTATTGGTTTCCTCCTCACAAAAAGTTTAGAAAAAAAATTTTTAATCTTATTATCTGAGGGTTCTGATTGTTTGAAATTTCTTTACTCAATATTTAATGGAAAAAATGGATATATTATGATTAAATATAGTAATGTTCTAGATTCTCAGTTTTTTACAAAGCCAAGCAATGTGGTTAATTTCACTGCTACTTCAGAAAATAGATTGAACACTAAGATTTTTCACTGACTTCTTCCTGGCTGATTCCATTTGATGATGGATCTGTTAACAGTCTGATGCTCCAAGGAAGGCATCTATATCATGTCTTCATAAAGAGCCTGTGTACAGTGAATTGTTCCCCATTTTTGGTTTTGTTTGCTGTTGATTTGGTATCATGTGAATAAACCAAGAATGCAAATTTCTTACAGCTACTTATTTCCAATGTGCTTAATGGCTGGAGCTATACTGAGTACAGGTCACCAAGGCTTTGAATACAAAAATTAATATGACTGGTCCATGTCTGCACTAATAGAAGTTTTTATCCCATGGGTAGCTTGGACCACATGCGTAGCACAGCAAAAGTGCCATCTGGAAGTTATTCACAATTATTGCTTCTTGTCAGGATTGTTGAGGATTTCTTTTTTTTTATTAAGTAAAAATGAATCATAGAACAGACTGATGTATGTCCATTAAACTATAAAAACTTGTTAGGCTATCATCTTACTGTGCAAAATAGAAGTCTAATAGAGGTAAGCTAGATCGTGTCAGTCCATGGTATGAATGTGACATGTGAAGGGAGAAATAGACTGAAATCTGTCTGCATTATACCAGGAAATTACATATTCTTCTTAAAGTAAAATAAACACTTGACAAAGCTGTTAATCATCCCTAGTGGAAAGGATTTACAGATTCAATATTAAGATGATGAGCTTCCTACTGGTCTTAGAAGCACTGTAGTCAAATGAATCCATTTTCCTCTGAAATCATTTAGATAAAAATTATATTCACATTGAGAAATATGAATGGCTTGAATGCTAAAATGTCACTTTAAAAATGCATTGTCCCTTCTGTGGGCTCCTAATAGCTTTCAGTTAATATTTGGTTAGCAGAGAAAGACATCCCAATCCAAGCCAGTTTCTTGAATGGAGAAATTACTAACCTATCTTTTCTGTGCAAAAAAGAATGAGACTGGGGATGACAAGAGAGGCAAGTATATATGTCTTTCAAACTCACTTCAGAGTTATGCATGTAACTCAGCCATAAAAGAATGTGCATTTTTATTTTAAGCTTACTTCATTGAACTTCTCTCTCATATTTTAGGATAAATTGAAATAATCTTTAACTGATAATGTATTTGTAGATTTACCCTCAGTGATATTGTAGCTGGTAACTCCTATAAAGACAAACAATTTTTTAGCAGTTATACACTCACAAAGAAGTGACAGAATTTAGTGATTAAAGATGTGTGCACTGCAGTATAAGTGCATTTGTTTCCTAGGAGACAAACTAGGACTGTTCCTCTGAAGAAATTTGTAAGCATTAGATATTCTGTAATCAGGCCCCAAGAGAACATATTAAACCTTTTAAAAGGAATAAATATTTGACGTCCTCACCCTTTTCTAAATATATTTGTAGATTAAGCTTGTTGTCAACGGGGCTGTGTTTCAGGGGTGAGGACCGATGATACAACCCGTGAGTTGAGAACATAGTTTAACATGGCTAATCTAGGTGGCAGGATTAATGCAGGTCTTAGCCTGAGCAACTGCGTTCCTTTAAAACCATGACGTAAGAATGACAGCCACAATAAGACAAAGGGAACTAATTTTAGAATAATGATTGAGAGGCAGGAGCAAAAGGACATAGATTCAAAACACAAGTCTCTTAAAACAAAAATGGTACGATTACAGAAGAAAAAAATGACTCTTTTCTCAGGAGGCACTGTTACAGGTGGCAGGCTAAGTAGTCATGTAAATGATACTATTTGTTGGATGATTAATGACACCCCAGTCTAAAAATATGTTTTCTGTGTGCCTATCATGGCGCCTAAATCACTACCACAGAATTGCATACAGGCCTCCTTTATCTCCATGAGTATGAAAAAAGGTAAAACAATTTTTTAAGGTCTTATATTGCACAGAAATAAAGGAGATATAAGGTTTGCATCTGGTCTCAATTCCTCCTCTATAAAATAGAGATTATACTATCTGCTCATAGCATTGTCAAAGCAATATACATTTTCAAATTCCAGTATATGACATAATAAAGTATCTTGTTCAAATAAGCATTTGATACATGGCAGTACTTATTATCTTCATTATGGGAAATGAGTCATACATTACTAGAAAGCACATTTTCAAACAACTCCTATGCATGGTGCCTCCATTATAGTGAGCTTTTGGGAAACAGACAGCAAAATATAGACAAATGCATATGTAGTATACAATACATCTGATAATGATATTTCCTCTGAAGAAAAAGCAGAGGTGGAAGAGATAGGAAATCTCACTGCAGCTATGGTGAACAGAGGACATCTGAACAGACATCTAAGAGCAGGGAGAGGTAAACATGATAATGGCTGCTGCAAGTTCAGTTCAGTCGCTCAGTCGTGTCTGAATCTTTGTGACCCATGGACTACAGCATGCCAGGCCTCCCTGTCCATCGCCAACTCCCAGAGTTTACTCAAACTCATGTCCATTGAGTCAGTGATGCCATCCAACCATCTCATCCTCTGTCATCCTCTTCTCCTCCCGCCTTCAGTCTTTCCCAGAATCAGGGTCTTTTCAAATGAGTCAGCTCTTCGCATCAGGTGGCCAAAGTATTGGAGTCTCAGCCTCAGCATCAGTCCTTCTAATGAATATTCAAGACTGTTTTCCTTTTGGATGGACTGATTGGATCTCCTTGCAGTCCAAGGGACTCTCAAGAGTCTTCAACACTGCAGTTCAAAAGCATCAATTCTTCAGCGCTCAGATTTCTTTATAGTCCAATTCTCACATCCATACATGACTAATGAAAAAACATAGCTTTGACTAGACAGACCTTTGTTGGCAAAGTAATCTCTCTGCTTTTTAATATGCTGCCTCGGTTGGTCATAACTTTTCTTCCAAGGACCAAGTGTCTTTTAATTTCATGGCTGCAGTCACCATCTGCAGTGATTTTGGAGCCCCAAATAATAAAGTCTGTCACTGTTTCCACTGTTTCTCCATCTATTTGCCATGAAATAATGGGACCAGATGCCATGATTTTAGTTTTCTGAATGTTGAGTTTTAAGCCAACTTTTCCACTCTCCTCTTTCACTTTCATCAAGAGATTCTTTAGTTATTCTTCGCTTTCTTCCATAAGGGTGGTGTAATCTGCATGATATTGATATTTCTCCCAGCAATCTTGATTCCAGCTTGTGCTTCATCCAGCCCAGTGTTTCTCATGATGTACTCTGCATATAAGTTAAATAAGCAAGGTGACAATATACAGCCTTGACATACTCCTTTCCCTATTTGGAACCAGTCTGATGTTCCATGTCCAATTCTAACTGTTGCTTCTTGATCTGCATACAGATTTATCAGGAGACAGGTAAGTTGGTCTGGTATTCCCATCACTTTCAGAATTTTCCACAGTTTGTTGTGATCCACACAGTCAAAGGCTTTGGCGTAGTCAATAAAGCAGAAGTAGATGATTTTCTGGAACTCTTGCTTTTTCCATGATCCAATGGATGTTGGCAATTTGGTCTCTGGTTCCTCTGCCTTTTCTAAAAACTACTTGAACATCAGGAATTTCACAGTTCACATACTGTTGAAGGCTGGCTTGGAGAATTTTGAACATCACTTCACTAGCATGTGAGATGAGTGTAATTGTGTGGTAGTTTTAGCATTTTTTTGGCATTGCCTTTCTTTGGGATTGGAATGAAAACTGACCTTTTCCAGTCCTGTGGCCACTGCTGAGTTTTCTGAATTTACTAGCATATTGAATGCAGCACTTTCACAGCATCATCTTTTAGGATTTGAAATAGCTCAACTGGAATTCCATCACCTCCACTATCTTTGTTCATTGTGATGCTTCCTAAGGCCCCCTTGACTTTGCATTCCAGAATGTCTGGCTCTAGGTTGGTGATTACATCATCATTATTATCTGGGTTGGGAAGATCTTTTTGTATAATTCTTCTGTGTATTCTTAGGTATTACAAAAGAATGAAAGAGTTTAAGCCCCAGCCCTTGCCTTTTGTGGACACTGTAGTATTTTCAGGACCCAGGATTTAGACAGGACAATTCCATTAGGTGGAAGAGTGGATTTATGAATCTATTTCATATAGAGTCTGCACCATTGCCAGAAATTCCATTTTCCTTTTGGTCCAATAATCATGTGTGGCCACACACAATGGTAGTTACACATGGTCCTCATTAAAGAAGAAATATTCGGAGGTCAACTTTTGTCATTATTGTCTCTGCAACATATAGATAGAGAATAGCATGGTGTAGGTGGGGAAACAAAACATTTACTATCTGAATTTAGTCAAAGAATTGGAGTTTATTTTCATTTGGAAAATAGAAAAATCTCTGTTTTACAGTATTGTGAAGTTCCCAGGTGGTGTAGTGGTAAAGAACCTGCCTGCCAATTCAGGAGATGAGACTGAGTTTGATCCCTTAGTCTGGAAGATTCCCTCTAGTAAGAAATACTACTTGCCTTCAATATTTCCCAGCATCAGAGTCAGGAATCAGCCCCACGAAAGAGTCAGAGTCAACATCAGGAAAATACTTTCCGGGCAAGAAAACTTGCCTAGAAAATTCCAAGGACAGAGGAGCCTGGTGGGCTACAGTCCATGGGGTCACAAAGAGTCAGATGTGACTGAGCACACATCACACAGTTCAGAGACCCTCCCAGGCATGAGGGAAAATTATTGAAATAGATCTAAGCAAATACTTAGCAAAGCTCAATGAAGGTGAAGACACAAGCATGTACTTATTTAATAACCATGCTATTTAAATATATGACGACAACTAGGCAGGAGACTATATACATAGGGAAGCAAGTTGAGTAGGAAGATTCAAAAAAGATTTTAAAACTTATTTAATTTACATGGAGAATACATCATGCAAAATGCTGGCTGGATGAAGTACAAGCTGGAATCAAGATTTCCTGGAGAAATATCAATAACCTGAGATACGCAGATGATACTACTTTAATGGCAGAAAGTGAGGAGGAACTAAAGAGACTCGATGAAGGTGAAAAAAACTGGCTTAAAACTCATATTCAAAAAACTATGATCGTGGCATCTGGTCCTATCACTTCATGTCAAATATTTGAGGAAAATGTGGAAACAGTGTCAGATTTCATTTTCTTGAACTTCAAAATCAATGTGGAGGTAACTGCAGCCATGAAATTAAAAGATGCTTGCTCCTAGGGAGAACAGCTGTGACAAAACTTGACAGTATATTAAAAAGCAGAGACATCATTTTGCCAACAAAGGTCTGTATAGTCAAAGCTATGGTTTTTCAAGTATTCATGTATGGGTGTGAGAGTTGGACCAGAAAGCTGAGTGCTGAAGATTGATGCTTTTGAACTGTGGTGCTGGAGAAGACTTTTGAAAGTCCCTTGGACAGCAGGGAGATCAAACTTGTCAACCCTAAGGGAAATCAACCCTGAATATTTGTTGTAAGGGCTGGTGCTGAAGCTGAAACTCTGATACTTCGGCAACCTGATGTGAAGAACTGACACACTGGAAAAGACTCTGAGGCCGGAAGATATTGAGAGCAGGAGTAGAAGGGGCGACAGAGGATGAGATGGTTAGATGGACTCACTGACTCAACAGACATGAGTTTGAGCAAACTCAGAAGAAAGTGAAGGGGAGGGAAACCTGATGTACTGCAGTTCATGGGGTCACAAGGGTCAGACACGACTTAGTGACTGAACAACAATAGATATAGCATACATATTATGAGTATGAAAAAAATAACAGAAAATGATAAGCTTTGCTATTTCATCATAAAATGACATATAAATAACTACTTTAGGTAAATTAGAACTACATATCATGGAGAGAAGTTTTGAATAATGTTTGAAAACTCCAGCTTATATACTGGTTCTCTCCCCTACCATAGAAAGGCTACTATTTCTGAAACATCTTTATCGGATTTCTGGTTTTCAGATGTGGCAATAATCATATTTTTATTTTAGTGGACCTCTTAGGTGAGGACAGGAATGGGATTAAGGATGGTGGCCCACTAAATTCTAACTACTTCAGCAGAACTGCATAATGAAACTGGCACAGCACCTGCCTACTCTGATCCTCTGGCCCCGTCCAGTAAGATGTATTAAATGTATACATAAAGGCAGAAGCCCTAACGAATAATAAAAAGGAAAAGCATAGTTTTAAATTGAAAGCAAACATTTCCATATGTATTAAAATTGCATTGTCCAAAACAGTATCCACTAGTCACAGATTTATTTTTTTTAACCTAACTATTGCAACTCTTGAAATGTGGCTAGTCTGAATGGAGGCATTCTGTAAGTGTAAAATACACACCTCATTTAGAAGATTACATACAAAACCAAGAGTATAAAATAGCTCTTTAACAATTTTACATCAATACATGTAAAATTACATTTTAAATAAAATATAATTTAAAAATTAAGTTGAACTGTTTGTGTTTGCTTTTTAAATATGACTACTAGAATCTTAAAGTTACATATTCGCTAGTATTTTTCATTTTATCATATTTCTATTGGACAGTTGTATTAGAACATTATTGGTCTGGGCTTTAGTTTGGCCAATGCAATATGCTTAGTCATGTCTGACTCTTTGTGACACCATGGACTGTACAGTTCGTGGAATTCTCCAGGCCAGAATACTGGAGTGGGTAGCTGTTCCCTTCTTCAGGTATAACTTAATAACTATGTGATCATAACTTTTTATTTTAACTTCTCTGAGGTTCAAAGATTTTTACTCCGTAAATAAAGAATAATAATATTAAAGGCTTAAGGTTATGGAAAATGTACTTAGCACAGTCCCTGGATCACAGAAAGTGCTAGGCAAATTTATATTTTTCTTCCAACACTAGGAAAGAAAGAACTGTATTCTGCCCACCTTGCCTCTAACAACTAGCTTTATGTTGGCAGCCATATCTGTTAGTTTCTTTCAGCTATGTTTAATTTGGATGTGAAATGGGTATAATAATATTACAATTGTTTTGAACATAGCTATATGTACAAATTGCTTTTCTGAGTTCTTTTAACTTCAAATATTCAAATATTAATTATTGAATACTGAGAGATTCAAAATATTAAAAATAGAAAAAAGATTGTCTACCAGGAATCCTAAATTTCTCCTCAGGATTTAGGATAAAATAAATTCAAGTTAATTCTGACAAAAAATGATGTACTCAGTAAGGCTGTTATATTTGACATCATCAAAATGGTGGCCAATATATTTTATCTTCAATTATGTTTATTAAAATTAAAATACCTGCTCCCTAATTTTACAAGCTTTTTTAAAGTGGCAAGTTTTATCCAAATTTGGGAAAAATGTTGTCTCTCTTAAAACCAGATAGATATCTTTGAGCAGCTGTTTCTGTCCTTTCTAAAAGTAAAGCTATTTTACCCTATGAATGTAAACCATACTTCCACAGCAACACTGTCTCCATTAAGGAAGGCAAAATCTGCCTGATATCCAGGAAATTTGTTTGATCAGCAGGCAACTTATGGTGACAATCCAATGGGTAACTCTATCCTTTACTTTTTAATGGGATTACAAATTTCCTTTTAATAAGCATAGCGTGTTCTCCCTTTTCTCTTTTGTAAAGCACTATTGTCTAAATATGTGGAGAGATAAATTAAAGCAATTAATCTTTGTGTGATTAATTTATCCTCAATTATTGGGGGGAGGAGGAAGCCTCACTGGCTCAGAGGTAAAGAATACCCCTAACAATACAGGAGATGCAAGTTCGACCCCTGGGAAGGGAAGATCCCCCGACAGAGGAAATAGCAACCCACTACAATATTCTTGCCTGGGAAACCCCATGGACAGAGGAGCTTGGCTGGCTACAGTCCATGGGGTCACAAAGAGTCAGAAGAGGCTCAGCAACTAAACAACAACAGCAATATTGTGAGGAGGTGCTTCCAGAAGTGAAAAATGAAGGCAGGTGACATGGACTCTAGGCACTTCTTAAGAATAGAATCCTTACCTATGGAATACTTTGAGCAGGATATCCCTGGTTGAGAGCTGCTTATTGCAACAGCAGTAATAACAACAACCTTACACATCTATGTACTTATAAGACATGGCTTTCTGGAGAATGTGATAAAGCTGTACAGAACTAAGATTATATAATAGAGTTAAAATGGATATGTTTCATAACTTCAGTGCTCTTTGTTGAGTGAGATAACAAACACAATTTACAGAGGCTTCATCTATTATACAATAAAAATGTTGTAGGTTTTATATACAGAGTGCATGTACAATGTAGAAAGAAATATTTTTGAGGAGCCACAGGAGCTGTTCCAGACCTCACTTTACTTTGTTTTTGCTTCTTAATTACTTGAATCCTAAGAATCATTAGTAACATATGATCCTGGCTTAGATTAAAGTAAATTTAAGAATTTGATTCTTTATTTTTGACTCAGAATACATTATGCAGAAACTATACTTTCACTCTGACTTTATCTTTTGTATGTAAGTTAGAAAATTAAAAGTGAACCTTTCCACAAATCTAAGTACTGGGTTTCAATGATACCTTATATCTGCATTTCTATAAAAATGGACACTAACCTTGTTCTCTGAAGGAAATAAGGTTCAAAAAATAGGACTCCACAGTTCTAAACTGAGCTTTTTGTCATGATTGTATATAATAATTTGCATTATTCTTTATATAATCTGCTGTGAAACACCATTTCCACAACATGTAATGTATTTTTCATTTCATGTCCTCATCCAATGTATATAATATATGGGCACAGTTAATATGAAAGCTTTGCAACTGAATATACTTACTCCAAAAATTTTCCAGGTTTTCAATTAAAAAATTATAACTTAGATATAAAACATAAATAAAGTTGACATGGTAAAACAATGCATATCAAGGGAACATTCTAGTCAAGGGAACAAAGATGCATAGCTCTACTAATCTTTTTTTCATACAAAAAATGGTAGGGCAGTGATCTGTGTCTCCTTAAAACACCTGCCTGTCTCTGAATGGCTGTGATTGCATATCTGGAGCATATGTCCCTTTATAAAGCAGATTTCTGTGCTTTATTGTGCCTATCTTTGCATGAAGTTTTCCCTTGGTACCTCTAATTTTCTTGAAGAGATCTCTAGTCTTTCCCATTCAAGTGTTTTCCTCTATTTCTTTGCACTGATCACTGAGGAAGGCTTTCTTATCTCTCCTTGCTATTCTTTGGAACTCTGCATTCAAATAGGTATATCTTTCCTTTTCTCCTTTGCCTTTAGCTTCTCTTCTTTTCACAGCTATCTGTAAGGCCTCCTCAGACAACCATTTTGCCTTTTTGCATTTCTTTTTTTTGGGGGATGGTCTTGATCCCTGCCTCCTGTACAATGTCACAAACCTCTGTCCATAGTTCTTCAGGCACTCTGTCTCTCAGATCTAATCCCTTGAATCTATTTTTCACTTCCACTGTAAAATCATAAGGGATTTGATTTAGGTCATACTTGAATGGTCTGTGGTTTTCCCTACTTTCTTCAATTTAAGTCTGAATTTGGCAATAAAGAGTTCATGATCTGAGCCACAATCAGCTCCCGGTCTTGTTTTTGCTGACTGTATACAGCTTCTCCATCTTTGGCTGCAAAGAATATAATCTGATTTTGGTGTTGACCATCTGGTGATGTCCATGTGTAGAGTCTTCTCTTGTATTGTTGGAAGAGGGTGTTTGCTATGATCAGTGTGTTCTCTTGGCAAATCTCTATTAGCCTTTGCCCTGCTTCATTCGTACTGCAAGGCCAAATTTGCCTGTTATTCCAAGTATTTCTTGACTTCCTACTTTTGCATTCCAGCCCAGTATGAGAAAAAAGCATGTTTTGGGGGTGTTACTTCTAGAAGGTTTTGTAGATCTTCATAGAACCATTCAACTTCAGCTTCTTCAGCATTACTGGTTGGGGCATAGACTTGGATTACCGTGATATTAAATAGTTTGTCTTGGAAATGAACAGAGATCATTCTGTTGTTTTTGAGATTGCATCCAAGTACTGCATTTCAGATTATTTTGTTGACTACTATGGCTATTCCATTTCTTCTAAGGGATCCTTGCCCAAGTAGTAGATATAATGGTCATCTGAGTTAAAGTCACCAATTCCATCCATTTTATTTTGCTGATTCCTAAAATGTCGATGTTCACTCTTGCCATCTCCTGTTTGATCACTTCCAAATTGCCTTGATTCATGGACCTAACATTTCAGGTTTCTATGCACTATCGCTCTTTATAGCATCAGAATTTACTTCCATCACCCGTCATATCCACAACTGGTTGTTTTTGCTTTGGCTCCATCTCTTCATTCTTTCTGGAGTTAGTTCTCCACTGGTCTCCAGTAGCATATTGGGCACCTACCGACCTAGGCAGTTCATCTTTCACTGTCCTATCTTTTTGCCTTATCACACTGTTCATGGGGTTCTCAAGGCAAGAATAATGAAGTGGTTTCCCATTTCCTTCTCCAGTGGACCACATTTTGTCAGAACTCGCCAACATGAGGCATCCATCTTGGGTGGCCTTACAAAGCATGGCTCATAGTTTCATTGAGTTAGAGAAGGCTGTGATCTATGTGATAAGATTAGTTAGTTTTCTGGGATTGTGGTTTTCAGTCTGCCCTCTAATGGAGAAAAATAAGATGTTTATGGAAGCTTCCTGATGAGAGAGACTACCTGAGGGGGAAACTGTCTTGTTCCGATAGGTGGAGCCATGCTCAGTTCAGTTCAGTCGCTCAGTTGTGCCCAACTATCTGCGACCCCATGAATTGCAGCACACCAGGCCTTCCTGTCCATCACCAACTTCCGAAGTTCACTCAAACTCACATCCATCGAGTCAGTGATGCCATCCAGCCATTTCATCCTCTGTCGTCCCTTCTCCTCTTGCCCCCAATCCCTCCCAGCATCAGAGTCTTTTCAGTGAGGCAGCTCTTCGCATGAGGTGGCCAAAGTACTGGAGGTTCAGCTTTAGCATCATTCCTTCCAAAGAACACCCAGGACTGATCTCCTTTAGAATGGACTGGTTGGATCTCCTTGCAGTCCAAGGGACTCTCAAGAGTCTTCTCCAACACCACAGTTCAAAGCATCAGTTCTTCGGTGCTCACTTTCTTCACAGTTCAACTCTCACATCTGTACATGACCACTGGAAAAACAATAACCTTGACTAGACGGACCTTTGTTGGCAAAGTAATGTCTCTGCTTTTGAATATGCTATCTAGGTTGGTCATAACTTTCCTTCCAAGGAGTAAGCATCTCTTAATTTCATGGCTGCAGTCACCAACTGCAGTGATTTTGGAGCCCAAAAAAATAAAGCCTGACACTGTTTCCACTGTTTCCCCATCTATTTCCCATGAAGTGATGGAACCGGATGCCATGATCTTCGTTTTCTGAATGTTGAGCTTTAAGCCAACTTTTTCACTCTCCTCTTTCACTTTTATCAAGAGGCTTTTTAGTTCGTCTTCACTTTCTGCCATAAGGGTGGTGTCATCTGCATATCTGAGATTATTGATATTTCTCCCAGCAATCTTGATTCCAGCTTGTGCTTCTTCCAGCCCAGCGTTTCTCATGATGTACTCTGCATATAAGTTAAATAAACAGGGTGACAATATACAGCCTTGATGTACTCCTTTTCCTATTTGGAACCAGTCTGTTGTTCCATGTCCAGTTCTAACTGTTGCTTCCTGACCTGCATATAGGTTTCTCAAGAGGCAGGTCAGGTGGTGTGGTATTCCCATCTCTTTCAGAATTTTCCACAGTTTACTGTGAGCCACACAGTCAAAGGCTTTGGCATAGTCAATAAAGCAGAAATAGATGTTGTTCTGAAATTCTCTTGCTTTTTTGATGATCCAGTGGATGTTGGCAAATTGATCTCTGGTTCCTCTGCCTTTTCTAAAACCAGCTTAAACATCTGGAAGTTCATGGTTCACGTATTGCTGAAGCCTGGCTTGGAGAATTTTGAGCATTACTTTATTAGCGTGTGAGATGAGTGCAATTGTGCAGTAGTTTGAGCATTCTTTGGCATTGCCTTTCTTTGGGATTGGAATTAAAACTGACATTTTCCAGTCCTGTGGCCACTGCTGAGTTTTCCAAATTTGCTGGCACATTGAGAGCAGCACTTTCACAGCATCATCTTTTAGGATTTGAAATAGCTCAACTGGAATTCCATCACCTCCACTAGCTTTGTTCATAGTGATGCTTTCTAAGGCCCACTTGACTTCACAATCCAGGATGTCTGGCTCTAGGTGAGTGATCACACTATCGTGATTATCTTGGTCATGAGATCTTTTTTGTACAGTTCTTCTGTGTGTTCTTGCCATCTCTTCTTAATACCTTCTGCTTCTGTAAAGTCCCTACTATTTCTGTCCTTTATCGAGCCCATCTTTGCATGAAATGTTCCCTTGGTATCTCTAATTTTCTTGAAGAGATCTCTAGTCTTTCCCATTCAACTGTTTTCCTCAATTTCTTTTCATTGGTCACTGAGGAAGGCTTTCTTATCTCTCCTTGTTATTCTTTGGATCTCTGCCTTCAGATGCTTGTATCTTTCCTTTTCTCCTTTGCTTTTCGCTTCTCTTCTTTTCACAGCTATTTGTAAGGCCTCCCCAGACAGCCATTTTGCTTTTGTGCATTTCTTTTCCATGGGGATGGTCTTGATCCCTGTCTCCTGTACAATGTCACGAACCTCAGTCCATAATTCATCAGGCACTCTATCAGATCTAGTACCTTAAGTCTATTTTTCACTTCAACTGTGTAATCATAAGGGATTTGATTTAGGTCATACCTGAATGGTCTAGTGATTTTCCCTACTTTCTACACTTTAAGTCTGAATTTGGCAATAAAAAGTTCATGATCTGAGCCACAGTCAGCTCCTGGTCTTGTTTTTGCTGACTGTATACAGCTTCTCCATCTTTGGCTGCAAAGAATATAATCAATCTGAATTCAGTGTTGACCATCTGGTGATGTCCATGTGTAGAGTCTTCTCTTGTGTTGTTGGAAGAGGGTGTTTTCTATGACCAGTGTGTTCTCTTGGCAAAACTCTATTAGCCTTTGCCCTGCCTCATTCCGTATTCCAAGGCCAAATTTGCCTGTTACTCCAGGTGTGTCTTGACTTCCTACTTTTGCATTCCAGTCCCCTATAATGAAAAGGACATCTTTTTTTTGGTGTTATTTCTAAAAGGTCTTGTAGGTCTTCATAAAACCATTCAACTTCGGCTTCTTCAGCATTACTGGTTGGGGCGTAGACTTGAATTACTGTGATATTGAATGGTTTGCCTTGGAAATGAACAGAGATCATTCTGTCATTTTTGAGATTGCATCCAAGTACTGCATTTCAGACTCTTTTGTTGACCATGATAGCTACTCCATTTCTTCTAAGGGATTCCTGCCCACAGTAGTAGATATAATGGTCATCTGAGTTAAATTCACCCATTCCAGTCCATTTTAGCTCGCTGATTCCTAGAATGTCAACGTTCACACTTGCCATCTCCTGTTTGACCACTTCCAATTTGTCTTGATTCATGGACCTAACATTCCAGTTTCCTATGCAATATTGCTATTTATAGTATCGGACCTTGCTTCTATCACCAGTCACATCCACAACTGGGTATTGTTTTGGCTTTGGTTCCAACCCTTCATTCTTTCTGGAGTTATTTCTCCACTGATCTCCAGTAGCATATTGAGCACCTACCGACCTGGGGAGTTGGAGTTCCTCTTTCAGTATCCTATCATTTTGCTTTTTCATACTGTTCATGGCGTTCTCCAGGCAAGAATACTGAAGTGGTTTGCCATTCCCTTCTCCAGTAGACCACATTCTGTCAGACCTCTCCACCATGACCCGCCCATCTTGGGTGGCCCCACAGGGCATGGCTTAGTTTCATTGAGTTAGACCAGGTTGTGGTCTGTGTGATTAGATTGACTAGTTTTCTGTGATTATGGTTTCAGTGTGTCTGCACTCTGATGCCCTCTCGCAACACTTACCATCTTACTTGGGTTTCCCTTACCTTGGATGTGGGGTATCTCTTCACGGCGGTTCCAGCAAAGTGCAGCCACTGCTCCTTATCTTGGATGAGGGGTATCTCCTCACTGCCACCCCTCCTGACCTTGAACATGAGCCATGCTCAGTAAATCTGTAATCCAACTTTCTGTCCATGGGCAGGGTTGTGTTCCCTCCCTGTTATTTGACCTGAGGCCAAACTGTGGTGCAGGTAATGAAGATAGCCTCCTTCAAAAGGACTCATGCATGCATTGCTACACTCTATACCCCCAACCCTGCAGCAGGCCACTGCTGACCCACGCCTCCACTGTATACTCCTGGAACTTCCAGACGTTCAAGCTGAATTTAGAAAAGGCAGAGGAATGAGAGATCAAATTGCCAACATCCGTTGGATCATTGAAAAAGCAAGAGAGTTCCAGAAAAAAAAAAAAATCTTCTTCTGCTTTACTGACTATGCCAAAGCCTTTGTGTGGATCACAACAAACCGTGAAAAATTCTTCAAGACATGGGAATACCAGACCACCTGACCTGCCTCTTGAGAAATCTGTTATGCAGGTCAGGAAGCAACAGTTAGAATTAGACATGGAACAACAGACTGGTTCCAAATAGGAAAAGGAGTACATCAAGGCTGTATATTATCACCCTGCTTATTTAACTTACATGCAGAGTACACCATGAGTAACGCTGGGCTGGAGGAAGCACAAGCTAGAATCAAGATTGCCGGGAGAAATATCAATAACCTCAGATATACAAATGACACGACCCTTATGGCAGAAACTGAAGAACTAAAGAGCCTCTTGATAAAAGTGAAAGAGGAGAGTGAAAAAGTTGGCTTAAAACTCAGTATTCAGAAAACTAAGATCATGGCATCTGGTCCCATTACTTCATGGCAAATAGATGGGAAAACAATGGAAACAGTGACAGACCTTATTTTCTTGTGCTCCAAAATCACAGCAGATGGTGACTCCAGCCAAGTAATTAAAAGATGCTTGCTCCTTGGAATAAAAGTTTTTACCAACCTAGACAGCATATTAAAAAGCAGAGACATTACTTTGCCAACAAAGGTCCATCCAGTCAAAGCTATGGTTTTTCCAGTAGTCATGTATGGTTGTGAGAGTTGGAGTATAAAGAAAACTGAACATTGAAGAACTAATGCTTTTGAACTGTGGTCTTGGAGCAGACTCTTGAGAGCCTCTTGGACAGCAAGGCAATCCAACCAGTCCACCCTAAAGGAAATCAGTTCTGAATATTCATGTGAAGGACTGATGCTGAAGCTGAAACTCCAAGACTTTGGCCACCTGATGCCAAGAACTGACTCATTTGAAAAGACCCTGATTCTGGGAAAGATTGAAGGTGGGAGTAAAAGGGGATGACAGAGGATGAAATGGTTGGATGGCATCACTGACTCAATGGACATGTGTTTGAGTAAACACTGGGAGTTGGTGCTGGACAGAGAAGCCTGGCGTACTGCAGTCCATGGGGTCACAAAGATTCAGATACGACTAAGCGACTGAACTGAACTGCACTGAAAGCTGATTAATCTGCTTGCCAATTCAAGAGATGTGGATTCAATCCTTGGGTTGGGTAAATGTCCTAGAGTAGGAAATGGCAACCCATTCCAGTTTCCTTGCCTGGGAAATCCCATGGACAGAGAAACCTGGCGAGCTACAGCCCATGGGATCGTAAAAAGCTGGACACATCTTAGCAACTAAACAACAGCATAGTGTTTATAAGTAAAAATAAGATCTGTAATCTAATTTGACAATAAGTAACAAAGTATTTGGGAATATTGGGAAAAGCATATGGGACAGGTCACAGGTCTCATCAACTTGGACCAACTTGGATCAAGGCACAATTCTTTTGTGCCTAAGAATAGAAAGTCAATAGGATATAAGTTTCTTTCCTTCTTTCCAACTTCCCTTCCTTTCTCTCTTCCTTCCCTCCACACTCTCTCTCTCTCTCTCTCTTATTTTTTCCTTCTCTCATTCTTCCTTTTATCATTCCTTCCCTTATTACCTTCTTTTATTCTTAAACTAACAAAATATGTAAACAGGCTTTGGAATCTAGTGAATTCTCATCCCAACTATGATATATATATTTTTTATTAATGTCAAACTCATTGCCATCAAATATTTCATTTGAGTCTGTATAACTTTTGTATCTCTTCTATAACAACATATTTTGGATAGCCATTAAACTTTAAAAGATTCATTTTGCTTATAAACACTAGCTATGATTCCATCTCTGAGTTTCATCTCTCCCACTACCTGCTTTCCTCATCCCAACTTACAACACCTCCATAAATCCATCTCTGATATGTATCCATATAATTTATTGAGAATGACATATTACAATTTGTTATGATAACTCCATTTAGTTTGCAATAAGTAACACATACAAAACCATAAAGTTCATGAATGTAGGCCTTTCTACAATCTTTTTCACCTGTATATTTCCTGTACCCACAGCAGTCCTGGCATATAAAAGAAGTTTTATAAATATTTTTGTGGGTAAAAATGAATAAAACTTATTATAAAGAGTTTGTTCTCTTGATGAGTTTTGTCCTGTATAGAGATGATTCATATGTTAGTCGGCCAGTTTCACCTGGAACGTTGGAGAAATGGTTGTGATAACCTGTAATCAACACGGTCGTAAGGGAGCAATCACTATGTTCTGAATCCTTTTCTGTGGTCCTGTTTTCTCCTTTTGCTATTTGTGATACTATGTTGTGACATCTGCTCTTTACTTCGGAGTTTCTCATTACTAGGATTAGATTTTATTTAAACAATTGCTTCAGATGTACCTTATTATGGCCTTTCAGGAAAAGCTTTGCTTCATTCTAATATGATGTCTAAATTGATCATGTGATGCTATAAATATAACTTTTCAAAATAAGAATTCTCTATAGCAATATTTGTATCATTATCAGATTCATAATTCTTTTGTACCTTGGGAGAGATTACACTTAGAAACAAGTTTCACTCCCTTCTTGGAGTGAGTCTCGAAAATAGATCTTCCATTTGAGTAGCACCATTAAAGCTCTGGTTTAACAATATTAAATTTTGATTCCAAGTCAGTAACTCTAGGTTATTAGAAAGCCACCTGCCATAGCATGCACATCATATTGGAACATGGAAAGCACAGAAAATGTATTGATGGACTGGCTGGCTTTAAATATTAAAATGAAAATCTGACTATATCACCCATTGCTTAAATTCTCCATGATTCACCCCCTCAACCATCCCCTTCCTCCCACCAAAACAAAAACAAACCCCACAACTCATGAAAGTGCACTTGAGAACCCTCCCTGGTCCCCCAGAGCTTGCTCTTGCCCAGCTCACTAACCTCAGCTCTTACAGGTGTCTCCACTTGCTCAGTCTACAACAGCCAAACTGACCTACACACTCGTCTTTAAACATGCCTTCCAATTGCCACATCAGGGTTTCAGCCTTTACGCTGATTATTCATTTTTTGGAAATATTTTTACAAAGCTGACTTTTCCCCTCATTTACATCATACGTTGTCTTTTTGAGGAGGCCTTTCAGAATCAATGTACGTAACATTCCTTCTGTGATTTATACTATTGCCATTTTATTTGCTTCATACCATTTATCTCTGATATTATCTTTGCTTATTTTTTATTTTAATTTTAGTTGCTTGTGCCTGCTTGCTAAGTCACTTCAGTCATGTCCAACTCTTTGAGACCTTATGGACTGTAGCCCTCCAGGCTCCTCTGTCCATGGGATTCTTCAGGCAAGAATACTGGAGTGGGTTTCTATGTTCTCTTCCAGGGGAATCTCCCTGACAAAGGGATTGAATCTATATCTCTTATGTCTCCTGTATTGGCAGGTGGGTTCTTTAACTGAATTCAGCTGCTGATATGGGAAACAATTGGAACTATTTCAGTGTTGCTACAGGCTCATGAAAACAGAAATAAGAGAATTGAGTCATTTTTCTTCTGCGTTTTAAAAAGTACATATATCAGAAACAAAATAGTATTAAAAGCTTGTAGGAAAACACACTTTTTTTTTCTCCTGTAAAGTGTTTTAATTTCTTTGTCATCATGGCTCTTATGTAAAAGGGTCTACCTTAGTTTGTTAGTTGGTACTATGGTACTATAACAAGTACCATAGACTGGTTGGCTTATAAACAAAATAAATTTTCTCCTTATGGGTTCAGAGCCTGGGAAGTCCAAGATCAAGGTGCTAGAAGATTTGACATCTGGTGAGTCCTGCTTTTTGGTTCACAGCCCTCTCTCCCTGTGTCCTCAAATGGCCAAAGGGGCAAGGGCTCTATCTGGAGCTTCTTTGGTAAGAGCACTAATTCAATTCATGAGGATTCTACCCTCAGAACCAAATCACCTCTCGAAGGCCACATCTCCAGATACCATAATATTGGGGATGAGGTTTCAACATATGAATTTTAGGGGGACACAAACTTTCAAACTATACCAGAGTTTTAGCTGCTTCCTATAGTTGTTACCATGCTGTTACCTTCATGTACTGTTTTTGGCTTTTTGGCTATCTGGTTAACACATTTATAGTTATTTAACAATACTTCCCTGGTGTCTCAGATGGTAAAGTGTCTGCCTACAATGCAGGAGACCCAGGTTCTATCCCTGGGTCGGGAAGATCTTCTGGAGAAGGAAGTGGCAACCCAATCCAGGACTCTTGTCTGGAAAATCCCATGGATGGCCGAGTGTGGTAGGCTACAGTCCATGGGGTCGCAAAGAGTTGGACACAACTGAGCGACTTCACTTTCACTTTCAACAGCGCTTTATCTGTGAAAACCTCTATTAAAAAAGTAGATATGATTCCTGTCTCTCTACTAGACTGATGGGTTATCTATTGACATCTATATTTATATCTAGAGATAGAAACAGAGAGAGAGATACAGAGATTTATGTGGATATTTACATATATTTCCTAGTTGGATTAGTTGACATTTCCTTGTGGCTTAGTGGTAAATAAACTGCCTGCAATGCGAGAGACCTGAGTTTGATCCCTGTTCAATCCCTGGGTCAGGAAGATTACCTGGAGAAAGAAATGGCTACCCATTCCAGTACTCTTGCCTGGAGAATTCAATGGACAAAGGAGCCTGGCAGGCTACAGTCCATGGGGTTACAAAGAGTCGGTCATGACTGAGTGACTAACATGTTCAGCCTATTTCCTATAATGTTTAATTTTTTACAGCTTCTTCTGTTTTGGGTTATTGATAGTTGGTATTCTACTGAAAGTTAGCTTTCTTATAGATAGGAAATTGTACTTGTGTAATTTTCCAAGATCTGTTAACCTCAGAATTCTTAAATGTGACTACTGACTTAAAATTTGAAAAGGGATCAGTGTTATATTTTATACAGTCAGAATCATGCCCCAGAAAAGTCCCTGTCTCTGTACCAACAGCCTGGAGGTAGTTGGGGAGTTGATCTCACAGAGAAAGCTTTTATACTTTTGACAGCTAAAAAGTTGATGTTGAAGTATATTATTCAACATTGAAGTATATTATAAACTGCTTCTTTGAGATTGGATAGTTTAATACATGAATATTAAATTCCCATCCCAGGTAAAGCTACCTAGACACAAAAATGCATGTTTGCAAGGACGTAGTAAATAGACTTCCACATTCTAAAGGGATTTTCTAGTAGTTATATCTCAATTTCATTTTAACAGAAAACTCTCTACAGAAAGGAATTATGGTAAGTTTAAGGGTAGAAAGTGGCTATCTTGTCTCAGAGGGTGTTGAATAAGAACAGCATAGGGAAATACTTAAATTCCAAATGGAGAGAAGTGAATAGTGATAAAAAAGAGAGCATCATTTTGAGCTAAATAAATCAGAAGAAAATGAGAAAAGAGAGAAGAAAGAAAATGGTGAGAACGAGCTGTTAGTTGTTTTCCAAATTTATAGGACACAAAAAAAGGAGAATTCTGGTGAAAGTGCAACTCATGTGTGTACACTTTAGTTCTTTTTTATTGTTTAATTTGCTTTCTTTTTGCTAAATGAGATTAACTCTCTAAGTCTATAAAGTACTTTCTTGTGCCTTTGGCTATTTTCCTAATTCAGAGTTATTTTAAGTGAGTGTACTGAGGTTTTAGAACAGTTATTTAAGGTAAAATTTCAACCCAGCTCTCTCCAGGGAAAACATTTTAGATATATCAACTTGGTAAATCAGTGGGAAAAGATCACTTTTCTTGCTAATTTTTCAGATTTGTTTCCTATGCAGGTTTAACAATTTATTAAACAAATGCAATTCAACATTACTCTCAAAAACAACCTGTAACATGCTGAAACTGATGAAAAAGAAATTAAAAGGCTTTTCAATGGTAAAAGTATTCATGAAAAAAATGTATTTTTCTACAAGCTTTTTAAATACTATTTTGTTTTTGATTTATAAACTTTGAAAAAAGTATTATAGAAAATAGACAAAATTCATTTTTTTCTCAAAATAGAAACTCATTTTCTCAAAATGAGTGTATCACCTACTTGGATGCCCAGTGCATGGCTGAGAATCACATTTTTTCATTCTCATTAGAATTAAAAAAAAAAATTATCTGCTATAAATTTAGTTGCTAAATTTCTGATTTAAGGACATTGACTTGTGTTTTTAAATGCCTTTAATGATACATCATTTAACTTTTCAAAAATTAACTTAATCTAGATCTTCTAAAAACATCATCAGTGTTCAAATTCCAGAGTTTAGTGTATCTGCCCTAAAGTATAACTATTTCACCAAAGGATTTAAGCCAGTAATCAAAGTTGTATCTTACGTAGAGAAGGAAAAGCAATATTCCTACTATTAGGGGAAAAGTAGATGTTGAGAAATCACCCTCTGGGTAAAATGTAAGTGAGGAAATGGCATGATTTATTGCTGTGTGTGGTATTAGCATGTATATGGGTATAACAAATTAAACTCATGTTTCTGCTAATAAGTAAACCAGCAAATGACAGTATCCAGAGAAAAGTCTCTAAGAAAATCTACCTGATAGTTTTGTGGTTTCTAAATTAGCCTTTTAAATTTTAATGATGGTGTCATAGAAGGAACATCATATTTCATAGCTTTGGAAATACAATGCAACTTCAGAAATAACACAGGCTTTCTAAGAAATCCTTTGCTCTCTGTAAATAAGTATTTCAAAAGTTTTGTTAGGAAAGCATTTTTGAGATTTCTACTGGTTGGCAGAATATATATCACTGTATTTCCCCAAAGGACTCATCTATTCTAAAACACATTTAAATAAAAACTACTGTATTTAAATTAAAATTTGTTTGATGTTTTGGTTGTGAGATACTCCCAACCTATTTTAAATTTATTTTTCTCTTTTAATTTAAAATATCACATTTTGGAGTAAAAAGTGCTTTCTACCTTTTAAATCAAAACCTTGGATTGCATTACAGGAAAAACAACTCTTGTAACAGGAAAAGTAAGGTTGAATAGCAAATAAATTAGATTCAGCCTTGAGATAACAGAAATAGCTGTAATCAGAAGATATGTTTTATTATTACAGATGGAGATAATGGTGAGAAAAGTGTGGGAGAATGCCGAAGGCTTCTTTTCAAATAAATGTAACAATATATTATCTACATGGCTTATTTTCACATATATATCTTTCACAAATGTCTTTTTCTGGAGTATGTTTTTTAATAAGAAGAAACAATTTTCGCCATCAAATTAATTGCTTGTCATTAAAATTGACAAGCATTACTGAGTGCTTTTTTTATATTGAATTTTTTTGATATAATGTCCTCAAGACTATATGTTATGTACAGTAGTGTAACCAAACCAAATGCAATTTAACTCCTGTCTTCAAGAAGCTTATTATCTCTTTTGAAAATATTATATGCTCAAGAAAAAAAAATTGAGATATATTTTGTATTAAATAATTCAGTGACAGATTTTTAAATTTAAGACAGAGAAATAAATATAAATGTGTGCTTATTGGACTCTGAGGAATCAGGCAGGCCTGTGAAGTATTTCAGGGAAAGGAATACTTGGTTTTAACAGAAAATATGTTGCTGTATGTTACAGAATAGAGGAAAGGAGAAAAGAAACGCAACTGGAAATATTTGCTTTAGGGTCAGAGTATTTAACCTTGCAAAATGATCTCGACTTATGGCCTAATTTGGAAAAGTTTCTTAACACTTCCAGACATCATTTTCCTCATATATAAATGAAACAGTTAGGTGAGACTTTTTTACACATTTTTTTCAGTACTGAAACTTCAATGGCTCAGAGTGGCTTATGGGGAGCTATTGGAAGCAATCAAATGGATACTAGTATAAGATTTGGCTAACTGTTGACATTTGAATGTAATTGTTATATTTCTTAGGCATAGAATATTTTAAAGAAGCCTATAGAAAATAAATGTACTTTTCAAAAATGATTTTAAATGTTATTACAAGATTTATAATACAATAAGATAAGAAATTAATATATATGTAGTATTACTATATAACACAAATTTTATGTTATGTATAAAATGATATACTAATATACATTATGTATGGGGGCTGATGGCTCATCAGTAAAGAATCTGCCTGCAGTGCAGGAGATACCAGTTCAATTCCAGTGTCCAGAAGATACCCTGGAGAAGGAAATGGCAACCCACTCTAGTAATCTTGACTGGAAAATCCTATGGACAGAGGAGCCTGGTGGGCTACAGGTCATCGGATTACAAAGAGTCAGGCACAGCCTAGTGACTAAACAACAATACATCATATATAGTATTATATACTAATTATATATGTGTAGTTTTATTATTATGAAATAACATTCATATTTCATGTCAACACAAGAAAAATTTAAATATAAAATTTTTCTCTGCCCTTTGGTCTCCTCTCTACCCCCACTGTGAATCCTGTACCTGCATTATGATTTGACCAAACCTCCCCATCAGCAGGAACACCTGCTCAACCAGAAAGAGCAATACAACACACTCCTAGCATTGACAACTCCTTAAAAGACAATGTTCCTTCTTAATCTTGTAAAGAGCCACAATGATGCTTAGATTTGGATTGTGTAAACCGTCAGTGGGCTTCCTGGTGGCTCAGCAGTAAAGAATCTGCCTGCAGTGCAGGAGATACTAGTTCAATTCCAGGGTAGGAAGAGCCCCTGGAGGAGGAAACGCCAACCCATTCCAGTATTCTTGCCTGGAAATCCCATGGACAGAGGAGGCTGGTGGGCTAAGGTCCACGGGGTCACAAAGAGTCTGACAGGACTAAAGCAATTTAGCATGCAGGCCTGCAAACTGCCAATAATACATCATTTAATGTACAGCTCTCTGTCTCATGAAACTTATTATCACTGTACCTTCACTTCTAATGGGAAGAATAGCTCTGGAAGCTTTCTGAGGTGCTCTTCCCAGATTATAATCCTCAAATTTAGCCTGAATAAAAGCTTCCATTTCTTTCTTAGATCGATTGATTAATTTTCCAATGACATTTACTTGGCACAACTGGTATGATATCAGAGACACCGGTCAGAAGTCACCAGGAGTCCACCTGGGATGATGCTTGGTGCCAGTGTGGGCCCTCTGAGCTTCAACAGCTTCTCAGGTCTCCTCAGGTGTTCCCATGAGTTTTCCTGGTATTCAGATCTCAGGATCTCACTGTTTGGGTGATAATCATAAAAATTTTATCTGAGGTGGTTTTCTTTTCAGACTTGGAGTCTTCAAGTGCCACCACTGCGTATCCTAGGTGGGCCTAAGGGGTCAGGACAAGAGGCCCAGGGAAACATGGGTGACTGATCTTTTGTTAAATTTGGCTTACATTAAAAAAAAAAAAGAAAGTTGATATATTGTTCAAACAAACTATTGCTGGTGACATAAGAGACTGAGTTACTCAGAATAAACGGAAAAATAAAGGCGACAAAGGACCTCGCGGAGCGTCTGAGGAGCTTGCAGAGCATCGGAGAATTAGTCCTTGCAAGATGATGCACTCCCACACGTCTTCTAGTCTGCGCCGAGACAGGCAGATAAACTGATGTTCTGAGCACCCAGGGTGGTTATAGGCTTTCGCAGGGGGAAACCAAGCCACACAGAAGTCGAAGGGAACTGGACCAAGGGTAACTCCTTGATGTACTAGACTCAGAAGCGTCACTTTGTGCGATCCATTGCACTATCCTCAGAAAGTTGTTCAGAACGTATCTCATGCTGCATTAGGCTATGGTATTAATAGTGTCTCAAAAGCCAAACAGCTCACTTGCAAAGAGCTACCTATGGGACTACCAGATGGGTTTTTGTACTGTTTGCTAGTATTTAATTGGGAGGGAAAGGAACTCTGGCCCTGAGATGGCCAAATTGGGGTTCTTTAGACATTCCAAAATAATTTCGAGTCTTGGGTTAAACCACAGTCTTCTGGACCTCTGCCTGTCAGGTCTGCTGGAAAAGAACTGTGGTAAATATTTTTCTATTTCCTAAAACTATGGACGGAGGTTCATGACATTGTACAGGGGACAGGGATCAAGAAGATCCCCATGGAAAAGAAATGCAAAAAAGCAAAATGGCTGTCTGGGGAGGCCTTACAAATAGCTGTGAAAAGAAGAGAAGTGAAAAGCAAAGCAGAAAAGGAAAGATACAAGCATCTGAAGGCAGAGTTCCAAAGAATAGCAAGGAGAGATAAGAAAGCCTTCCTCAGCAATCAAGGCAAAGAAATAGAGGAAAACAACAGAATGGGAAAGACCAGAGATCTCTTCAAGAAAATTAGAGCTACCAAGGGAACATTTCATGCAAAGATGGGCTCGATAAAGGACAAAAACAGTATGGACCTAACAAAAGAAAAAAGATATTAAGAAGATATGGCAAGAATACCCAGAACGTGAACGTGAAGTCTCTCAGTCCTGTCCAACTCTTTGCGACCCCATGGACTGTAGCCTACCAGGTGCCTCTGTCCATGGGATTTTCTAGGCAATAGTACTGGAGTGGATTGCCATTTTCTTCTCCAAGGGATCTTCCCAACCCAGGGATCGAACCCGGGTCTCCCGCATCGTAGACAGACGCTTTACTGTCTGAGCCACCAGGGAAGTCAGAATACACAGAAGAACTGTACAAAAAAGAGCTTCATGACCCAGATAATCACGATTGTGTGATCACTCACCTAGAGCCAGACATCCTGGAATGTGAAGTCAAGTGAGCCTTAGAAAGCATCACTGTGAACATAACTAGTGGAGGTGATGGAATTCCAGTTGAGCTATTTCAAATCCTGAAAGATGATGCTGTGAAAGTGCTGCACTCAGTATGCCAGCAAATTTGGAAAACTCAGCAGTGGCCACACTGGAAAAGGTCAGTTTTCATTCCAATCCCTAAGAAAGGCAATGCCAAAGAATGCTCAAAGTACTGCACAATTGCACTCATCTCACACACTAGTAAAGTAATGCTCAAAATTCTGCAAGACAGGCTTTAGCAGTACGTGAACCATGAACTTCCAGATGTTCAAGCTGGTTTTAGAAAAGGCAGAGGAACCAGAGATCAAATTGCCAACATCTGCTGGATCATCAAAAAAGCAAGAGAGTTCCAGAAAAACATCTATTTCTGCTTTACTGACTATGCCAAAGCCTTTGACTGTGTGGATCACAATAAACTGTGGAAAATTCTGAAAGAGATGGGAATACCAGACCACCTGACCTGCCTCTTGAGAAACCTATATGCTGGTGAGGAAGCAACAGTTAGAACTGGACATGGAACAACAGACTGGTTCCACACAGAAAAAGAAGTACGTCAAGGCTGTATATTGTCACCATGCGTATTTAACTGATATGCAGAGTACATTATGAGAAACGTTGGGCTGGATGAAGCACAAGCTGGAATCAAGATTGCCGGGAGAAATATCAATAACCTTAGATATGCAGATGACACCACCCTTATGGCAGAAAGTGAAGAGGAACTAAAAAGCCTCTTGATGAAAGTGAAAGAGAAGAGTGAAAAATTTGGCTTAAAGCTCAACATTCAGAAAACTAAGATCATGGCATCTGGTCCCATGACTTCATGGTAGATAGATGGGGAAACAGTGGAAACAGTGGCAGACTTTATTTTTTTGGGCTCCAAAATCACTGCAGATGGTGATTGCAGCCATGAAATTAAAAGACACTTACTCCTTGGAAGGAAAGTTATGACCAACCTAGAGAGTATATTCAAAAGCAGAGACATTACTATGCCAACAAAGGTGTGTCTAGTCAAAGCTATGGTTTTTCCAGTGGTCATGTATGTATGTGAGAATTGGACTGTGAAGAAATCTGAGTGCTGAAGAATTGATGCTTTTGAACTGTGGTGTTGGAGAAGACTCTTGAGAGTCCCTTGGACTGCAAGGAGATCCAACCAGTCCATTCTAAAGGAGATCAGTCCTGGGTGTTCATTGGAGGGACTGATGTTGAAGCTGAAACTCCAATACTTTGGCCACCTGATGCGAAGAGTTGACTCATTGGAAAAGACTGATGCTGGGAGGGATTGGGAGCAGGAGGAGAAGGGGACGACAGAGGATGAGATGGCTGGATGGCATCACTGAGTCGATGGACATGAGTTTGAGTGAACTCCAAGTGTTGGTGATGGACAGGGAGGTCTGGCGTGCTGTGATTCATGGGGTCGCAAAGAGTCAGACACGACTGAGCAACTGAACTGAACTGAAAATTAGATTAGCAGGGAAAAATACATATAGGGCTAGCTCCATGGATCATTTAAATTGCAGAAGCATCTGAATTTTTATAATTTTAAAGAGCATTTATCTTAAACAACTTTACCTATTTTAATTGGTATTTAGAAACTCCAAAAGGCTTCCGAATTCCGTAATCGCCTCAATTGAAAGGTTTGTTGCAGAAGGCTAGTGAAAGATTAATGATATGGAAGGTACCTAAAATTTTAACTACTTGTTCCCTCTTTCTTTATTTGAGTACTCATCATAGTAATCTGAATTCTTTTCCACTCTGAAGACACTATTACATGGTTACCTTCATAAATGACACCACATGAAGCTGCAGGAAACCTTTCCGATCAAAGTTCCAACTGATTGTCCTAATTAGAGAATTTCTTAAACCCTAGCATAATCCACAAAAGTGTTTGTAAATGGATTACCGAAATGGGTCTAACTAAACCCACCATAGCTGATATTTACATGATAGGAATTTGGGATGGGGGGCTTCTCCCCTAAGCTTAAATGAGAGAAAGTAAAACATTCCAACATAGGTAAATGGTTGTGTCAGTCCTTTGATATCATTGAGATGGCCCCCTAATTCTTTGAGGAAAAAAGAACAAAACTGTCTTTGTTTTACAGGTCTAGTCTTTATATGACCAGAGGTATATCCATTTATTTTGTTACCTTGATAAATGGATATTAATATTTGGGGGTATTGATCACTTGATCTGGGTTTTCGATTGTACATTGCTTCCTGTATAAAAATTGAATTTTTCTTTGTTGGCCTTGCATCCTGCAAACTTGCTAGATCACTTACTAGTTCTAGGAATGTTTTTTGTAGTTTTCTTAGAATTTTACATGTAGATGATAATGTTGTCTTTGAATAAAAATGGATTTGTTTTTTTCCTTTTGATCTTGAGACTGGTTTTCTTTCTGTGCTAGCTTGGATTTCCAGTATCATGTTGAATAGGAACAGTGAAATTGGAGAACATCTTTGCAAGAAAGCATGCGTTTTTCAGCATGTTGTTTTGTGTAGATATTCTTTACCTAATTGAGGATCCTCTCCTACTCCTTATTTACTGAGAGTTTTTAACATAAAAGAATCATAAATTTAAAATATTTTTATATCCATTGATCTGATCATGTGGGCATTCTAATTTAGACTATTAATATGGGGGTATTAGATTGATTAATATCTGAACATTCAAATTTTCAACACCTTGCATTTCCAGGATAAACATGACTTGGTCATGTCCTGAAGTTCATGAGGGATTGATGAGTACTTTATTTTAAAGACTGATTTATTTTATTTTTTGGCTGTGATAGATCTTTGTTGCTACACACGGGCTTTCTCTAGTTGCAGAAACCCCTTCATTGTGGTGTGTGGGCTTGTCATTGCAGTCGCTTCTCTTGTAGAGAACAGGCTCTAGGGAGAGTTGGCTTCAGTAGTTGAGGCTTGCAAGGGTTAGTTAGTTGCCACCGGCCTAGTTGCTCTGCTGCATTTGGGTTTAAAAAGTACTAATCAGGCTTCCCTGGTGGGATCTTCCCAGACCAGGGATCAAATCAATGTCCCCAGAATTGCAAGGGCAGTTAACCACTGGACCACCAGAACTGCCTGATTAGTACTTTTTAAAAAATGTTTCCTTCTAATTTGAATATCAGGGTAATGGAATTTTGTAAAACAATTTGGAAAATGTTCTGTCTTCTATATTCTGGAAGAGATTGTGTAGAATTTGTGTTATCTCTCTTTTGAAAATCTGGTAGAATTCACCAGAAAAATTGTTTAGGTTTTGTGATAGCTTTTATGGAAAGCTTTAAGTTATAAACACAATTTCTTTCAGTTCAGTTCAGTTCAGTCACTCAGTCGTGTCCAACTCTTTGCGACCCCATGAATTGCAGCACGCCAGGCCTCCCTATCCATCACCTTTGTTGGCAAAGTAATGTCTCTGCTTTTGAATATGCTATCTAGGTTGGTCATAACTTTCCTTCCAAGGAGTAAGCATATTTTAATTTCATGGCTACAATCACCATCTGCAGTGACTTTGGAGCCCCCCCAAAATAAAGTCGATTATTTAATAGTTTAAATTATTAAATAGTTAATAATTAACTATTATTAATAGTGCTGTCGCAGCTTGGCACTCTCAGCTGCCGCCCATGACCTCGGACATGGGGTAGCTCCTCTTGGCTGCCGCCCCTGACCTCGGACGTGGGCAGAACTATTAAATGAATAGTTAGTTAAGAGTTTAATTATTTATTAATTTCTTTAATAGTTCTCAAAGTCTTAAGATTAGCAATTTAGTAGCATGTGAGTTTTGGAGGATTTAGTTGCCTTGTTCTGCTGTGTCCTTTTAGGACGGTGCTGACATCTGGACCAAAGAGGTAGGAAGACAGAGGGAGACAGGAAAAGAGGGAGCAGCGAGAGAGATATTGAGAGCATCATACACTTGCTACCTCCTTGGACCACATCTCTCTTAAGCAGAGAGGAAGATTCCCCTCGTCTCAGCTGTGGTTCCACTGTGCCTCCACTGCTCATACTGTTACTACCACTGTTGGATTGCTTGGGGGCTCATGTACAATAAAATGGTGCATTTTTTTTAATGGAAAAAAAAAGATACATCAAAATGAACGTGAGGGGTATCTACACTGTGCCCAGCATTAGCATTCCCTTTCCTACCTTCCACACCAGAACTAGAAGACTTTCCTTGGTGCTCTCTTTGACTACGGCCCAGTGTCTACTTCCAGTTTTGGGTGCATTAAAATCAGGTTGGGAGACCCAGAGAAAAAATAAAATGGCAGACTCACTGCCAGCTCATTTGATACTTCCACTAACCTTCCCTAGTACTCTATACATTTTTAGAGTTACTATAAAAGGAGAAGGAAATGGCCACTCACTCCAGTATTCTTGCCTGGAGAATCCCATGGACAGAGGAGCGTGGAGGGCTGTAGTCCATGGGGTCGCAAGAGTCGGACACGACTTAGCGACTAAACCACTACCACCACCATAGCTTCTGTGCAGGGTTTATATTTCTGTTCTGTCTTAGACAGTGTGCTTACACCACCTTAACCTGGAACAGAAACCCAAATAGATTCTTCCTTAGTGCAATTGTATCACTGTACAATCCTTGAATACTTCTAAGAAACAGCAGAGTGATTTTTATGGACATTAGTTTCTGACCCAGACTGCCTTAGTTCAAACGCTCACTCTACTCCTTACTAACTGTAGACCATGTCCAGATTCTTTAAACTCTTTCTGTCTGTTTTCTCATATTTTTAAAGGAAACAGTGATAATAATAGTATCTTCCTTACAGTAATTTACTTAGTTATTATAAGTAGGTGCCTAGAATAGTTCTTGGCAAATCAGGCATACTATATATACTTTGCCATTAATAAAGCTTTGAATAAAAATGTTTTCTAACTTACCATCTGTATTGTACAATCAGAAGAATATCTAATAATCAGTAGTAAAAATATTAGGATATATGTGTAATCACTTTTTTCATTTCAGACTTTGTTAAAATGCAGATTATCTCTTTCTGGTTTAGGCCACCACGTTCCCTCTTATCCTATGTCCTTCAGTACGTTAGATCAGATTGTCCTGTGAAGATGCAGTGCAAGTGACCTGGTCTTACTACTGTAGCAATTAAATCACATAATCAGAAAGCTAATTTCATTGCACTTTGAAAAGGTTATTAATTGTCATTGTATATATTTCAGAGAAAGTCAAATATGGGCAAAGGGCATGTTGCTAATAGTCATGCATCAGACAAGATTCAAAGGGAAACTTAAAACCAAGCTTCCTCAGGATGAAGATAACTATCAGAAGACTGATGCTATAAGGGGGGTTAGGCGGAACAGACCATCTTTTACTCTTCCTTCTCTATTCAGGGTAGGTCATTAAAAGTACACTTTGGAGGTTGAAGGGAATTATTACAGATTTTCTCCCAATATCTACACAAATTTAAGCTAAAAATAAAAATGGAACTCATGTTTATATTTTCTGCCTAAATAAAACAAGAACATATAATTCTGTTTGAAGGATATTTGTAGTGATTAAGCCTAAATGCAAGTATGTATGGTTTTAAAAAAGTTTATGGAGGAGGCTGATGAAAAGTCTGGACCAACCAAATCTGCGTGTGTGTGTGTGTGTGTGTGTGTGTATACAATGTATATATATATATATATATATATATATATATATATATATATATGCATGTGTATATATTTATACTCTTCAGTTCAGTTGCTCAGTCATGTCTAACTCTTCGGAACCCCATGGACTGCAGCATGCCAGACCATCTTCCTCCATCATCAACTCCTGGAGTTTACCCAAACTCATGTCAATTGAGTCAGAGATGCCATCCAACCATCTCATCCTCTGTCATCCCCTTCTCCCGCCTTCAATCTTTCCCAGCATGAGGATCTTTTCAAATGAGTCAGCTCTTCGCATCAGGTGGCCAAGGTATTGGAGTCTCAGCTTCAACATCAGTCCTTCCAATGAACACCCAGGACTGATCTCCTTTAGGATGGACTGGTTGGATCTCCTTGCAGTCCAACAGGCTCTCAAGAGTCTCCTCCAACATCACAGTTCACAAGCATCAATTCTTTGGCACTCAGCTTTCTTTATAGTCCAACTCTCACATCCATACATGACCACTGGAGAAACCATAGCCTTGACTAGACGGAACTTTGTTGGCAAAGTAATGTCTCTGTTTTTTAATATGCTGTCTAGGTTGGTCATATTCATACTGTACCTGTGTGTATAACATTATTGTGTTGTACAGTGAGATAAAGAGGATTAAAATAGCTATTTTATTTATTTACTTTTTTAAGACTAAAAAACCACAATATATGAAATAAAGTCTTCTGGACATAGATAATTCTAACATTTCTAATGAAAGGCATCACAGTGAGTTTTAGCACTGAACTTCCATGTTTCCAGTAATTGCTGTGTATGTATGTGCATGTGCGCTCAGTGACTCAGTTGTGTCCGATTGTTTGCCACCCCATGGACTGTATCCAGGTTCCTCTGTCCATGGGATTTCTCATGCAGGAAAATGGGGTGGGTTGCCATTTCCTTCTCCAGAGGATCTTCTCAACCACAAAGATCAAACCCACATTTACTGCAGGGCAGGTGGATTCTTTACTGCTGAGCCCCCTGGGAAGCCCTATAAGTGGTTACCAGTCATGAAAGTATAAAAGTACTGATGAGTTTGATACCTGAAATTTTTGATTTATAATAAGAAACAAAAACTTTATAATAAGAAACACAAACTTTAAGATTCGGGTGTTTGAAGAAAAAAAATCTTGGTTCTCTTCCAACAGAATGTTGAGAAGCTTGTCTTTGGCAAAGGTTTGTCTTTGGCATGACCAAATCTAGAACTCTGTGATATCACCTAGATCAGATTTATTTTATTCTCAGCCTTTATCTGAAAGTTTCTTGCTTTGTGTGAAGGCAGTGGGTACCAAAGAGGTAATGGTGGGGCCCTCTCTGGGGTGGTCTACCCTCAATGGAGAGGATATTTTATTATTGAGGATTTTCAGAATTACAGTGAATTATGATAATAAAAGGCATTCACTTGGTAGGTTTTAATATTGTCTACAAAGTCTCTATACCCACTCCAGTACTCTTGCCTGGAAAATCCCATGGGCGGAGGAGCCTGGTAGGCTGCAGTTCATGGGGTTGCAAAGAGTCGGACACGACAGAGCGACTTCACTTTCACTTTTCACTTTCATGCATTGGAGAATGAAATGGCAACCCACTCCAGTGTTCTAGCCTGGAGAATCCCAGGGACGAGGGAACCTGGTGGGCTGCTGTCTATGGGGTCGCACAGAGTCGGACACAACTGAAGCAACTTAGCAGCAGCACAAAGTCTCTATATCATTCATGCCCTATTGCCTGGCCCTAGGGTGTCAGGCACTGTCCCTACCATTCACATTATCTGAAAAGAAGAAGATGGCAGCTATCCCATTTGCTATATTTTTTTCAAGGAAAAGGACACCTCTTTCTTTCCCAGGCATTTCAGGAAACCTTATCTTAATGCCTCTGGCTGGAAATTTATACATTTTTGAACCAATGCCCATGGCTAGGAGAGCGCTCCTCACCAATTGACTTAACCCACTCATCATACAGAATTATTATATTCTTTGCAGCTGAGGATGGAGATGCTCTATACAGTTAGCAAAAGCAAGACCTAAAGCTGACTGTGGCTCAGATCATGAGCTCTTTATTGTAAACTTCAGGCTTAAATTAAAGAAAGTAGCAACAACCATTAGGTATGACCTGAATCATACCTAATTCAGGTATGACCTGAATCAAATCCCTTATTATTATACAGAGAAGGAGACAGATAGATTCAAGGGATTAGATCTGGTAGACAGAGTGCCTGAAGAACTATGGATGGAGGTTTGTAACACTGTAGAGGAAGTGGTGACCAAAGTCACCCTAAAGAAAAAGACATGCAAGATGGCAAAATGCTTGTCTGAGGAGGGCTTACAAATAGCTGAGATAAGAAGAGAATCAGAAAGCAAAAGAAAGAGAAAAATATGCCCAACTGAATACAGAGTTCCAGAGAATAGCTTGGAAAGATAAAAAAGGCTTGTTAAGTGAAAAATGCAAAGATATAGAAGAAAACAATAGAATGGGAAAGACTAGAGATCTCAAGAAAATTAAAGATACTAATTAGGGGAATATTTCATCCAAAGATGGGCACAAAAAGGACAGAAACATCAGGACCTAACAGAAGCAGAAGACGTTAAGAAGAGGTGGCAAGAATACACAAAATAAACTATACCAGAGAGGTCTTAATGTCCCAGATAACCACAATAGTGTGGTCCCTTATCTAGAGCCAGACATTCTGGCGTGTTAATCAAGTGTGCCTTAGGAAGTGTTACTATGAATAAAGCTAGTGGAGGTGTGGAATTCCAGCTGAGCTTTTTAAAATTCTTAAAAATGATGCTGTTAAAGTGCTGCACTCACTATGCTAGCAATTTGGAAAAGCTCAACAACAGCCATAGGACTGGAAAAGATCATTCCAATCCCAAGGAAAGGCAATGCCAAAAAATGTTCAAACTACCAAACAATTGTGCTCATTTCACATGCTAGAAGTTAACGCTCAAACTCCTTCAAGCTAGTTTACAACAGTATGTGAACTGAGGACTTCCAGATGTACACGCTGGATTTAGAAAAGGCAGAGGAACCAGAGTTCAAATTGCCAATATCCTTTGGATCATAGAGAAAGTAAGGGAATTCCAGAAAAGGTCTACCTCTGCTTCATTGACTATGTTAAAACTTTTAACTGTGTGAATCACAATAAATTCTGGAAAATTCTTAAAGAGATAGAAATACCAGACCACCTTACCTGTCTCCTGAGAAACCTGTATGCAGGTCAAGAAGCAGCAGTTAGAACCAGACATGGAACAATGGATTGGTTCCAGATTGGGAAAGAAGTATGCAAAGGGTGTGTATATTCTCACCTGCTTATTTAACTGATATGAAGAGTACATCATGCAAAATGCCAGGCTGGATGAATCATAAGCTGGAATCAATAATGCTAGGAGTAATATCAACAACCTCAGATATGCAGATGATACCACTCTGATGGCAGAAAGCAAAGTGGAACTAAAGAGCCTCTTGATGAAGGTGAAAGAGGAAAGTGAAAGCTGGTTTAAAACTCAACATTCCAAAAATTAAGATCATGGCATCTACTTCATGCCACGTAGATGGGCAGAATGTAGAAACAATGGCAGGTTTTATTTTTTGGGGTTCCAAAATCACTGCAGATTGTAACTGGAGCCATGAAATCAAAAGGCATTTCCTCCTTGAAAGAATACCTATGATAAACCTAGATAGCATATTAAAAAGCAGAGACATCACTTTGCTGACAAAGATCCATATGGTCAAAGTTGTAGTTTTTCCAGTAATCATGTATGGATATATGAGAATTGGACCATAAAGAAGGCTAAACACTGAAGAATTGATGCTTTCAAACTATGGTGCTGGAGAAGACTTTTGAGAGTTCTTTGGATAGCAAGCTCAAACCAGTCAATCCTAAAGGAAATCGACCCTGAATATTCATTAGCAGAACTGATGCTGAAGCTGAAACTCCAAAACTTTGGCCACCTCAGGTGAAGAGCAGACTCACGGTCGAAGACCCTGATGCTAGGAAAGATTGAGAGCAGGAGGAGAAGGGGATGACAGAGGATGAGATGGTTGGATGGCATCACCGACTCAATGGACACAAATCTGAGCACGGAGATAGTGAAGGACAGGGAATCCTGGAATGCTGCAGTCCACGGGGTCACAAAGCGTCAAACATGACTTAACAACTGAGCAATCATAGTACAAGCTAACCTCCTATCATAGGGAGTGAGAGTTGCTTACGTTAGAGTAAAGGGTGGCTTCTCTTCAATAAATGGTGCTTGGAAAACTGGACAGATGTATTTAAAAGAATGAAAATGAAAGGATGAAATTAGAACATTTCCTAACAGCATATGCAAAAATAAACCCCATATGAATTAAAGGCATAAATAAAAGACCAGAATCCAGAGGTGTCTTTTCCAACAAGAAGATGGATGAGTTGTAGACAGTTTAGTAAATTTTCTTTAGAATTCCTTATGTACTTTATCTAAGTGATTTTCTATGAAGATGCAAGTGGCATAGATTTGCAAGGTAAAATCTTTGACTCTCTTTCAAGTCCTCCTTCATATCATAACATACATTAGGGGTTCACATGTTTGAACTTCCCTTTGTCAACAGAAACAGAACAACCCAGTCCTCAGAACATGTGTCACTTATTACATTTATCTGTTAAGTCTGTAACCAGCAAGCAACATGCATGGAGTTTTCAATGAGGTCCATGTTTGCATCTTTATTTGGTTAGATATATGAACTTCTGTTCATTGTTTATTTATCTTGACAGGTTGAATAAGCAACCATAAAACACAATTAAATGCATCCTTGAGAGTAATGACATAAGTGATTTGAGACCTTTGTACTTTGGCCACCTCATGCGAAGAGTTGACTCACTGGAAAAGACTCTGATGCTGGGAGGGATTGGGGGCAAGAGGAGAAGGGGACGACAGAGGATGAGATGGCTGGATGGCATCACTGACTTGATGGACCTGAGTCTCAGTGAACTCCGGGAGTTGGTGATGGACAGGGAAGCCTGGCGTGCTGCGATTCATGGGGTCGCAAAGAGTTGGACACGACTGAGCGACTGATCTGATCTGATCTGATGTGTATACTGTTGATAGCTTACAATGAACGGTGTTGGATTCACGATCTCTGAAGAAGATTTAGCTTTGGGACCAGGGACCAGGCTTGATCACTCAAGAGCTTTTGTGCAGCAGAGTTTTATTAAAGTATAGAAAGGGAGAGAGAAATTTTCTGACATAGACATCAGAAGGGGAATGGAGAGTGCCCCACTCACTAGCCTTTAGCAAAGGAATTATATATATATATATATATATATAATTATATATATAATTATATATATATAATTAGTTATTACAATAAATCAAAAGAATGTCTCAAGGTTGTAAAAATTTTACCAGACCCACTCCCACAATATACATTTTAGGATAACAGGATAGAACTAAACAGTAGAAAGATCCTACTATAATATACATTCTAAAATATCAGGATTAGTCAGAAGGTTTTCAGGAAGGAGAAACTGTCCTCAAGCAGGATACGTTGTTGTTATATAATCTCTAGTACAGAATTTAAACTTAGTTGTTTTTTGTGTAATCACAGTTCAGGGTTTAAAGAAAAAAACATTTTATGTGACTAAGACTAAGAAATATATATAAAAAAAAAAAATTGGCTTTTCCTCCTCCTTGAGAATTCCAGATCCCTATCTCCTCAGGGATCCCCAGACTTCTTATCAACCTGCCTAGGAATTTACTGTCTCACTGTCAAGGTATACATCTTTTTCCACATGGGTTTCCATGGCGGGGGGGGGGGGGGGGCGTGAAAAAACAAGGAAGAATTGTAATTCTCGGCAGCCTGATTTGACAGTTGTGGATCATGTGTGTGTGTGTGTGTGCGTGTGTGAAGTTGCTTGTCGTGTCTGACTCTTTGCAACCCTATGGACTGTAGCCTGCCAGGCTCCTCTGTCTGTGGGGATTCTCCAAGCGAGAATACTGGAGTGGGTTGCCATGATCTTCTCCTGGGGATCTTCCCCACCCAGGAATAGAACCTGTATTTCCTATGCCTCCTGCATTGGTAGATGGGTCTTTACCACTAGCCCCACCTCTGGATCATACAAGACATCAACAAACTGTAGTCCATGGACCAAATCTAACCAGTTACTTGTTTTTAAAAAGATTTTATTGAAACACAGCCCATTTTTTACATAATGCTATGTCTGTTTTCACCCTACAACACCTCAAAAAAACTTAAAATATCTACAGTTTATCCTTTTATAGAAAAAAGTTTCCAACACTTGGGCTGTACTAATGGCTTACATTCATTGAGCACTTGTTGTTTGCCAGGTACTGTGGTAAATGGTCTAAATGCAAAATATGATTTTATTCTTAAAATGAGCCTGTAAAGCCTTAATGTAATTTTTCTAGAGATGGAAAATACAGAAATAGATAAACAAGTAGCCCCAAATCACACATTCAACATGTATAGAAAGCCAATTGAAAACCATATTTTTTTATTAATAAAGAAATTAGTCCTTTCATTTAACCACTACTCCTCACATTCTGTAAGTTTTATAATTTCTACTAAGTGCAAAAAATTTTTGAAAGATGGTTAGGAAGTATGGAGTAATATAATGAACTTTTGAGTTGGGAGACAGAAACCTAGGTTCTAGTCTTGGTCTTGTCATTAATCAGCTGTAGGGATAAAGAAATCACTTTAAATCTTCTGTAATGAGCTTCTCCATCAATGAAAAGAGGCAGCACTATCACATGATCACTGACATTTAGTTCTAAATATCTAAGATGCTATAATTTCTTAAAAAAACCTCCTACATCTAAAGAATAAAGTATATTTAATGTAATACTAATAAAATTAGGTCAAACAAATATATCTGACAGGACAGGGAAGGATATTGACTAAAATTGAACTGGTTCTGATATGGATGTTGGTTATTTGGTAAGTTGACATAAAAATTATTTTTTGTATAGTTGATTTGGAGGCAAATCTAGGATTGATGTTCAAATGATATAGTGAAAATATTTATTAAATTATTTGATCCTTCTACTCTTTGTTTTCACTGGATTCTAAATGCTATCATAGATATTTGTTGAAATTTGAAAATCATACAATATGAAAAATTCAGTTAATTGTCCACAGGGTTAAATTAGAGAATGATGTTCCTTCTTATAAAATAATGACATTTCCATAGACATTATTCAGAATGGAAAATTGTCTGTTTTAGCTCCCTAAATATCAGGGAATTCTGTGCAGCTGCAGATGACCCCCTATATTATCTCAGCCTGTCCATTCTTTTCAAGAATGTGAGGTTGCCATCACAACAGTCACAACACCTCCTTTCAATGTTTCTCATACTCTACATGCTGGGAACTCCCACATGTTCAAGCTGGATTTAGAAAAGGCAGAGGAACCAGAGATCAAATTGCCAACATCCAATGGATGATCGAAAAAGGAAGAGTTCCAGAAAAACATCTACTTCTGCTTTATTGACTATGCTAAAGCCTTTGACTTTGTGGATCACAACAAACTGTGGAAAATTCTGAAAGTTATGGGGATACCAGACCAACTTACCTGCATCTTGAGAAATCAATATGCAGGTCAAGAAGCAACAGTTAGAACTGGACATGGAACATCAGACTGGTTCCAATAGGGAAAGGAGTATGTCAGGTTGTATATTGTCACCCTGCTTATTTAACTTATATGCAGAGTACATCATGAGAAACATTGGGCTGGATGAAGCACAAGCTGGAATCAAGATTGCCAGGAGAAATATCAATAACCTCAGATATGCAGATGACACCACCCTTATGGCAGAAAGTGAAGAAGAACTAAAAAGCCTTTTGATGAAAGTGAAAGAGGAGAGTGAAAAAGTTGGCTTAAAGCTCAATATTCAGAAAACTAAGATCTTGGCATCCAATCCCATCTCTTCATGGCAAATAGATGGGGAAACAGTGGAAACAGCGACAGACTTTATTTTTTAGGGCTCCAAAATCACTGCAGATGGTGACTGCAGCCGTGAAATTAAAAGATGCTTACTCCTTGGAAGGAAAGTTATACCAACTAGCATATTAAAAAGCAGAGATATTACTTTACCAACAAAGTTCTGTCTAGTCAAAGCTATGGTTTTCCCAGTAGTCATGTATGGATGTGAGACTTGGAGTATAAAGAAAGCTGAGTGCTGAAGAATTGATGCTTTTGAACTGTGGTTTTGGAGAAGATTCTTGCAAGTCTTTTGGACTGCAAGGAGATCCAACCAGTACATCCTAAAGAAAATGGGTCCTGAATATTCATTGGAAAGACTGATGCTGAAGCTGAAACTTCAATACTTTGGCCACCTGATGTGAAAACCTGACTCCTTGGAAATGACCCTGATGCTGGGAAAGGTTAAAGGTGCGAGGAGAAGGGGACAACAGAGGATGAGATGGCTAGACAGCATCACTTACTCAATGGACATGAGTTTGAGTGGACTCTGAGAGTTGGTAATGGACAGGGAAGCCTGGCATGCTGCAGTCTATGGCGTCGCAAAGAGTCAGACATGACTGAATGACTGAACTGAATTGAATTTCAATAAATGTTAACTGGAACTCTCGTGTTTGAGGGGTTTGATTAAAGCTGAGGGCCACAGACAAAATGGAACCGGTGATATATACACTTGATTTGTCAAGGCTGTGTATACAGATGAGGGAAACAATAAAAATATACAGAGATGTGAGTCTCTCTGTGGTATAAGGAAATCTATCCGCTAATCATACTGGAAGAAACATCCCTGTGTCAGTTATTTCATGCAGAGATATCAAGCGACAACTCAAAAAACAGTGACAGTATTAGGAAACCAGCCCTGCTGCTGCTTCCACATCAGATTAGCACTCTGTGAAACATACAGAGATCCTTTAGTAGAGTTTTGGTGGAGGTTCATATGTCCAGGGAACTAACCAATTTGGTTGCAAAGACACATCTGTGTATGTACCCACATGTGTGCATCTATTCATATGTGTAGATGAATGTACCATCCAGTTTTCTAACATATGACTCAAGTGACACACATTTAGAAACCTAGAAAGGTAAAACTGAAACGTGTCTTGATAAGTTAGTCATTCTCCTGAACCCTGCCTAACTTCACCACACACGGAAAATATCATAGAAACTCCTTGTGAATAATGACCCTCAGGCCATATTCTTTGGTCAAAGCTGGTTTCTTATTTCTAATCAGTGTGTATAATTATAAAACAGACATTTAATTTTTTTTTTTAATTCCAAAGTTGCTGTCATTATGGTGGTGGTTGTGTATATGTGTGTATGTGATGTGTGTGTGTATGTGTGTGTGTGTGTGTGTGTGTGTGTATGTCTTTCTGAGGAACCAGTGAAACCATAATGCAGTGGCTATCAGGTCTGTTGTTCAATACAGACTGAATGACATGACTGGAAATATGTAAAAGTATCTGTCATAACGCCTTATTCTCTGAATCAATGTGTGTATGTGTGTATCAATTTTCTTTAGTTTATGCTATTTTATCAATCTACTATTAATTTTCTTAACAATAATATTAGCTCATAAGGACTATTCTTCAAAAGAAGGATTTTCTGTGACTTCTAATGAACATTTAGTTTTAGAAAAGATTTTATTTCAAACGTATGAAACATTTATATAATAAATCATCAAAAGATGTAAAATTACATCATCTGGTTATATTTATGTTCATGAATATAATGTGACTTTTTTCCTTTCACATAGGTCTGTGCTGCTGTCAACCTCAGCGTTTCCAAGTGACATTTTCATTTAGAATCTTATCATTTTATAATTATTACCTTTCAGAACTCCCAGGGAGTGAACAAAGGCTTCCTCTTTGTATGTCCATTGTTATGTTTCTTTGAAGAACAAATTAAATTTTGACTCTAGCCAAAATAAACTTTCAAATGGCAAAATAAATCTAGAATTATGTGAAAAACAAATCCTTTTAGGGGAAGCTTGACTCTGGACATCGTAAGTTCAGGTGTATTTAAGATAATTTACTACCATGTTTCCTTTTCTGTGTGCAAAGCTGTGGTGCCATATGCTCTCTTTGTAGTAGAAAAGGGAGGAAAGAGCTAAGGTCTGAAAAACATGACTACAGAATGAGCTGAGGAAACTAGTTAGTATATCATTCTCTCCTGTCCTGAGAACACAGACAGACAGCTGAATTTTCTTTCCCAGCTTAACTCTCATCTGTCTCTCTTACAGACCCTTTACCTATTAACATCAGTGAATGAGGATACATTGAGGGGGTCTGGAGTCTGAATTTGTAGAATTAGCTACGTTGGCTCAATGTACCAATAAAAAAATTAACAACGCCTTTGGTATATGCAGCCATTTACTTGATCTTCTCCCAAGTATCTTGACCTTAGGGAAGCAAAGCAATTTCATTTAACATACACAATATGCCAAATGGATTTCAGTGCTTTAACTTATTAGTTACGATTTGACTTACACATAAGATGACCCAATAAACTCACTTGGATCTGTCTTTGCAAGTTGCCATATTAGACTGTCCATTTTTTTCTTCTCAGTTCACCATATTGCTAAAATAAATTGCCTTCTCCTCATTGTTTTGGCTTCCTCTATGTTTTTTTTCCTTTGATGTTTTTGACCATTTCTCCTATGGTCATTCTTGCTTCTGGATTCTTACCTTTCCTCCTGCTGAGTATAAACACACCTTACGTCTGTTGCTGCTGCTCATTTAAAGAAAAATACTTTGAACTATTTAAGTAAAGAAACTATTACATCTTTAAGAATAATGAAAATGCAGTATCGTGAACATTGACTTTCACATGAACTTGAAATATTCTGAATAAAGAAAGTACATCATGAAAGATTTTTTAAAACAACATTTGGCAAATTTCTTCTTTAAGGAGGCTTTTTTTTCTGATTTTGTTATGATTTCTCATTTCTCGGCTATGTTAAAATGTCTGACATAGTGTTCTTTTTGATTTTTAATTGGCATTTTGTTTCATCAAACACTAACATTTTATCAACCTTTTAATATTTATTGCTTTTTCAGGTTTTTTTTTTCACTTTAATTGCTTTACTTATTCTGTACTATTTTTACTTATTTCCTTTTTATAAATGTTCAAATCCTCAATGTTTACCTTTTTAAAATGTTAACTGGATATGTACTTGCACACATGCATACTGATTTAAAGGGTTAAGAAAAGAATCAGTGCTGCGTCAAAAGCTCTATGCTGATAAAATGTTCTGGTGTTCTTTGTCTTAATGTCAATGAATTAAAATGGATTGTGTGGACACTGGGTGCTGTGTTCTAGGACTTCTGATGCAAGAGTTATTTTAATGTTCAATATCCTAGGCCATTTGTGGTCAGTGGGAGAAAGAGTCCAGGATACAATGCTTACCTAGAAAATAAAATTTAAACAATGCTTAAAGTTTTATGTATTGACATATTGTTATCTTTATATCAAAGTTATTGGCATCTTTTTTTACTGTATTATAGATAGAAATTTTGGAATATAAAGAGGGAATTCAAGAGCATTTTGTTGGTAGATTTTAAAACTTGACTTAAAGTTTAGGAGCCCTGACTTCAAGTTATGACTTTTCTCACCCTGTTTTGTTGACTTTTGGGGGTTGGTTGCAGATAATTTAGTGACTAAGCATGGCAGTAGTCATGTATGGATGTGAGAGTTGGACTATAAAGAAAGCTGAGCACTGAAGAATTGATGCTTTTGAACTGTGGTGTTGGAGAAGACTCTTAGAGTCCCTTGGACTGCAAGGAGATCCAACCAGTCCATCCTAAAGGAAATCAGTCCTGAATATTCATTGGAAGGACTGATGCTGAAGCTGAAATTCCAATACTTTGGCCACCTCATGCGAAGAACTGACTCACTGTAAAAGACCCTGATTCTGGGAAAGATTGAAGGTAGTAGGAGAAGGGGGATGACAGAGGATGAGATGGTTGGATGGCATCACCAACGTGATGGACATGAGTCTGAGTAGGCTCTGGGAGTTGGTAATGGACAGGGAAGCCTGAAATCCTGCAGTCCATGGGGTTGCAAAGAGTCAGACATGACTGAGTGAACTGAACTGATGACATCTCTGAGTTCAGATAGGTTTGGGTAAACATTACACTTTATCACTGTGTAACTATGCAACATTGACTAAGTTACTCAGTATCTTTAACATCTCCATTTTCTCACCTGTAAAGTGGGAAAAAGAGTAGTATTGCTCCTGAAGTGAAAAAGAAAGAGATATTTTCAAGAGATATTGGTTTACACAGTTGTGGAGGCCAGCACATCCAAAGGCTGTAGGGCAGATGCACTGGCTAGAAACTCGGGCAAGAACTGAAGTCACAGTCTTCACCAAGTCTATAGGGCAGTCCAGAAAAATGGAGACTCAGGCAGCATGTCTGTGGTATGATCCTGAGGCCAAATTCCTTCTTATCTGGGAAATCTCAGGTTTTGCTCTTAAGGTCTTCAAAGGATTGAACAAGGCCTACCCTTATTCAGTGTAAGGAACTACTTAGGGACTGTAATCTCCTTCACTGAAAGTCAACTGATTTTAAATGTTAATCACATCTACAAAATACCTTCAGAGCAACGTGTAGTGTGTAACCCAATAACTGGGCACCATAGCCTGGCCAGGTTGACACATAAACTCCACCATCAAATGTTTGTTGTAGAACAGTAGCAAATGTATGGGGAAACTGAAGCCTTTGGAGGGGCAGAAATTGGAGAGATCATCTTTATGCAGACCTAGGAGATTTCCATCCCCTGTCCTTCTTAATGTAGTTTGTCATAACACCAAAGGCCTTAAAAATAATAATAATAATAATAAAGAAATGATTAGTGGTTAAAAAAAAACACACATGGGCTTTGATGAGTTGCTAATTTTCATGTGACTCAGGCATCTTAACAAAGAGAGTGCTAATGATACTTTCCTCATGGTGGAGGGCTTTGCTAAGACTAAGGAATATGCTAAATTTCATAGGACAATGCCTATAATATACTAGGACTCAATACATGTTAGTTACTTTTATTATTTCACCTGATTTTCACTCTCCATGTGATTGGCTTGATACTAGGGTAAAAGATAATTTTTGTCAAAACTGTGATATATTTGAGAATGAAAGAGAAGTTTGTAAATGTTTTCTCTGGTAAATCAAGTATAGACTTGGGTGTCCAGAGAAAACCAGGCCATATTTACTGTCTGAGCCACCAGGGAAGCGGATATGGCTAACCTGCCACTGCTGCCGCTAAGTCGCTTCAGTCGTGTCTGACTCTGTGCGACCCCATAGTCAGAAGCCCACCAGGCTCCCCCATCCTTGGGATTCTCCAGGCAAGAACACTGGAGTGGGTTGCCATTTCCTTCTCCAATGCATGAAAGTGAAAAGTGAAAGGGAAGTTGTTAAGTCATGTCTGACTCTTAGCCACCCCATGGACTGCAGCCTTCCAGGCTCCTCCGTCCATGGGATTTTCCAGGCAAGAGTACTGGAGTGGGATGCCATTGCCTTCTCCGATGGTTAACCTAGATGTACTTAAATTTGCTGTGGATTTCCTTTTACCTTTCAGAGTTGAATGTGCTTAATTCATTAAGTTTCTTAACTCTTTGAAGTTTTTTTTCTTCCCAACTAGTATTAGTCATTACATGTAGTTTGATTCTGGCAGCTAGTATGGACACAAATGCCCTAGGCTGTCTTTGTTCATTTTTTGTGGGTAGGTGGTGTTTAGGTGGTGTTAGAGAAAATTTAATTTTTATTAAGGGTCTCTTCAGATGGAATTTAGCTAGTTTGATGACATCAAATTCAATTTATTGCTGCCATTATTCATTATGTAGTTATACTCAGGTGGAGGCCAGGTCTGCAGTGAAGTAAAAATCACTGAATAAATGCTATACTGAGTTATCTATGTAGTCGAGCGGGATGGTGGGGGGTTGGGGGGTGTTTGCAGGGGGGAGACCAGGAGCTGACTGTGGCTCAGATCATGAACTCCTTATCGCAAAATTCAGACTTAAATGAAGAAAGTAGGGAAAACCATTGGGCCATTCACGTATGACCCTTATGATTATACAGTAGAAGTGACAAATAGATTCATGGGATTAGATCTGATACACAGAGTGCCTGAAAAACTATGGACAGAGGTTCGAAACATTGTACAGGAGGCAGTGATCAAAACTACCCCCGAGAAAAAGAAATGCAAAAAGGCAAAATGGTTGTCTGAGGAGGTCTTACAAACAGCTGAGAAAAAAGAGAAATAAAAGGCAAAGGAGAAAAGGAAAGATATACCCATCTAAGTGCAGAGTTCCAAGAATAGCAAGGAGAGATAAGAAAGCCTTCCTAAGTGAACAATGCAAAGAAATAGAGGAAAACAATAGAATGGGAAAGACTAGAGATCTCTTCAAGAAAATTAGAGATACCAGGGGAAAATTTCATGCAAAGATGGACACAGTAAAGGACAGAAATGGTATGGACCTAACAGAAGCAGAAGATATTAAGAAGAGGTGGCAAGAATACACAGAAGAACTATACAAAAAATATCTTCATGTCCCAGATAACCACGATGGTGTGATCACTCACCTGGAGCCAGAAAACCTGGAATGTGAAGTCAAGTGGGCCTTAGGAAGCATCACCATGAATAAAGCTAGTGGAGATAATGGAATCCCAGCTAAGATATTTAAAATCCTAAAAGATGATGCTGTTAAAGTACTACACTCAGTATGCCAGCAAATTTGGAAAGATCAGCAGTGGCTACAGGACTAGAAAAGATTACTTTTCAGTCCATTCCCAAAGAAAGGCAGTACCAAAGAATGTTCAAACTACTGTACAATTGCACTCATTTAACACACTAGAAAAGTAATGCTCAAAATTCTCCTAGCTAGCCTTCAGCATTGGTCCTATTACATGAACTGAGAACTTCTAAATGTACAAGCTGGATTTAGAAAGGCAGGGGACCTAGAGATCAAATTCCCAACATCTGCTGGATCATAGAAAAAGCAAGAGAATTCCAGAGAAACATCTACTTCTGCTTCATTGACTATACTAAAGCCTTTGAATGTGTTGATCAGAACAAACTGTGGAAAATTCTTAAAAAGATTGGACTACCTGACCACCTTATGTACCTCCTGAGAAACCTGTATGCAAGTCAAGAAGCAACAGTTAAAACTGGATATGGAACAACAGACTGGTTCCAAATTGGGACAGGAGTATGTCAAGGCTGTATATTGTTGCCCTGCCTATTTAACTTATATACAGAGTGCATCATGAAAAATGCTGGGCTGGATGAAACACAATCTGGAATCAAGATTGCTGGGAGAAATATGAATAAACTCAGATATGCACATGACATACCCTTATGGCAGAAAGTGAAGAGGAACTAAAGAGCCTCTTGATAAAAGTAAAGAAGAGCGTGAAAAAGCTGGCTTAAAGCTTAACATTCAAAAAATGAAGATCATGACATCTAGCTCCATCACTTCATGGCAAATAGATCAGGAAACAGTGACAGACTTTATTTTCTTGGGCTCTGAAATCACTGCAGATGGTAACTGTAGCCATGAAATAAAAGACACTTGCTCCTTGGAAGAAAAGCTATGACCAACCTAGCCAGCATATTAAAAAGCAGAGCCATTACTTTGCCAACAAAGGTCTGTATAGTCAAACCTATGGTTTTCTCATAGTCACTTATGGATGTGAGATTTGGACCATAAAGAGGGCTGAACCAAAGAATTGATACTTTTGAACTGTGGTGTTGAAGATGCTTGAGAGTCCCTTGGACTGCAAGGTGATCAAAGCAGTCAATCGTAAAGGAAATCAATCCTGAATATTCACTGGTAGGACTGATGCTGAAACTCCAGTACTTCAGCCACTTGACGAGAAGAGCTGACTCATTAGAAAAGACCCTGGTGCTGGGACAAATTTAAGATAAAAGGAGAAGGGGATAACACAGGACGAGATGGTTGGATGGCATCATTGACTCTATGGACATGAGTTTGAGCAAGCTTCGGGAGATGGTGATGGATAAGGAAGCCTGTTGTGCTGCAGTCCATGGGGTTTCAGAGTCAGACACAACTGAGTGACTCAACAATATCAGAGTTACCTCCATGTTTCTATGAGCAAGACAGCTCCTACTTCAGAAGTTCCATGTTGCTGTGTTGCCATGAAGCATGATGACATGCTTACATTATCTGACATATGACTAGATACAGGATGGGAGGAGTAAAATTCACTTGATAAATATTATATGCTATATTTTATTTAATTGTTTGTATATTGCATGTTCTTTGCCCCAAATGTACTTTTTCCCCCACTCCAGTTTTAAGGAAATATTACATTTTTCTGATCTTTGACTTTTTTCCCCATAATAGGCTATCACTGATGGCATCTGCAACCCCAAATTCTAAAAGTTGGCTAAGACCAATCCACAGGGAACAACTGGTATACTGCTCAGGGTTCAATAAAAGAAGATCCATCAGGAGTGACACAGAATCAGAAATTTTGTAAAGTGATTGTTATCCAAGTCTGGAAGAGCAGTCTATATCAGCTTGCCACACCCGCATCTGCTGATGGGTCTAGTATCAGCAAAGGCATCAGCTGCAAAGGGCAGAAAGAAATCAAGTAGGACAGACCAAGGAATAATAGGAACCTGTGAGGGCACCCCAGCACCACATCGGTCTCTCTCTGCTTCCAGCATCAATGATGCAGGTGATTTGTAGGGTGTGCTGGAACCCTTTCTGCACATGTGCTTTGCCCATGTTTTTGGGATATTGAAGGAAGGAATCCTTCCTGGCTGCTATCTCTACCAACAAGATGGGTGAGTGCAAAAACAGTTACTTAAGTGAATGCTAATAGGGTCTTCCCTGTTCATGTCTTAAATCATAAATATGCCTGCTTCTTTGCTTCTGCCTTGCAAATCTCACACAGATTTCTCTTGTGGCCAACTCAGTCACTTTTAGGGAAATAAATTCTGGAAATGTAGTTCAAACTAAGTTGACACAGGATATAGGCAACTATAGTTTCAGTAAGTTTCTCATGTCTTAATGTAAATTGGGAAATGCTTAGGTAGTCTCATTTCCCTATTCCCTTGACTTCAGAGGGTCTGCTATTTTTTGTGATAAGTTGGTGAGCTACTCGTAGAAACCTAAATGATACCAAAATTTAGTTAGTGTCAAAGCAAGACCAGCACCTAATTTCAGGATCTAATTTTATTTAATTTAAATATCTCATTCTCCTCTACTGTAGTAGTAATATAAAAAGCACACTTTCAAGAAATAATTAGAGTTGAGTGTGGTCACTGGTTAAGAATGCGGACCTGGATCAGCCTGGGTGTATCTATGGCTCCTCTTCCTACCAGTTATATGCTGTGGGGAAAGTTACTTAAGTTCTCTGCTCCAGGTTTCTCATCTGTGAAGTGCAGATAATAATAGGACTGCTTCATCAGGTGTGGGCATTAATATTTCAAACATATAAAGTGCTTAGGCCATTGCCATGCTTAATAAATCTTGACTAATAACATTTTACCACAAATCTACTTGAATTAATAATCAGTTGTACAATATTTTATCAGTCCTCATGATTAGTAAAATTAATCTGCCTTGTCTTTTTAAATCTGATCTTTGAAAGAAAATATTATGTTGGATATGGATCTCTGTTTCCATTCCATACCTTATCATTTCTTTTCTCGTGGGAGAAGTCTTTCTAGAATGACTTTTATTAAAGAACATGGCCTTTCCCATCTGCTTTAACCTGCAAACCCATGGCTGAAATTAAGATGCTTATGATCCTCTTCTCTTCCCATAGCTCATGGATCTGGACAAGTAGGTTTGGCCCTGAGAAATGAGAGGGGCCAATGCTTTTATCACTGGTTGCCTATGGCTTTTAAAAACTATATTTTCTATTCTATTTCTTTTTCTCTGTTATGTTGAACTCATACATATTCACAAATAAAATATTTCCATTGAGTCTGGGAGCCACCAATAATCCCAGTGTTGACTTCCTGATGTGTGAGTAGAGCCCGTTTATCCCAGAAACCCATTCTGGGAAGTAGTATTCTACCCATGCTTTATTGCTGTATGTTAACAGGAGGTGGCTAGAATACTCGGCAGCTGTCTTTCCAAACTTTCAAAGGAGCAGATTGAAACTTGGAGCCAAGTTTGTCCATATTTGACTATTTTCACCTTGTGAAGTTGTGATGGAATTTACCACCATGCATTAGGTGGAAAATGTGAGTAATTGCATTTGCTTCAGTGAGTAAAATATATATTTTATTATCATTCTTAGAGTTGAGGAAATTATATTTTCTAGCTTTGTTGTGCATAGATCAAAGAAGAGACTCTCATTTATGCCAGATTTCTCTACATATTAAACTAGCTATTTTTGGTGAGATTATGAGGTAACCAAAACTCTTTCTAGTTTAATTTTACCTTTAACTGGATTCAGATTGCTTTAACTGAAGAGTCAAAGGGCCTGACCTCTAATTCATTAACATAATCAGAAGCACATGTAAGCTACTGGCTGCCAGTCTGTTTTCGAAGCTGTGACTACAGGATACTCACAGCAGTCTTGAAGATTTACTCACTGGTATACTCAGGGCATTCTTAGGTACACAGGCAGAGGAAAATGTACATAGAGAGAATGAAACAAAGAAAAGAAATGCCATAAAATAAAAGTAGGCATGCAGATTTGAGTACAAATTTTCATATGGTTTAAGCAGTTGTTTTTAGGTGGAGGAGTCATGTAAACACACCCTCCATCCCCTCAGAAATATCCTTTCCCAATTTTATTTATTCTATAATTCCTGAAATTTTCAATGGCAGGTAATTGTAACAGCTTCTCTTGAGACTTACTCTCTTGTGGAATATAAATTCTACAAGCAAATTAACTTTTGGTAAGAATTTAAGTAGGAGAGGAGAAGAATATATGGCTTCAAATTTGCCTCCTGACACACATATAAAGGTTAGGAAAGCAGAAAGAAAATCCTGTGTTGAACTGAAACAAGGGTAAAAAGAATGAGCTACCAAATGATCCTACAGTCCCATTCCTGGGGATATTTCTAGAGAAAACCAAATTCAAAAAGATAGATGTGCCCCAATGTTTACAGCAGCACTATTTACAATATCCAATGCATGGAAGCCACTTAAATGTCCTTTGATAGATGAATGGATAAATGTGGTAAATGTATATACACATTGAAATACTACTCAACCTTAACAAGGAATGAAATTAGGCAATTTGCAGCAACATGGATGGACCTAGAGATTATCATACTAAGTAACTCAGAAAGAGAAATACCATGATATTGCTTACATGTGGAATCTAAAAAATGATACAAATGAACCTATATACAAAACAAAAATAGATTCACAGACACAGGAAACAAATTTTTGGCTACCAAAGGAGAAAGTAGGGGAGTAAATTCGGAGACTAGAATCGACATATGCGTACTTCTATATATAATATAGATAACCAAAATGGACCTATTATATAGCCTGGGGAACTAGACTCAATATTTTCTAGTAACCTATAATGGAAAAGAATTGGGGAAAAAAAAAATATATATATATATTTATTTATCTAACTGAATCACTTTGCTCTACACCTGAAATTAACACAACATTGTAAATCAACTATACTTAAGTATATATATATATATGTATACATATTTCAAATGTACACTAAAGTGGATGATGGCTGAATACCCTCTGATCCTCACGGACTCTCCTCAGGAGGATTTTTGTGAATATCCTCATTTTAAGGTTATTTTTTAACTTTGTAAAACAAGTCTCATTTTTATACAGGAGAAACCCATACCTTAAAGAAGTAAATTAGTATTTATTGTTCAGTTGCTCAGTTGTGTCCAACTCTTTGCAACCCAATGGACAGCAGCACGCCAGGCTTCCCTGTCCTTCACCATCTCCCAGAGCTTGCTCAACCTCATGTCCATTGAGTTAAGGTGATGGAATTCCAGCTGAGCTATTTAAAAGAAATTAGATATAGTACAATTCAGATTTTTATTTTATTTTTCTGCCATCTGGCAAAGAGAACCAAAGTATATGGGCTACTGTGTATGTTACAAATACAGAAATGCAGAGGCCATCTCAGGCAGGTGGCCCCACTGGCCTCACACGATAGTAGCAGCAAGCACCCCGTCTACTAGCATTCTCTATTCAGCAGTGTTACCATTTCCCGAGATGGCTTAATGAGGAGTAGTTTGATTGTCTGTCTGGTTTTGGTGTCCTGTGCTACCCCCACCTTTATATGGTGAAATCATCAAAGCTGATTAACTCTGATTATTGTGGTGCTTTATTGCCTTACTCATATCTGTAACTGGGCAGAAAGAGATATGTCCCTGGAGACAAATTTCATGTAGGGTGTCTAGGTCATTCTTAAATATACATGGCTTTCTTTTTACAATTTAATCCTACAAATCCTATTTCTGTATTGTACATAAAACACTTATGTCTTTGTCTCACAAGACAGGGGCAAGAGAAATATGGTATTTTTGTAATTCAGAAACACTCTTATCTTTAAACTGATCTGTAAGAATGATTCAATTAATTTAAGCATTCATTGTGAAGCTGTTTTAATATCATCAAGAATCTCTTTGCCAACCATTTTTTTCTTGCAAATATATTTTGATGAACCATATAAAGTTTCATTAACTCAGTCTCTGATACAGTAACTGGTGGATAATAAGTACTCAATAATTTGAATGGACTGGTCTGATATTTTATATAAAGCAGCTGAGATTAAATGGGAACATACCTAATGGCCCAGATCTGAAAAGCCAGAACCATACCTTATATAATTAATTTTCAGTAACCAGTGTGTGTTATCCATTTTGCAGAACATTTACCATTCAGCACCCATTTCCTACTTCTCATCACTTATTCCCTGATCACCTTTCCTACTACACTTCTCAAATTGACTTTCTGTTACCCTGCTCAAAATCCAAATATTACTTGATTTCTCAGGTTTTCTTAGTGCAGTGTTAGTATCAACTACTTCTTTAACACCTACATTGTCCTTTATCAGATTTTTAAGAGACAGGTCAATGGTAGATAGACAGACAGACAGATTTTAAAGTTAGCTGGTACTGGATTTAAATCTCTGATAGTTATTACCTATATTTACATAAATAATTCATTAATCCTATGGGGACTCATGTCTTCATCTATAAAATGGATGCAATGGCTGCCTCAAAGTATTCTATTTGTAGATTGGTAGATTTTCAGTAAATGTTCCCATTTTATGCTTTCCCTACTTTCTTTTGCTCTGTAGTTCTTGACTTTGTTGTTTGTTTGCTCAAATTCATGTCTATAGAATTGGTGATGCTATCTAACCATCTCATCCTCTGCTGCCCCCTTCTCCTCCTGCCCTCAATCTTTCCCAGTATCAGAATATTTTCCAGTGAGTCAGCTCCTTGCATCAGGTGGCCAAAGGATTGGAGCTTCAGCTTTAGCATCAGTCCTTCCAGGGAATGTTCAGGGCTGATTTCCTTTAGGATTGACTGGTTTGATCTCCTTGCTGTCCAAGGGACTCTAAAGAATCTTCTCCAACACCACAGTTTGAAAGCATCAGTTCTTTGGTGCTCAGCCTTCTTTATGGTCCAATTCTCACATCCATACATGACTACTGGAAAAACCATAGCTTTGACTATACAGACCTTTGTTGGCAAAGTGATGTCTCTGCTTTTTAATATGCTGTCTAGGTTTGTTATAATTTTTCTTCCAATGAGCAAGCATCTTCTAATTTCACGGCTGCAGTCACCATCCACAGTGATTTTGGAGCCGAAGAAAATGAAATCTGTCTCAGTTTTCACTTTTCCCCCTTCTATTTGCCATGAAGTGATGGGACTAGATGCCATGATCTTTATTTTTTGAATAAGTTTTAAGCCATCTTTTTCACTCTAGCCTTTCACTCTCATCAAGAGGCTTTTTAGTTCTCTTCACTTTCTGCCATTATGGTGGTATCATCTGCATGTCTAAGGTTGTTGATGTTTCTTAAGTATTCAGGGTGTGGTCCTTGCTTGTGTATTCACAGGAGAGCTTATAAAAATTCAGAATCTCAGGCCCTCCCTAGATGTGGTGAATCAGAATCTGCCTTTCCTCAGATCCTTTCTATGTACAGTAAAGCTAAAGAAATGCTTTAAAGCACATTGATTAAAAAAATTGAAAGTCATTTTTGAACTAAAAATCAGAAAAATAGAGACAATATTTAAATATCACTTTTAAACTAGTGAATGGGGGACTGAAAAAGAGGTCTAACTTTTGCAACCTGCCATAGTATAAATGACAGACTAATTGCCAGTAGAAGAGAGAGTCAACAACATTGGTCATGACAAAAGAGAGCCTAGGCTAGAATTTCCAGCTTAGTGCCAAATGGAGCCATGGTAGATGTTGTTTGTAACCACCTGATGTTATAAAGAATTACCAAGTGACGTATTTCTAGATTAAAAGGAAATATTAAAACTTGCTTTCAATATTTAAAGCTTACTTAACTAGTAACACTTTGCCTGACACCAACTCATGTCATTTTATTTCATTCTTCTTTTGATCCATGCAAATAGTTACATGGCTTAAAATATATCATCATGTCACCTTTTTGACTAGATCGGATGAAAGAATATTTTAATACTGGGTGATGAACCCTATGGCCAAGTTTTCATAAGACAATGTATGTGATAAAGCAGTGAACATAGGCAAGAAGAAAGCCATATTTTCCCTTTTAAAAATAATGAAAATGCATTATTTCTACCTACTCTTTCAATATGGTGCTCACTGGTAATTAATGAGAAGTTTTGTGGCCATATATTTAAGGTGTTTCCCAGTGTGTAGGACTGTCCTCCTCAGTTTTATTTGCAGAATCAAGATGTGGAAAACCATTGGTTTTATTTCCCCTTTGATTGTAAAGATGCAAAGGATATCACAAGGAGTATTAATATAAAATAAAATAATTCCTGTTCTGCTTGGTTTTAAATTACTCAAGTTATTATTTTTTTTCTTTGCTTCAGATTTAAAGAACTGAGGTTCCTTTCCCATACTTGGTATGTAGTACATCTTTTTTCTCTGAGTTAATTCTCCAAGTCTGGTCTGTCAGCCAGTATAAACAACACTTGATGAATGAGACTCAAGGTGTTTAGTCACCTGAAGCAGCTGTTTGAAGTAACTCTACACACAGCCTGAGGCCTGTGTTTTCACAGCTGTGAGAACTCTTCAAAAGCTTTCCCTCTTGGCCTAGCTCTTTGCTGTGGCTTTAAACTCTTAGCACAAAATCTGGAGTATTTCAAAAGAGCAGAATGAAACTAGAGACAGTAATTTTGCATAATTTTGAGCCAAAAATGGCCTAAAATAAATAAATGAAGTACATTTGAAAGTGCTTTACCTAGGTGGGCTATATATCTGAGAATTGTTCTCCTCTCTACATCCCATATACTCTCCTAAAAGGGAGATGTGTGGCTGAAACACTAGCTCTGTTTATATGGCAGTATTTTCATTTTCTGTTCTGATTCTATGACACCAAGTCTAAAACCTTATGAGCTTGGAACTATATGTACCTGAATTAAGCTTAGGGAATTGCCTGATGCTTGAGAGCATTCCAGGCTCATAAAACAACCTAAGGTGATTAAAAATGACATTCTTTGCCAACCTGCTTAGGTGATTCAGGCTTTTGAAGTTCCTCTGATGTGTTCTATTGCCCTGGCATGCTTAACAGGGAGCAAACTCAACTGTGACCTCTACATTTGTTATAAGGCTTCACACTTCCTTCAGGTGAGTTCATTAACAGCTGTTTTTCTTTCTCTTATTTATAATGAAAAGGGCATAGTTATTTTTTGAGCTTCCTCGATGGCTCAGCTGGTAAAGAACTCACCTGCCAATGTAGGAGACACAAGAGACATGAGTTTGATCCCTGGGTCAGAAAGATCCCCTGGAGAAGGAAATGACAATGCACTCCAGTATCCTTGCCTGGAAAACTCCATGGACAGAGGAGCCTGGCGGGCTATAGTCCATGGGGTTGCAAAGAGTCAGACACAATTGAGTGTGTGTGCACATACACGCACACACACACACACACACACACACAGTTGCTTCTCACAAATTCCATTTCTTTACTAGAAAGATGTAAGGACCATTTTGTTCATAATGACAATTTTTTATTTTTAATTTAGGGATTTTATTTCTGAATTGGAAGATATCTATTTTCTTTTTGGAGTTCCTGGCACTATGCCAAGTAAAGTACACTCATAATAAATAGTCTTCCAACTATTGTCTTTTATTTAATTAAATGGAATCATATGTGTGGTTTATCCATTCACCTCACAAATATGTACTTAATGTCTCATAGGTGCCAAGAACTGGGTTAATTGATGAGAACACAGAAGTAAAATAGACAAGGTCTTGCCACCAAATAGCTTAAAATCTAATTGGGAAAGAATGCATTAAATAAGTAACAAAACAAATAATGAGTGTTTTACAATGAAGATAAGTGCTGCAAAGGAGCCAAGATGAAATGAGAGCAAATAATCCTAACTAAATCTTACTTTCTCTCAAGCTTTTGATTCTAAGATAATGTTAAAATCAACACTGACAATGAATTTTTATTGTAATATATCTTAGTGCATTAGTTATTATGGGAAAATCTAGTTTTTATCATTAGCATTTTCATATTGACTCATGCAGTACTTTGGCCTTTATATGTATCTAAATCTCATTTTTCATAAATACGTTGAAGTTTAAATACATTTTTGTTATTCTCAAATACTTATGTAAAACTTTGAGAGTACTTGACACAGCATAATGTTGAGAAACTGTGGGACTCATGCCAATTTGTATAGTTGTATGTTCTGCCCTAAATGATTTCCAAAGACAAAAGTGGAGTCAGGTTAGACTCACCCATTCATTTATTAATTCACTGATTATACAATTTACTGATTACCTACTATGTGCCATATTTTTTCCTGGGAATACACAAATGAATTAATTACCACTCTTATATTTGTAACTTAACTATTTTTGTAAATAGTAAGCTCTGAAGTTTCAGTGTCCTAACAGGAATGGGCCCATTACAGTCCAAGGGTTCCTACCTGGGTTTTAAGCCCCTTGAGCTAAGAATGGTTATTTCTTTTTTAAATAATTGAAAAACATCAAAGCAAGAATACTATTTCATAATAGGTGGAAGTAATTAAAATTCAAATTTCAGTGCCATAAATAAAGGTTTAATGGAACACAGTCATTCATTTATGAATTGTCTTTAGCTGCTTTTGCTCTACAATGACAAAGTAGTTGCAACAAAGACCATAAGGCGCACAAAACTGAAAATATTTATAACCTGGAGTCCTTAATAGATTGTCCCTGGTTTGTAAGTATCTCGCCTCCAAGTAGTGATGCAGGGACCCTGAATCCCTCCATTCCTGATCCCTGGGAGCCATATTTAACATGATGTTCTAGAGTTCTGCTTATTTGCAACATGCTGGAATGACAAGAGTATGTATGTAATACATAAATCATTTCTTTGAACCAGGCCTGAATGCATTGATCCAGCTCAAAGTGGGTTACTACTACTACTGCTAAGTCGCTTCAGTCGTGTCCAACTCTGTGCGACCCTATAGACGACAGCCCACCAGGCTTCCCTGTCCCTGGTATTCTCCAGGCAAGAACACTGGAGTGGGTTGCCATTTCCTTCTCCAATGCATGAACGTGAAAGTGAAGTCCGCTCAGTCGTGTCCGCTCAGTCATTTCACAACCCCATGGAATGCAGCCCACCAGGCTCGTCCATCCATGGGATTTTCCAGGCAAGAGTACTGGAGTGGGATGCCATCGCCTTATCCGCTCAAAGTGGGTTAACTGGGTTAACTGGAACCTATTCCTGGAGCCACACTTAATTGTAGGTGAGACTGGAAAACACAGTTTAGCTTTATGACAAGGAATAAGAGGAAGAGGGTTAGGCTACCAATCACCAACCTCTGCCATAAATTTTCCTTCAAAGTCCTTAATTTGAGGCAAACAAATGTACAAGATAATTATGACTATTAAGTAATGATTTAACTAATAGAGTTATAGCAAAGGTAGAATGGAAGGAGGGGAAAATAATTTAAATATTTCTACAGATCTAGAAACTTGCTGCAAAGTAAAAAGAGAAGAGCATGCAAAAGTTACAATAAATTCCAATTCCATAGTAATAATTTCTATAACTTGCTAATGGAACACTGATAGGCTATTGGGAGTATCTAATTTTGCATGGGTGAATCAGGGAAATATTTACAGAGGGGTTTTCATTTTTATGATTAAAATAATAATAGCTAGTATTTATTGAGCATATACTAAGTTTAAGATGCAGGCAGCAAAAACAAGACCGAGAACTGACTGTGGCTCAAACCATGAACTTCTTATTGCCAAATTCAGACTGAAATTGAAGGAAGTAGGGAAAACCATTAGACCATTCAAGTATGACCTAAATCAAATCCCTTACGATTATACAGTGGTAGTGAGAAATAGATTCAAGGATTAGATCTGATAGAGTGCCTGAAGAACTATGGATGGAGATTTGTGACATTGCACAGGAGGCAGATGTTCAAGACCACTCCAAAGAAAAAGAAATACAAAAAGGTAAAAAGGTTGTCTGAAGAGGCTTTACAAATAGCTGTGAAAAGAAGAGAAGCAAAAGGCAAAGGAGAAAAAGAAAGATATATCCATTTGAATGCAGAGTTCCAAAGAATAGCAAGGAGAGATAAGAAAGACTTCCTCAGTGATCAATGTAAAGAAATAGAGGAAAACAATAGAATGGGAAAGACTAGAGATCTCTTCAAGAAAATTAGAGATACCAAGGGAACATTTCATGCAAAGATGGGCACAATAAAGGACAGAAACAGTATGGACCTAACAAAAGACAAAAGATATTAAGAAGAGATGGCAAGAATACACAGAAGAACTGTACAAAAAAGATCTTAATGACACAGATAACCATGGTGATGTGATCACTCACCTAGAGCCAATCCTGGAATGTGAAGTCAAGTGGGCCTTAGGAAGCATCACTATGAACAAAGCTAGTGGAGGTGATGGAATTCCACTTGAGTTATTTCAAATCCTAAAAGATGATGCTGTGAAAGTGCTGTTCTCTATATCCCAGCAAATCTGGGAAACTCAGCAGTGGCCACAGGACAGTTTTCATTCCAATCACAAAGAAAAGCAATGCCAAAGAATGCTCAAACTACCACACAATTGCACTCATCCCACACGTTAGCAAAGTAATGCTCAAAATTTTCCAAGCCAGGCTTCAACAGTACGCAAACCATCAACTTCCAGATGTTCAAGCTGGATCCAGAAAAGGCAGAGGAACCAGAGATCAAATTGCCAACATCCGATGGATCATGAAAAAAAGCAGGAGAGTTCCAGAAAAACATCTATTTCTGCTTTATTGACTATGCCAAAGCCTTTGACTGTGTAGATCACAATGAACTGGAAAATTCTTATAGAGATGGAAACACCAGACCACCTGACCTCCCTCCTGAGAAATCTGTATGCAGGTCAAGAAGCAACAGTTACAACTGGACATGGAACAACAGATTGGTTCCAAATAGGTAAAGGAGTATGTCAAGGCTGTATATTGTCAAACTGCTTATTTCATCTATATGCAGATTACATCATGTGACATGCAGGGCTGAATGAAGCACAAGCTGGAATCAAGATTGCTGGGAAAAATATCAATAACCTCAGATATGCAGAGAGTCTCTTGATGAAAGTGAGAGAGGAGAGTGAAAAAGTTGGCTTAAGGCTCAACATTCAGAAAATTAAGATCATGGCATCCAGTCCCATCATTTCATGGCAAATAGATAGGGAAACAATGAAAATGGTGACAGACTTTATTTTTGGGGACTCCAAAACCACTGCAGATGGTGACTTCAGCTATGAAATTAAAAGAAGCTTGCTCCTTTGAAGAACAGCCATGACCAACCTAGATAGCATATTAAAATGCAGAGACATTACTTTGCCAACCAAGGTCCATCTAATCAAAGCTATGGTTTTTCCAGTAGTCATGTATGGATGTGAGAGTTGGAGTACAAAGAAAGCTGAGCGCAGAAAAATTGATGCTTTTGAACTGTGTTGTTGAAGACTCTTGAGAGTCCCTTGGACTGCAAGGAGATCTAACCAGTCCATCCTAAAGGAAATCAGTCCTAAATATTCATTGGAAGGACTGATGCTGAAGGTGAAACCAATACTTTGGGCACCTGATGTGAAGAATCAAAGTATCATTGGAAAAGATCCTAATGCTGGGAAAGATTGAAGGCAGGAGGAGAAGGGGGTGACAGAGGATGAGACGGTTGGATGTCATCACTGACGTGATGGACATGAGTTTGAGTAGACTCTGGGAGTTGGTGATGGACAGGGAAGGCTGGTTGGACACAACTCAATGACTGAACTGAACTGAAATGAGGATACCTTGATGCATTAAATACATTAACCATCAATCTCCACAATCTTATAAGGTAATATCAGCATTTTATCAATGAAAATAGTAAGACTAAGATATATTAAATTTTTCCTCAAGGTCACTTCTAGAAAATTGGGACTTTAATTCTTAATTCCAAAACTTTTGCTCTTCACTTTATTTCACAGTTTATAAACAGAAGAATACCAATGGACAACAGGAGCCCATTGCACTTTGTAGAGAGTTATTTATATACAAATAACAGGCTGAGTGAACAAGAACAAGTGGAGAACTGTAAATAATTCTAGGTGATGATAACATCGAGAAGAGGTAGGCAAGTAAGACTTTGGCCTAGAGTTATAAGGATCCAGAAAACATTTTTATGTGAGAGAGCAACATGACAAATTTGTGTTTCAGAGAAATAACTCAGATGTCTAGTGAAGGACCTATTTGGCTGAAGAGATGGAAGAAAGGGACAGACAAAACAAGCAAATTTCTTAGAGTGTCTCATTCATGAAAGAGAATGTTGATTAGAATATCCCTAATCAACTGAAGTTTTAATGTGGCTCATTTCAAGGAAAAAGTAACTAGATAGTACGATTTTTTAAAGTTACCTACTTTTCTTTTTTTGCTATATAATAGACAGTTTACCAAAGTTACCGTGGACAGAATTGTGAAGTAGCTTTGATTCACAAAAACATTTAAGGAAGACTAAGATATTCATTATTTTTTTAGGTGGAATTTTATAGAGCTGAAAACAGCAAAAACGAAACCCCTCATGGACACTAAGGCAAACATTACCTGGCATTTGTACAAAAATTTTATGAGTTCTTTCTCACCATAAAGGGCAGTGCTTTTTTATTACTCAATTTAATTAAAACTTGCTAGAGACCACCTATACAACCCAACCACTTCTTACTTCCACACTTCTATCAGAGAAAGGCTCCTCAGACGTTTTTTGGGGAATCTTTAGCATTTTTCTTCACCATCTTTTCTAAGCTGGTGGAGTAGACTATTGGTCTTCTTGAGAATGTTGTATCTTTACATCAAAATCTTTTTCATCTGGTCAATTAATATTTTGTGTTTTAGATTTCATATCTGAGACTTGGCATTTCTTTGTGTGATTGATTAGCTTACAAGTAAATGACTTTATATAGAGCTTGAATTTTATATTTGCCACATTTTTCAAGTATGAACACACTTTGGATATTAAATCAATAATATCAAATTTGAATTTATTTTACTCTAAAGCTATTTATTGCAATAGGACCCCAGGGTGTGTGTACATTTTCTGAGTATACGTAGCTGTATTTTGCTGATCAGAGTCATGTTTTCTCTTAAAATGTTCTCTTAGGAGCAGGGATTTGCTTCAGTTCTCTCCTTTTTTACTGCCATTGCCATTCGTCAGTGTACTTCATGATATATAGCAATTGGTAAAGGTTAACTAATATTATTCTAAGTAATAATAATGTCATATTTTTTTAAAAATATGACTCATCCTGACTATGTAACAAGAGAGTTTGGATGGGGATACTTATTGGAGAAAATAAAGTTGACTGCCCTCTTTTTTTTGAAAGTGATAAAGTATGCCACTCAGTTGTGTCCAACTGTTTGTGACCCCATGGACTGTAGCCCATTAGGCTCCTCTGTCCATGGGATTCTCCAGGCAAGAATACTGAATGGGTAGTCATTCCCTTCTCCCAGGGATCTTCCCAGCCCAAGGATTGAGCCTGGGTCTCCCACATTGCAGGCAGATTCTTTAATGTCTGAGCCACCAGGGAAGCCCCAACACTATAAAAACCATTGCCAATATTAGCAAAATTTTTGTGCACATTTATGTAAATGTATGTATATGTGTGTGAATATATAAACACATATATATGTCTATTAGAATAAATGAATGTGTTATACATAAATTTGTATTTTTATGATATAAATATTTTAATATATATTGTGGGTTTTCTAATATACATTAACATTAGTATTTATAATAAGAATTGATAATAGATCAATACCATATTCCTTAGATGGCCTTGCAGTATTATCTCAAATTGAAGCAAAAAGACCAGACTTTTCTATACCATTACTTCTTGGTCATCAAATGTGGCCTTGTCCCCAAGGAGGCGTGCTGACCTAATGTGAACAGTTCCCTTAAACCTACTATAATCCTGAAGGAAGGGACTTCTGTGCGACCCCAGAAACCAATGCTTCTGAGGGAATAAGTACTTTGGTTTTTAAGGATTTATCTGGCCAGTGTACTACAGTATCCACCACAGTTCAGTTTTTGTACCAGTCAGACCTCTTGCTGCTTTTAAGTTCATCTCAACAGGCCAGGTCTGTTAAGATTTTAGTTGGTCACTTTTCTTGTGGACATTTACAAAAAAAGAAGGTTACTGTCATGAAATACAGCCCTAGCTAATGCAACTGGACTCAGATCTACAATAATATTTGACATTACTCTGCTATTCTAGATGTTACTCACCCTGGCTGGTAGCTCTGCTGATCTAGAAGGCTTACATAATGGGATGATTTAGATTCTCATCTTCAGAGGTCCAAATGCCTGATCATCACAAACTTATTAGACCAATACTGCTATACTTGTTTGTCAAAATAAATTACCCAGTGAATCACTAAACACAAAATATATACTCCCGAGACTCCAGTGAGAAATACCAGCTCTACTTTTTCCTGATGATCAGAGTCCATAAGTTACCCCTGCCAGCTTGGTGAATCCTTTCCTTAACTCATGGTCTGTTGGCATGAGAAGCCAAAAGTAACTCTACAATAGTCATGCTACTGCTGCTACTGCTGCTAAGTCACTTCAGTCGTGTCCGACTCTGTGCGACCCCATAGACGGCAGCCCACCAGGCTCCCCCATCCCTGGGATTCTCCAGACAAGAACACTGGAGTGGGTTGCCATTTCCTTCTCCAATGCATGAAAGTGAAAAATGAAAGTGAAGTCACTTAGTCGTGTCTGACTCTTAGCCACCCCATGGACTACAGCCCACCAGGCTCCTCCGTCCATGGGATTTTCCAGGCAAGAGTACTGGAGTGGGGTGCCATTGCCTTCTCCAACAATAGTCATAGATGAAGTTTAATGTACTCTTGCTGTGTTCCTTAGTGAAAACATTTCTCTTCTGAGCAATAACATCTGTAAACCTACAAATCCCAGAATTACAGGGACAGAAAGCACAGAGTCTCCAAATAGGTTTCTAGCAATGATGACAAGCGAAGTCAGTCTTCTGTCTGGTTCCTGGACCCATGTATGTATCTACTGGGAACAGTTCTGTCACGTGCTTTGTTAGTCACTCGTACCCGACTCTTTGTGACCCCATGGATTGTAGCCAGTCAGGCTCCTCTGTCCTTAGGGATTCTCCAGGCAACAATACTGCAGTGGGTTACCATGCCCTCCTCCAGAGGATCTTCCCAACCCAGGGATCGAACCCAGGTCTTCCACATTGCAGGTGGATTCTATACTGACTGAGCCACCAGGGAAGCCCATTGGGAACAAAGCACCATATAATGGTAACTGACTTGGAATTTATAATACATCCTGAAGTATGGTGCCTCATCACATCAGATTATTATCTCAAATCTGCTTGTACCTTCTGAAGACTTTCACTTTTGTTACAGACAGGTAGTTTCTGGGTTATACAATATGTTACTGGTTTGGTTAATCCCATGACCACAAGTCCACTGCTATACCTTCTTTGCAGTAAAGTGGTTTCCTTGGCCTGATGTAATGTTATGTGGAATCCTTTGTCTGTGAATCCTTCAATCTGAAAGCCCTCAATAGCAGTGCTGGTTAAAGCCCCACAAGCATTAAAGGCAAACCACACACACAATAGTTATTGATGTTAATTGAGATGAATTTTTGCCCCTGCCAAGAAAACAATGGTAAGGTTATGCTAGCTAGGTACATTTCAACTATGTTTCCAGTCTGTTGATAATGACTACCAGGTTTGTCTGTTTGCTCAGAGGACCCACAGTGAGCTGGAACTAGACTAGGATTCCATTTACCTGCCTTCCATACATCCTCATTTAAGCAGATCTCTGGGTTTCAGTGTCAACTCAGACACGTTGTCATGCAATTCTTGGTAAGTTTGGGTAGTTCCTTTCACCAATGTACAATTTTCAAATAAATAATCAAGAATTTCTTTTAGGAAAGACTGAAGGAATGACTATCATTCTTACTTGGGCTGTTGTAGCATTCTTTATGGGGACCTCTCTCTTAGGTAGTTAGAGGTTTCCATGTCTGAAAACTGACTCAAGTATGAAAACAAGGTGCAAAATCATCTTATTGGGATGGTTACCCTTAATCTTATCTTCCATCCATGATGACAGGTTATTGAAAAAATAAAGCAAAATTCATGTTAACTGCCCATTTGTCTTTTGTCTAGGGGTACTGTGTGCTATTAAACATGTCCACAGTTCCTTGTGTGTAGGGATGGCCTAGTAATCATTCTGACATGATTGCTCATTATGAAAATCCACATATTTTCTTCTGACAGTATCCAATTATTATTATTATTATTATTATTAATAATATTATCCAATTATTATAATAGCCTAAGTTATTTCAGGATTCCATTATTCCAGTTACTAAAAGGAAGCCCAGTATTAGAAATGCATCTTTTATTATCATCCCTGGTTTAGAGAGGACGTCCACTACTGAGTTCCATAGAGATTCTGTGTCTCTTTCACCCATGTGTTCTTTATTGTGTTTGTAGCTGGAGTGTCCTATAGTCCCTTCCCTCCCATGCAACATCATTCAGTGGTGTGTTTTTCCAGTCTCATGCAATATATTTAGTGTATATTACACTTGCTTCTCTAAGTTTATTGATCTTTTCTTACACTCTTCTAGAACTGTTTTGGCATTTTTTTTCATTTACAGTGGGCTATGATTTCAAGTTTCTAGTGCTCATTTTAGTAGTATAGCACCTCCTGTAGAGAAGCCCATCAAGGTGTCAGTTCTGTATTATGATCATGAAAGTGCCCCCATACTGATGCTCTCCTTTATCAAACTATGTTCTGCTTTCCTTGATTCAGGTCTTCAGGATCCAGTCCCATGCATACTCTCCTATCTCTTACTCATATGTTTTGAATAGGTCCTGCAATTTCCCCTGGGTGAGTGTCATTCATCCCTTAGTATCCTACCATACTGCTGGCTGGTTTATTTCATGACTTAACTCTAGTTCTTGGTCCTCTTATTAGAAAGAGAAGTAAGGATACACCATAAGTGATCATAGATTGTCTTGCAAGACAGAAGTGTCTATACCATCTTCAAATAAAGGGGTTATCACTAGTTTTAGCAGAGAAGAGGGATCCACTTCTGCATACTCCAAGGGTTTCAGGGAATCTGAGATTTCAAGATTATTGACTGCATCCATTCAGATATCTGGTATCAAATTTCAGGCCCCTCACTGACCCAATTAGAGCTCTGATTTTGATATGAAAGCCTTGTCAGCATGGAGAATTCACCTTCTCTAGAGCTCTACCATTCTAATCATCGCATCCTACATGTAATCTTTGGCATTTTCTTCATTCTGGCTGTGGGAGATCAGAGCCTCTTTTTAAGCAACTAAAGGCCTTCTTGTTTCTACAATTACTCTTAAATCTGTGCTTAGTCATCTCATCCTTTATTGTCTTTCTCCAATGCATTGATAGTCTCCAGTGATAATTTTATGCATCTATAGTCTTTAAAATTGCTACATTTTCTATACTTTACAGTCACCTAAAATACAGACCCTATCAATCTATTCCCTTCCCCTGACGTTTTCTTTCAGTGTAGCTTCAGTAAAAGTTTTAACATTTGCACATACCATAAGCCAGGGACTATCAGTACTGCATCTCCTACCACTGATGCCTGTCTGATACCAGTCTCCCAATGCCAGTCTGGTGGCTGGTATTCCAAATCCAAATTCCTTTTTAGAGTCTGGTTTCTTGGACCACCTCTTTCACCAACAGTCTTAGGTCATGTTCCCAGGAACAGACTGTAAGGCAGAAAGTTGTGTTCAGTAAGAGAATTGTGTCCAAGTGTCTTCTGAAGCAACAGATTCAGGGAATAAAGAAAGAAGCTTTGAGCACAGTGAGACATGGAACTATAGTCCACTTATAATAGGGCTTCTCTGGTGGTTCAGATGGTAGAGAATTTGCCTGCAATATCAGAGACCTGGGTTCTCTCCCTGGGTTGGGAAGATCCCCTAGAGAAGGGAATGATCATCCATTCTAGTGTTCTTGCCTAGAGAATTTCATGGACAGAGGAGCCTGGAAGGCAACAGTTCATGGGGTTGCAAAGAGTCGGACATGACTGAGTGACTAATACCTTTTCACTTCCACTTGTAATAAAAGCCTTGGTCAATCTTTAGAGCAGTCTTAGAGCTAGGATATCTAGAGCTAAAGTTGCTCCAAATAGAGGGGAAAGTTGCAAGCCTCTATAGTCTCACAACCAGAGAAGGCAATAGCACCCCATTCCAGTACTCTTGCTTGGAAAATCCCATGGACGGAGGAGCCTGTTAGGCTGCAATCCATGGGGTCGCTGAGTCGGACACGACTGAGCAACTTCACTTTCACTTTTCACTTTCATGCATTGGAGAAGGAAATGGCAAGCCACTCCAGTGTTCTTGCCTGGAGACTCCCAGGGACGGGGGAGCCTGGTGGGTTGCCGTCTATGGGGTCGCACAGAGTCGGACATGACTGAAGTGACTTAGCATAGCATAGCATAGCATGGTCTCACAACATTACTGCCCAGTCATTAAATGTGAGGAGCTCTTGAGGATAAAGCATGTACTTGGATGGGCAGTTTCTGGGGTGGGACTCAGCTTTCATCCATCATCAGGCAAAACTCCAGGCAGCTTGGGAAATTAATGAAAAGAATGCTGAGTCTTAAAGTGAGGAGGAAGATATTTGTTGTGAGGTACCAAATTCACTAGCCTAAAATAATGTATTTACTAAAAATAGCATAAAGTAAAACTGAAAGTCTCTCAGTCATGTCCGACTCTTTGTGGACATGGAATTCTCCAGCCTAGAATACTGGAATGTGTAGCCTTTCCCTTCTTCAGGGGATCTTCCCAACCCAGGAATCAAACCCAGATCTCCCGAAATGCAGGTGAATTCTTTACCAGCTGAGCCACAAGGGAAGCCCAAAAATAGCTTATATAAGTTAATTTGAGAATTTCATTAAACCACTATAAAATGGTTTGAATAATTGTTCTTTAAGAAATGTTGGCTATGAGACTGATGGAAGAATTATAAGAATAATTTATGTTGTTTGCTCCACCAAAGGCATAGTCAAGAAAGTAATGCACATAGAAAAGTGAGATAAATATGACAAAGAAAGAAGTAATTATCCCCATACAGCTCCATAAACTTCCATCCATATCCAAGAAACCATATATAAGTACAAGATTATCAGATGCATGTGCTTGAAAGCCTTGTAGTCCTCCTTTCTCTTAATCATTTTTTAAAAGTAGTAACAAAGGAAGAATGTTCACTCTTTTAACTGTTAAAAAAAAGCACACACATATGATAAGCCACCTTGAATCTTTTCTTTCTTTCTTTATTTTTAATTGATGGATAATTGCTTTACAGTATTGCATTGGTTTCAACCAAACATCAACATGAATCAGCCATAGGTTGACTCATGTTCCCTCCCACCTGAACCTCTCTCCCACCTCCCTCCCCACCCCACCACTGTAGGCTGTTACCAGCCCTGGTTTGAGTACCCTGAGTCATAAAGCAAATCCTATTGGCTATCTATTTTACATATGGTAATGTATGTTTCCATATTACTCTCTCCATACCTCCCACCTTCTCCTTCCCCCCACAGCTGTGTCCATAAGTCTGTTCTGAATGTCTGTGTCTCCATCGATGCTCTGCAAATAGGTTCATCAGTACCATCTTTCTAGATTCCATACATATGTGTTAGTATATGATCATTGTTTTTCTCTTTCTGACTTACTTCAGTATGTATAATAGGCTCTAGGTATATCTACCTCATTAGAACTGACTCGAATGCATTTCTTTTTATGGCTGAGTAATATTGCATGGTATATATGTACCACATGGTTTCTTTATACAAATTTTTTAGGTCTTTGCCAGTCATGTAGCTATAAAAGAAGACAGATCAGATCAGATCAGTCGCTCAGTCGTGTCCGACTCTTTTTGACCCCATGAATCACAGCACGCCAGGCCTCCCTGTCCATCACCAACTCCCTGAGTTCACTGAGACTCACGTTCATCGAGTCAGTGATGCCATCCAGCCATCTCATCCTCTGTTGTCCCCTTCTCCTCCTGCCCCCAATCCCTCCCAGCATCAGAGTCTTTTCCAATGAGTCAACTCTTTGCATGAAGTGGCCAAAGTACTGGAGTTTCAAGTTATAGCCAAATGAAGAGAAACAGAGAGTAAATAAAGTAAATAAATATAAGGCATGATTGCATGTAGTGGTTGCTGATGATGAGTCCTACAATAAAAAAATTAAGCAAAGAAAAAATAGGGATTTTTTTTTCATGGTGGAATTTTCAATGGTGAACATGACAACCTTAAGAATGTATCATTTTGATGCAAACCTGCAAGAGATGACAAAGTAGTCTTTGCAGATATCAAAAGGAAGAGAGTCTCAGGAAGATAGAATAGCAATACAAAAGAACATGTAGTGAAAGCATATTCCTGTATCCAAGGAATAGTATAGAATGGAGTGAGGAGAGACAGTATGAGTGTGGGGAAGAATTGTAAGTCATTAGAACTTTGGCTTTTACTCAGTGAAATGAAAAGTCATTTGGAGCAGTGGAGTAACAAGATCTGATTTTGTTTTAAAGGGATCACACATTGCAGCAATATACACATTGCTGCGCTGGGAATAGACAGGAAGGCAAGGGCAGAAGTAGGAAGATCAGTTTGGAGGCTAGTGTAATAATTGAATTAAGAGGTCATAGGGCAGAATATGATGACAGCTGTGGAATTTTTGAAAAGTAGTCAGATTTTGGATATATTTCTGAAGATAGAGCCAGCAGAATATTCTGTAACAATGGGTGAAATAGAATCAGAAATTACTCAAAATTTGGGGATTGAGTAATTGGAAAGGTGATGATGCCACTTTTGAGAGTGAATCTGTAAAAGGAAAAAGTTTGGTTTTGTGAAAAAACTGAACAGGAACTCAGTTTTGGCATTAAATTTGAGTGGAGATGACACATTAGCAGCAGAGTACATATGTATGAAGTTTGAGGGATAGGTCTAAAGTAAGAAATGCACATTTGAGACATTATTACATTGAAGAGTAATAAGGATGAAGATGAATAAGAAATACACTTTTTAAAAAAGCATGCTAAGAGATAGGAGAAAAACCAGGAAAGGGGTATGTCTTAAAAGACAATGAAGAAAGTGTTTTGAAAAGATGAGTTTTTTTTTAAAATGCAACCTACAGAATATTCTTAAAAATGTAAATATTGACAACCAATTTTGACTAAGTACTTAATTGTAAAGCAGTAATCCAATAAACTAATAAATATTTTCTCAATACTTTACATGTAGGTAATTTGAGGCTACCAACTTGTTAGTTCCAAATTTTAGACAAGCTATGTACTTGGGGTTGTTGAAAGTTCAGGCTCCTGGAGGACTGTGACTATATCATTCTATCAGTGATATTCATTTGGAAAAGGATTGTTGCTTGCATTGCTTTTTTAAAAAATTACATTTAATTGTTCATATTGATATTGCTCTTACTACTGAAGCAGTAGTGTAAAAAGATATAAAATACTCAACTTTTTAACACTGATATGGAATACATAATGGTCTTTAGAATCTAAGCTCTTCTTATATAAGCATATATAGTACCTCATTTTGCATTAAACAATTTATTGTCTCTCTAGCCCCTTGATTAATTTGGGCACTGTCTTACAGATCTCATTCCTCTCATTTTTGACTTTCGTGTTATTGAACTATAATGCCGTTAACATCTATTTCAAGTAATTTCCCCTCCCTGGTGATTAATGGTAGATATAACAATTATGATGCCAACACTGGGGATAATTCTTCACAGATGTTGTCAAATTACAGGTTAAATGGGGAAAAGACTTTCTTTCTTCTGGCCACCCACTCTTCATTCCCTTGAAATAGGTGCATGGTACTGTGTATCCTGTGCTGTAGGTATGCCGACACTCCATCCTGTTGCTCATCTGGTTTAAATGACTTCCATTTGCTCTTTCAAACAATGATGGAAAGTTACGTTCAGAGTGCTTTGCAGGTACCAAAATGCAGTAATTCGGCCTTGAATTTTAACTAGCAAAGGGAAGTCCATTGGGTCTGGCATAGTCACATTGATTTTCCCCTTATTATAAATAAAATTTATCACTACTAATTAAAAGAAAGAAAGAAAGAAAGAATATGGTGACTGTGACTTGCTTCAGCCCATTACAGGAGAAGGAAAGCAGTCTTGAGTTGATAACTGTTAAGGCTGGGTCATAGGTATATTGTGTCTACTTGACCTGTTTGATTTTACATTAGAAAAATAAAAATAAAAGCAGCCTTTATATTTTAACCCTACATAAACTTTATGTTTTCATATGAAGGAAATACAGAAATTCTACAGGTAATTTTCCTCTTGGTTATTTAAAATAATGAATTCATTTTTTTCTTGCTAGTTCAGTTTGGACCAGTGGATTATGGTGTGGCATTCCTTTAGTTTTCACATTTATTTTTATAAGTGAGTTCATTGCACTTCTCAGCAGGGAAAGAGGGAAGGATATGAGATGAGGGACAGAGGAACAAAAGGGAAAATTGGGTTCCCAAGTAAACACGTTAAGGTTAGGAAAAAAGTTTGAGGATTCAGGTTTTAGCCTTACCGAACAGCTGACGTATTTTAAGTTGGAAAAATCTGATCTACCTTTTAGCTGAAATTACCCCCACCTGGATAAACTTGATGGTGGTTATTTGAGGTATTTCCATAAACATGTCTGGAGAAGGCAATGGCACCCCACTCCAGTACCCTTGCCTGGAAAATCCCATGGATGGAGGAGCCTGGTAGGCTGCAGTCCATGGGGTCGCTAAGAGCCGGACATGACTGAGCGACTTCACTTTCACTTTTCACTTTCATGCTTTGGAGAAGGAAGTGGCAACTCACTCCAGTGTTCTTGCTTTGAGGATCCCAGGGACGGGGGAGCCTGGTGGGCTGCTGTCTATGGGGTCGCACAGAGTCGGACACGACTGAAGCAACTTAGCAGCAGCAGCATAAATGTGTCAGAAGACCATATTAACAAATGTCCTTCCAGAATGTAAACTTACAGATGCTCCATTTCTACCACTAGATTAGGAATGATGACAGGTATTTTTTGTATTATCGTATAATTTGTTTATAAGTACAGTCTTTCTACTTAAGGTAGAATATTATATGTGGCAAATTTCTTTTCTCTCTTTGAACTACATGTTATCAAATATTCACCTGATGTAACCCAATATAACTTGGCAGTATTTCATTAAAGGCATTTCACCAATAAAGTGGTCTGCTCTTTTTTTGTAAATCTCTAGAGAGAACATTGTTTTCCTTTAAATCACTTGGCAATATCTCAAATTATAATAATCAAGAAGTATTTCCAAGTATCTAATTGAAATTCTTACCACTGCAATTTAGTATCATTAGCTGAGAATTTTCAAGGTATTTTCATCAATCTTATTTTATCATTATTATTATTTTCTTAATGACTTGGATATAATTTTATTTCTAGTAACTTGAGGGAGTTCAACTGCCAAGCTTTCCAGGCAAGAGTTTGAAAAGGAAAGGGAAGAAGATGATGGAAGTATAAGAATGCGGGAATATGAGAACTTGCCTATTGCTTGACTATCTTCTGATGGAGATCACACAACCCAGGTATCTTAAAAAGAAGGATCAATCCATGCGTGGTCACTGCCTGTATTCAAGGTAATAAAATATTGAGATAAGGTATGGCAATTGAAGTCTCCAACCAGTTGTTAAGCTGAATATTGAGTCTTCTCAGTTTGCATTTGTGAGTAGGAGTATAAGCAAAGGAGGACAAGAGTGTGTGTGTGCGTGTGTGTGTGTTTATGTGTGTGTTGTTATTGGATTCAAAAGAGCTACACAAAAATGTGGTAGATAACTCACAAACATTATTTACCTTACCTTGTATCCACACCTTTTGTAATGTGACTTTGTGACTTTTCTCATTGAACAGTAGAGTCTGTGGTTCCATTGTTTGTATCTGAGTTGGCCTGGTGACGTACTTTGGCTGATACAGTGCAAATTTCCATGCTGTCTCCCAGAACTCTGCCAACATGATGTGCTGCAGCCTGGGCTACTCTACTTGAGGGTGAGAAATAAATGGAAAACAACAGGTACCCAACCAACCCTGGAAACAAAGCTCTAGCTAAACATAACAGAGGAAGTCAGTGGAGATTGGAACAACTGAGCAACAAAGCCTAGCCTCAACTATAGGCTTTTGCAATTGTAAATTAAATAAATAGATGTTATTTTCACTTACTAAATGTTTAAATTATTTGTAACACAGCAACAAAGATCAGATACAAAGATGCTAAGATCACTAGCAAGTAAGCTTGAATTTAAGGAGAAATTTATTTTCCAACAGGGATACTATAATGCAAGTCTGAAGGAACAGACAATCACATAACATTAGGAAACAACAGACAATGAGAAGCAAATCATTGTAACTCCATAGCTGCAATAGTTAGGGTTGACCTTAACTTTTAAATTTTTTAGCCATCATGGTTAATTCAATGTCTCTGACAAATGGAACACTCTTTCACAGAGAAGTATTTCTCAAAGAGAAGTGGGTTGCTATTTTAATGTTGTACTAGACCGTTCTTTGTTAACAGAACTGAAGATTAGGATCTCTAGCACCTCTGGCCCCTAAAATTACATGCCAATAGTACTTCCCTGACATCTGTGTTAACTTAGATTTGGAAGTTCATGAAGGTACTTCACATAATGTCCCAATGAAGAAATTAAATGTTAATTCATTATTCTTAAGAAAAGCGGTGTGCTTCTTTATCTATTTCACTGTGAAAGGTGAACACCTGTTCTTTAGATTATGTATGTGCACTCAGGCATACTCAGTCATGTCTGACCCTTTGTGACCTCATGGACTGTAACCTGTAGGCTCCTCTGTCCATGGGGTTTTCCAGGCAAGAATACTGAAGTGGATTACCATTTCCTGTTCTAGGGGTCTTCCCGACCCAGGGATCAAACCCATGTCTCTTGTGCTCCTGCATTGGCAGGCAGATTCTTTGCCAATTGCACTATATAATACAGATTCAAATAGGAAAAGTGGTCCAGATATAGAGTGTTACATGATGGATTTGGGACCTTTTTAAATGAGATTTTTAGGGAAGGTCTCTATGAGACTGATATTTGAGCACAGAGAGATATGTTTCTCTTGGAATCAAGAAGGGCGGTTCATATCGAATTAAGGTTGGCAGTGGCTTTCCATCAAATGTCAAGGCTGAGTTGACCAGATTAATTTATTTTCCTAATTGAAGTAAAATTTATTTTAGTATATGTGTTGCCGAAGCAAGCACTAATTGAAGTAAAATTCATATATCATAAAATTAACCATTTAAAGTGTATAACCCAGTGGTATTTAGAATGTTCAAGATGTGGTGCAAAAGTCACAGCTGTGCTGTGCTGTGCTTAGTTGCTTAGTCATGTCTGACTCTCTATGACTCCATGGACTGTAGCCCACCAGGCTTCTCTGTCCATGGGGATTCTCCAGGCAAGAATAAAGGAGTGGGTTGTCATGCCCTCCTCTAGGGGATATTCCCAAATCAGGGATCAAACCCAGGTTTTCAATACTGCAGGTGGATTCTTTACTGTCTGAGCCAGTACAGGGAAACCCAAGAATACTGGAGTGGGTAGCCTATCCTTTCTCCAGGGGATATTAGCAACCCAGCAGTTAAGCTGGGATCTCCTGCATTGCAGGCAGATTCTTTACCAGCTGAGCTACCAGGGAAGCCTAAAGTCACAGTTACCTAGTTTGAAAATATTTTATCACTTCCACAGGAAGCATGGTAGTTATTAAGCAGACCCCCTTCCTGCCCCTGCCATCCCTTTCACCTCTCCTAGCCCCTGGTCATCACTAATCTACTCTTTGTCTCTACAGGTTTAACTATTTTGGATATTTTATATAAATGCAATAATATAATATGTGACCTTTTGTGTTTGGCTTCTTTTTACTTATTTTTGAGATTCTTCATGGTATAACGTGCATCAATACTTCATTTATTTCTTATAGCTGAGTGGGATTCTATTTTTTAGATATACCACATTTTTTAATCCATTCATCCATTGATGGGCATTTGGGGATTTTTCCATACTTTGGCTGTAGTGAATAGCACTGCTTCAAACTTTAACTTACTGTACCAGAATTTGTTTCAATGCATGCTTTCAATTCTTTGGGGTAGGGTAGATTCCTAGGAATTGCATTTCTGGATGATATGATAATTCTGCATTCTACATGAATTCTTGATGTAGCTATTTATAAGCTAAAGAAGATATAAAAATGACATGAATGAATATGAGAAAGCATCACAAAATGGTACTCTTGGGGACTATCTGATGCAGTGACAGCAAAGGACATGTATATGTCAAAAGTGAAAGTGTTAGTCACTCAGTTGTGTCCGACTCTTTGCAACCCCATAGACTGTAGCCTACCAGGCTCCTCTGTCCATGAAATTTTCCAGGCAAGAATACTGGAGTGGGTTGCCATTGCCTTCTCCAAGGGATCTCCCAACCCAGGGATTGAACCCTGGTATCCTGCATTGCTTCCCTGGTGGCTCAGAGGTTAAAGCATCTGCCCACAATGCGGGAGACCCAGGTTCGATCCCTGGGTTGGGAAGATCCCCTGGAGAAGGAAATGGCAACCCACTCAAGTACTCTTGCCTGGAGAATCCCATGGAGGGAAGAGCTTGGTAAGCTACAGCCCACAGGGTAGCAAAGAGTCAGACACGACTGAGCTACTATGCTTCACTTCACTTCATCCTGCATTGCAGGTAGATTCTATACCTTCTGAGCCACAAGGGAAGCCCCATATATGGGGGATCTGAGAATACTAAAGAATTACATAGGAAATGGGTCACAATGGACTCTATGGGCTAAAGAGCGTGAGCTTTACCCAGTGGAGAAATTTCATGCTGTAAATTCAAACTTTCAGACTCAGATCAATTTAGTCCATGAGTCAATCCCAATAAAAGTAGGTAGCATACATAAGAACACAGGTGTCTAGATATAGTTAGATTTCTAATCCTTAATATAAAAATTATTCAATGATGACCATTCAGTTCAGTTCAATTCAGTCACTCAGTCATTTCCGACTCTTTGTAACCCCATGGACTACAGCATGCCAGGCCTCCCTGTCCATCACCAATTCCCGGAGTTTACTCACTCATGTCCATTGAGTTGGTGATGTCATCCAACCATCTTATTCTCTGTTGTCCCCTTCTCCTCCTGCCCTCAATCTTTACCAGCATAAGGGTCTTTTCAAATGAGTCAGTTCTTCACATCAAGTGGCCAAAGTATTGGACCTTCAGCTTCAACATCAATCCTTCCAATGAACATTTAGGACTGATTTCCTTTAGGATGGACTGGTTGGATCTCTTTGCAGTCCAAGGGATTCTCAAGAGTATTCTCCAACACCACAGTTCAAAAGCATCCATTCTTTGGCACTTAGCTTTTTTTTATAGTCCAACTCTCACATCTATACATGACTACTGGAAAAACCATAGCCTTGACTAGACAGACATTTGTCGGCAAAGTAATCTCTCTGCTTTTTAATATGCTGTCTAGGTTGGTCATAACTTTTCTTCCAAGGAATAAGCATCTTTTTATTTCATGGCTGCAGTCACCATCTCCAGTGATTTTGGAGCCCAGGAAAATAAAGTCAGCCACTGTTATCTATCTACCATGAAGTGATGGGATCAGATGCCATGATCTTTGTTTTCTGAATGTTGAGCTTTAAGCCAAATTTTTCACTCTCCTCTTTCACTTTCATCAAGAGACTCTTTAGTTCTTTGTCACTTTCTACCATAAGGGTGGTGTCATCTGCATATCTGAGGTTATTGATATTTCTCCCAGCAATCTTGATTCTAGCTTGTGCTTCATCCAGCCCAGCATTTCTCGTGATATACTCTGCATATAAGTTAAATAAGCATGGGGGCAATATAAAGCCTTGACATACTCCTTTTCCTATTTGGAACCAGTCTATTGTTCTATGTCCAGTTCTAATTGTTGCTTCCTGACCTGCATACAGATTTCTTAAGAGGCAAGTCAGGTGGTCTGGTATTTCCATCTCTTTCAGAACTTTCTATGGTTTATTGTGATCCACACAGTCAAAGGCTTTGGCATAGTCAGTAAAGCAGAAATAGATGTTTTTTCTGGAATTCTCTTGTTTTTCCTATGATCCAACAGATGTTGGCAGTTTGATCTCTGGTTCCTCTACCTTTTCCACAACCAGATTGAACATCTGGAAGTTCATGGTTCATGTATTTCTAAAGCCTGGTTGGAGTATTTTGAGCATTACTTTGCTAGCATGTGAGATGAGTGCAATTGTGCGATAATTTGAGCATTCCTTGGCACTGCCTTTCTTAGGGATTGGAATGAAAACTGACCTTTTCCAGTCCTGTGGCTACTGCTGAGTTTCCCAGATTTGCTGGCATATAGAGTACAGCACTTTCACAGCATCATCTTTTAGGATCTGAAATAGCTCAACTGGAATTCCATCATCTCTACTAGTTTTTTCATAGTGATGCTTCCTAAGGCCCTCTTGACCTCACATTCCAGGATGCCTGGCTCTTGGTGAGTGATCACACAATTGTGATTTTCTGGGTCATGAAGATCTTTTTTGTACAGTTCTTCTATGTATTCTTGCCACCTCTAATATCTTCTGTTTCTGTTAGGTCCATATACAATATCTGTCCTTTATTGAGCCCATCTTTGCATGAAATGTTCCCTTGGTATCTCTAATTTTCTTGAAGAGATCTCTAGGCTTTCCCATTCTATTGTTTTTCCTCTATTTCTTTGCACTGATCACTGAGGAAGGCTTTCTTATCTCTTCTTGCTATTCTTTGGAACTCTGCATTCAAATGGGTATATCTTTCTTTTTCTCCTTTGTTTTTGGCTTCTCTTCTTTTCACAGCTATTTATAATGATGACCATTAGTGGAGATCAAATGACAACCAGTACAGAGAGGTACATAAAGATTTTTGAAGATTAGAAAAATCACTATGGCAATAATACAGCTGATGGGTTACAAGAAAGTGATAGGCATGAGATTGCATCTGGAAACAAAAAGAGAATAATTTGGTCAGGCAAAATATGCTGAGAGCTTAAACACAAAGGCAGTGCTAGCAGGATTTACATGGAAGAAGCTTACTGTAAAGATTTTAAAGGATAGAATTCTTAGTACTTGTTTCCTGGTTGGATTTGGTGTTTGAGCATGTGAGAGGTATCAAAAATAACCTCTTGAGTTAGACACAGCAAATGCAACAGGGAATACTTATGAACATCTTTTAGTAAGCTTTGCATGAACCAGCATAAATATTTTGGACCATGAAAAACACTCTTGTTTTGTTTATTTTATTTCATGAAAAGCAAACAAACCAATGGCATCTTTTTTCCTAGCAGAGAACTCAAATGGCTAAAGATGAGTTGGGGAATGCTTACATTATTTCCATTTGACAAGCTGCACGTGAAATGTTTTCAGCCCGTGCATGTAAATATGATGTTAAAAAGTAATTTTTATATATATATAAAATTCTGTGCTCATCAAAAAACTTAAAGTTTTAAAGTTTATTGTTTAAGTGAGTGAAACAAGGTAAATATTAAGACAAACATTCAATCCCAGAGAAATATTGAGGAATTTTTTTTTAAGTGATGTTGTTCAAATTAAGTGTCCGTTTATGGCTGTATTAGGGTTTCTCAACTTTGGCACTATTAACATTTTGGAACAGATAATTCTGTTGTAAGGGACTTACCTGCTGTGCATTGTAGGATGTTTAGAGTATTTCTGTCTCCTATCCACCTCCTACCTACAAGCCCCCTCACTTGTTGTGATATTAAAAATGTTGTCAGTTCAGTTCAGTTCAGTCTCTCAGTCATGTCCAACTCTTTGTGACCCCATAAATCGCAGCATGCCAGGCCTCCCTGTCCATCACCAACTCCCGGAGTCCACCCAAACCCATGTCCATTGAGTCGGTGATGCCATCCAACCATCTCATCCTCTGTTGTCCCCTTTTCCTCCTGCCCCCAATCCCTCCCAGCATCAGAGTCTTTCCAATGAGTCAACTCTTCACATGAGGTGGCCAAAGTACTGGAGTTTCAGCTTTAGCATCATTCCTTCCAAAGAACACCCAGGGCTGATCTCCTTTAGAATGGACTGGTTGGATCTCTTTGCAGTCCAAGTGACTCTCAGGAGTCTTCTCCAACACCACAGTTCAAAAGCATCAATTCTTGGGCGCTCAGCTTTCTTCACGGTCCAACTCTCACATCCATACATGACCACTGAAAAAACCATAGCCTTGACTAGATGGACCTTTGTTGGCAAAGTAATGTCTCTGCTTTTGAATATGCTATCTAGGTTGGTCATAACTTTTCTTCCAAGGAGTAAGCGTCTTTTAATTTCATGGCTGCAGTCACCATCTGCAGTGATTTTGGAGCCCCCCAAAAATAAAGTCTGACACTGTTTTCACAAATGTCTTAGATACTGCCAACTGTCCCATAGAGTGGAAAGTTATTCTGAATTGAGAATCTCTAACAAATCAAAAGTGGTTAAAATGTGAAGTGTTCACTTAAACAAAACTTTCTCTTTATGATACATGCTGCTAAGTCGCTTCAGTCATGTCCGACTCTGTGCGACCCCATAGACGGAAGCCCACTAGGCTTCCCCGTCCCTGGGATTCTCCAGGCGAGAACGCTGGAGTGGGTTGCCATTTCCTTCTCCAATGCATGAAAGTGAAAATTGAAAGTGAAATCATTCAGTCATGTCCGACTCTTAGCGACCCCATGGACTGCAGCCTACCAGGCTCCTCTATCCATGGATTTTCCAGGCAAGAGTACTGGAGTGGGGTGCTATTGCCTTCTCCATTATGATACATAATATCAGTCAATTAATTGGCAAAATTTGTTTCTGTTTTCCCTCTGATTGAATGCTTCAGATTCACAAACTGGTATTGTAACCTTAGTACAAAGTATGATAATATCTAATATCTAGATACATGCTATAGTAATTGAAAAATCATTTAATAAGTTATTATTATTATTGATTTCCCTGTGCTTACATTTGTACTAAGCTCTTTGAAGGGTACAAAATAAGTTCCACTCTTTTAAATAGTTAATAAATAATGTCTTTGAACTTGTCATTGTTGGCTCCAAATGTCTATATAGGAATTATTCAAATGGAAATTTGGTGGTAAGTGGGAATCAAATTTACTATAAAGTTACTCATAGAGCAAGCAAAATACTGTGTTTGTTTCTTAATTAGATTTTATATTTATTTGTGGTCTTTGTGAGGTAAAACTGAGGATATCTTTAGTGGGGAGGGTTAAGGTCCTCTATTCATGATCATGTCTATATGACTCCACTGAAATAGAAATAATATGGAGGAAACACTAAAGCATAATTTTAGTGAATATCAAAATGAAAATACAAAGTAAGGGCAGATATAGAGAATGCCCCTTAGAAATGTTGAGTCTGAAAAATTGTCAGGGCTGGCTATTGATTAGAGAAAAGTTTGTGGCAAAAGGCCCTTGTAAGTGACAGTATGTTATTGAAAATAATAGGGATTATCTTTAAAATAACTTGAGATTAGTTTTACAAGGCAGACAGAACTGTTTTGACCAAATAGCTCAAATCCTGAACTATGAAGTTTTTATTTGTATTCCCACAGTATAATACACTTATATTCATATGAAAGCCTACCTTCGTGTACTTTTGACTGTCATTCATTCAAAATAATTTAGCCAACTCTAGGTAAAGACTGGATTCTGTTCAGTTTTTAGCCTGGTATATGCCAGACTCTATATGGTAGCTTTAAATCAAAGAAGAATATCTTATAGTCCATAAATTTGAGAATCTCCCAATCCTGGGGAAGGGATAAAGAATAAATAGTCAGGGTTTACATAAGTGCTATGAATCATGGAATGTTTAGATTATATATAAAAGAGAAAACACCAAGTCTTCTGGGAAAAAAGTTTTGTGAAGAGTTGAATATTAAAGAATAAGCAGAATTTCCCCGTATGGAACAAGAAGGAGAGGCTTTAGATGGAATAAATGAATATGCATACATATGAATGCAAGTAAGTATGCAGCTTGTTTCAAGAGGTTTGAGTAGATTGGTGTTACTAAAATGAAATACAGGGACTGGCAGAAGATGAATATGGAAAATTTAAAAGACTTGTATCATTATGGGCATCAAAGGCCAAGGTAAGGATTCAAGGCTTTATACTGTGGGCAATTGAGAGCTGTTGAAACTGGGATTCATGATATTGGTGTTTTTAAATGTTAGCCTTTGTGTGAAGCATAAATTAGAAATAGAGGAAGACCAGATGCAGCTTGCTTAGCTAAGAGGCTATTGTGAAGAGAGCAAAAACAAAAGCAACGGGCAGTTGGGATGGAAACATCATCATCAATGGATTTGATGGTCAAAATGATCATCTAGAAAGGACTATGAGAAGTTGGATGTTATAAAATGCAAGGGCACGCTAAATAGTTCTGGAGCAGAGACTTTCTATCTGGTCACAAAATCTATTTCTTCCCTTTCCAATCATAAGACCATTGAGATCTAATTTATACTGAATTCTAGCCAATGGGCTGAGGAAGAGTGATTTTAGTTCCTTCCAGGCCAAGCCCATGTGATCTTCCATGTTGTTTTTCCTCCTGCAGAGGCAACGAAGACTATCTAAGTGACACTGAAACCACTGAAGAGGCACAAGAGTACAAGATGGACGGAGTGTCTATGCCCCAGAAGTAGCAGTTGAGAAAGAACTACCCCAAATCAGGAACATTCATTTTCTACAATGGCACCCCGCTCCAGTACTCTTGCCTGGAAAATCCCATGGACGGAGGAGCCTGGTGGGCTGCAGTCCATGGGGTCGCAAAGAGTCGGACATGACTGAGCAACTTCACTTTCACTTTTCACTTTCATGCATTGGAGAAGGAAATGGCAACCCACTCCAATGTTCTTGCCTGGAGAATCCCAGGGACAGGGGAGCATGGCGGGCTGCCATTTATGAGGTCACACAGAGTCGGACACGACTGAAGCGACTTAGCAGCAGCAGCAGCAGCAGTGAAAAGTAAACTTTTGGGTTTGTTAGTTTAGGCAGCTAACCATACCTTAATTCACATAAGTTCATATCTGAAGAAGGTCCACCATGATATGGTGATTGTTTTTTTTAATTTTTATTGTATTATTTCTATAGCTATATGTGCCTATACCTAAAGTACATAAACACAGCATGCAGCAGATACTTTTATATTACAATTAACCCAATTTTTGTTAAAAAAAAACCACCTGATATTGACTTCCTATGGCAATCATTTAAAAGCAGTAATCAAAAAAAATTTTTTTAAGCTTGCTGGTATACAATATAACAAGAAAGGTAGGCATCTGTAACAGTAGAGTGATGCTCCAAATCTGTGTTTAGATAAAGTCATTTACTTGTTCGAGTTTATGGCAGGATTTATATTGCTATCTACAAATAGATATCAATAGTTAAAGAGATTTTATAGCTTTTTGACATTCAATATATTATGCAGGTTTAAAAGCCTCTGGAAAATGGATGAACTATCTAAGCTGAATAACTTTCCACTTGTAAAAACATTTCTTAAAGTACAGAGCCCTCAGATTTAATACTTAGTCTTGCTTGTTTAAGAACATGGTAAAATGTAGACAGGTTTTTCATTTGACAGAACAATTCTGATGGAACAATGCAGCTTCCACAGGGCTAACGCCAGAAGAAAAAAATGACAGACACATCTTATTAGGAGAGATAATTTAAGGAATGCCTAGTTTTAATGTTTCTCTTAAGCAATACTATTTTATTTCTCTTCTAACATGAAGCTCCCTTCTTTACCTATGGTGAATTTAATTTTTACCTGCTTTGATTAAATTCTTAATCCTGAAGATGTTTTTGAGTCAGTTCAAGTACCTGAAATATTGCAGAAGCTCTCTGGTATTACTTTGCTTGTTTACTGGCTTGCTTTTTTCTGCATTAGAATCTTGCAAGAACAATTTCAACTTATCAGTTGGCAGTTTAGATAGAAGTCTTAAATTCTGTGGCCAACCATGCCTCCAAGGCAGGCATTAGCCATTTGATAAAGCCATTGAATCTAGATAGCATATTCAAAAGCAGAGACATTACTTTGCCAACAAAAGTTCATCTAGTCAAGGGTATGGTTTTTCCTGTGGTCATGTATGGGTGTGAGAGTTGGACTGTGAAGAAGACTGAGCACCCAAGAATTGATGCTTTTGAACTGTGGTGTTGGAGAAGACTCTTGAGAGTCCCTTGGACTGCAAGGAGATCTAACCAGTCCATTCTGAAGGAGATCAGCCCTGGGATTTCTTTGGAAGGAATGATGCTAAAGCTGAAACTTTAGTACTTTGGCCACCTCATGTGAAGAGTTGACTCATTGGAAAGACTCTGATGCTGGGAGGGATTGGGGGCAAGAGGAGAAGGGGATGACAGAGGATGAGATGGCTGGATGGCATCACTGACTTGCTGGATGTGAGTCTCAGTGAACTCCGGGAGTTGGTGTTGGACAGGGAGGCCTGGCATGTTGTGATTCATGGGGTTGCAAAGAGTCGGACACGACTGAGCGACTCATCTGATCTGATCTGATCTGAAAACCATTGAAAACACAGAGGATGTATATCTTTGATTAATACAAATAATAGAAAATTTCCTAAATAAAGTTTGGTCCTGGGCTGCTTCCAAAGTAGTAATTCACAAAATATGACTTTTTTCATTGGGAAGGTTGTAAAAATTTGTTTGTTGGAGGTAGAGAAGGAAATGTAATTAAAGGCTAAATTCAGACTCACATTTCATTTTAACCAAAAGAATATGTGTGATTTGGACACCAGTCACCTAGGCCCTTCCTATTTTAAGGCAGTGGATATTGTCAGCAAATCAAATTATCCAATAGCAAAACTACATCTGGCAGAGCTAACTATGCCAGGTAACCTTAAATAGAAGCTTGGGGGTAGTTAACTTTGTTGCAACACCAGGCTTTGCTGGTAAGATTTATCTAAAAGTCCTCTCTGTAGCATTGCTATTAAAAGAATAAAATGGGAAGAGGTGAAGTGAAAACATTAAATGTGGATGTACATGTGTATTTTAATATCCCTTTTGCATTTAGAAGTGCTTACACCAGCACATTTACAATAAAGCAACTCTGGGTTTTATTTCATGTATTTTTTGTTCTTTTTTGCTTTTGCAAAAATAGGGATATATTATATCGCTATAATATAAAACTTTAGATCATAGATGCTTTAAGAAACTCCTGTTACACATCATCTACATTTGGAAAATCAAGGAGCTTTTAATTTGGATTGACTTCAGGTAACAATTTAATCTAAAAATGCCCAATGGAATGATTCTTCTTGTCATTAACAATCTGAAGGGAAGCTTTAATTTGTAATCTTGTCAAAATAATGAGTGGAGGTCTGTTTATATAAAATGTTTAAAAAGTGTGTTATACTTTTAGAAAGCTGATTCAAACTCACATATGTGGAGTGAACAACAACAACACACACATTCATACAGAGATACACACCCCTTCCTGAAGCCAGGTCAATTCAAATCTGATAATACCATTTTTCCCCTCTTATGGGCAGTAATATCACTTCTGTGTGAGATACAAAGTAGGTCTGGCATTTCCATTAAGATTGTATCTACTGATTGTCTCTCAAGTTTGTTTTACTATAAACATTAAATGAAAAACACATCTTTCTTATACACAGTACTCAGAGCAAATTTGTTCATTTGTATGACAGCCAAATCATCTCATTGGCTCTGTAAAACCATGATGTTTTAAGAGGAGGTATGACATATCTTTCAATTTTCAGAAGAAAAGAAATAAAAACCCTTCTGGTTGCATCTCTGAGATACAAGAGTTCAAAATTTTAAAATTTCTTGTGAAGTCCATGTCAGCAAGAACAAATCAAGCCCTCCTTCTATTAAGAAGTCAGTTTTGCCCCAAGAATGAGTCAGCATGAAGTATTTGAGATCATTAAATTTTATCCCAAATATTCTGAGATCAAGCTTAATTTATTCAACATTTGTTTGTTTCCTGAGAGACAACAATCGTTTTCAGTTTTGGCCAAAAACTAGGAACAAGGATGGAAACAGGGAAATGCAGAGAATGGGATTAAGAATTTCATAAAGTTGTAAATCAACTTCTAAATAGCCTATGTATGATACCCAAACATATTAGTTTATTCACCCTAAGACTGTCTATCCTGTAACTCAAAACCTTTTGTCAGGTCTGAGAAATGGTTTGTTTTCTTAACCTGATGTTGTTTTAAAGGGCAATACCCAGATGTTCTGGGTTTGTGATAAAGAGAGAATTAATGAGTCTGTCTGTCCAACTGGAGCCCACTTATGAATCTGTACGGATGCCAATTTCAGGGTGAACTGAGATGTTCCTGGTGCACAGAGGACTCGCAAACATTTCAAGAAAATGAAAGGTTTTAATTAATCTTTATTTTACATAGTTTTCTCTTTTATAGTCTACCAACAAATAGATTCAGGCATGTTCTGGGATCACTTTAAAACCTAGCTCTATTATTTCTTCTTCTTCATTTATGAAACCTTAAAGCAATTGCCTCTGTTGATGCAAGTTGGGTTTTGCTATGTTTTGTTGCTTTAACCTTAAGCTTTACTGTAAGCTGTGTAAACTAAAATTATAGATCTCTCTTTATTTTCCAAGTTGTTTCCCTCTAAGAAATCCCTTCTGTCTTTTTCCTAAGTAAAAAGACTAAAAATGTGTTTGAATAGAAACTATAACAATAATGACCTTGGCTGAAGTTTTGGCTGAGCATGTCCCACATGAACCAAGAGGAAAACTCTACCTAAGGTAAGCTGAAGGTCACCAGAGCCTTTAGAAAGTATTTTCAATAAAGCTATTTCATTGCATTGCTTTCTTTCCTTTTTTCCCCCTAAGAATTAAACATAAGAAATCCTGATACAAACACATTCTATAACCATTGTCTCTTGACAAGTGAAATATTGACATTCTGTAGCTTAAGGTAGTCTAATCTTTGATTTCTGTCTAAAAGTTTGAAATAATCTTGTTGAGTTAGGTTCTCCTTTTGCTACTAACAGGAATTTGCATGTAAATCCTACTTGTAATAATGGAGCTGTGTGTGTAAATGACTGACTGTACATGGAGGTGAGGCTGTGCCCCATAGAACTAATGCATTGGATTAGAAATTCCAATGTATAATGTGTTTCTTACCCATATGTCATGATAATTTTATAGTTCAATTAACTAATCCCAATATATTGACTGTATTCAGATGAAGATATCTTCTATTTTTATTCACTATCTACTCTAGGAAATCATGAATCCGCATATATTTAAAAATTTGAAGTCTGGTCTTGTTTAAGCCTACGGCTTTCCCTAAAACACTCATGATCTTCCTGAGTGACTAACACTACACTATTGTTACTAAAGCACTCATGACGGTGCTCAGCAAAACTTGTCTAGCTCTTTGACATGAAATATCTTTAGAAATGAAACTTGAAACTATTCTGGGTCAAAGAGAGAGAATCCAAAAGTTTCAGTATTTTTCTCGAGTTTTTTAAAGAAGTTGTTTGAAATCATTTCCTTTTCTAAAAGAGAGCAAATTTCTGTAATTTACCACAGTACAAATTCAACAGAATAGGAAATCACAGATGTCTGGAGTGGTCAAGACTTAAAGGAGTTGACAAGACTTGAGCTTTGACTGGAAAATTACAGATTGAATACAGATAAAGCCAGAGAGGCTAAATCGATTTTGTGAAGGGGGAGGAGGTAGATTCATTCAGTCATTCAACAAATATTTTTTAATACTCAGAATATTTTAGAAGCTGGAGTTAGAGCAGCAAAAAAACAAAACAAACAAACAAACAAAAACAATATTGTAAAGTTAAAAAATAAAATAAAATAAAACAACAACAACAACAAAAAAGTTACTTAAGTGATTTAAATAAAAACAAAAACAAAAACAAGTCCGTGCCTTCAGGGAAAAACACTTATTGACTGGCCTTTAAATAATTATTTACTCTTTCTAAGTTTCAGTTGTCTCATTTATACTACTAGGGTGAAAATAATCTTTTGTAGAGATTTCTGTGTCCTACCTAGGCCTTCTTGGTTTTCTTTTATGAGCCATTCACCCAAGTTCTGCATACTTTGCTGTGAAATGCTCTTGACTTCTTCAAGTTTCATGGACTATTATATCTGTCCTGATTGTCTAACTCAGGTATTGTATTGAAAAATATTCTTCAGCTGTGTTTTGAATTTGTAGCCCTGAAAGCCATGTTTAATTTGTGATATTGCACATGCATGCAAAAGGGAAATGTTCCAGTAAAAGGTTGTATATCTCCACATATGCCAACTGGAGGCAAGGAGCCTGCTGTGAAACTTTAATAATGATGCAGGTTCGGATGTGAGTTCTGGTTGAAGACTTTTTACAAGGGGAGTGGAGAATGGATATTAATAATTTTATTAAAGAATGATCATTATACTTTGTTAGAGATCCGAATGAGGGTACATGGTAAATATAGGGGAGGGAAGGGCAATAGGACAAAGAAAGCAAGTTAACATGGAGACCTGAAGCCCTTTGGACAGGAAATATACTATGATCGACAGAAATATCTAGGGAAGTATATTAAGAATGGAAGCCAGTTTGAGAAAAGAGATAGTACATTTAATATAAGAAGGTCTGATGAGATGAACCTGAAGAGTGTACTGGTAGATATATCCTCTAGAGAATTGAACAGAGAATGTAAATATTATTGAGGTTGTTGGTGGGAATTGGGTGCTAATATAATCAGGCCAAAGACTTGTAGTGTCTTCACCCTAGCTCCACTCCTCTTCCATATAAGAGAAGACATATATGGGGATTACTGGTAAAGAAAGTGAAATGCTACCCAAAGCAATCTATAGATTCAATGCAATCCCTATCAAGCTACCAACAGCATTCTTCACAGAGCTGGAACAAATAATTTCACAATTTGTATGGAAATACAAAAAACCTCGAATAGCCAAAGCGATCTTGAGAAAGAAGAATGGAACTGGAGGAATCAACCTACCTGACTTCAGGCTCTACTACAAAGCCACAGTGATCAAGACAGTATGGTACTGGCACAAAGACAGAAATATAGATCAATGGAACAAAATAGAAAGCCCAGAGATAAATCCACGCACATATGGACACCTTATCTTTGACAAAGGAGGCAAGAATATACAATGGATTAAAGACAATCTCTTTAACAAGTGGTGCTGGGAAATCTGGTCAACCACTTGTAAAAGAATGAAACTAGAACACTTTCTAACACCATACACAAAAATAAACTCAAAATGGATTAAAGATCTAAACATAAGACCAGAAACTATAAAACTCCTAGAGGAGAACATAGGCAAAACACTCTCTGACATACATCACAGCAGGATCCTCTATGACCCCCCTCCCAGAATATTGGAAATAAAAGCAAAAATAAACAAATGGGACCTAATTAACCTTAAAAGCTTCTGCACATCAAAGGAAACTATTAGCAAGGTGAAAAGACAGCCTTCAGAATGGGAGAAGATAATAGCAAATGAAGCAACTGACAAACAACTAATCTCGAGAATATACAAGCAACTCCTACAGCTCAACTCCAGAAAAATAAATGACCCAATCAAAAAATGGGCCAAAGAACTAAATAGACATTTCTCCAAAGAAGACATACAGATGGCTAACAAACACATGAAAAGATGCTCAACATCACTCAGTATCAGAGAAATGCAAATCAAAACCACTATGAGGTACCATTTCACACCAGTCAGAATGGCTGCGATCCAAAAGTCTACAAGCAATAAATGCTGGAGAGGGTGTGGAGAAAAGGGAACCCTCTTACACTGTTGGTGGGAATGCAAACTAGTACAGCCACTATGGAGAACAGTGTGGAGATTCCTTAAACAACTGGAAATAGACCTGCCTTATGATCCAGCAATCCCACTGCTGGGCATACACACTGAGGAAACCAGAAGGGAAAGAGACACGTGTACCCCAATGTTCATGGCAGCACTGTTTATAATAGCCAGGACATGGAAGCAACCTAGATGTCCATCAGCAGATGAATGGATAAGAAAGCTGTGGTACATATACACAATGGAGTATTATTCAGCCATTAAAAAGAATACATTTGAATCAGTTCTAATGAGGTGGATGAAACTGGAGCCTATTATACAGAGTGAAGTAAGCCAGAAAGAAAAACACCAATACAGTATACTAACGCATATATATGGAATTTAGAAAGATGGTAACAATAACCCTGTGTACGAGACAGCAAAAGAGACACTGATGTATAGAACAGTCTTATGGACTCTGTGGGAGAGGGAGAGGGTGGGATGATTTGGGAGAATGGCATTGAAACATGTGAAATATCATGTATGAAACGAGTTGCCAGTCCAGGTTCAATGCACGATACTGGATGCTTGGGGCTGGTGCACTGCGACGACCCAGAGGGATGGAATGGGGAGGGAGGAGGGAGGAGGGTTCAGGATGGGGAACACATGTATACCTGTGGCGGATTCATTTTGATATTTGGCAAAACTAATACAATTATGTAAAGTTTAAAAATAAAATAAAATTAAAAAAAATTATAAAATATTAATTAAAAAAAAAAAAAGAAAGTGAAATGACATTTTCTTAGTAACAGAAACTTACAATCCAAACCCTAATGCAGAAGCTAGAATGGAATCCATAATATACAACTGTACTTAAACAAACCTTTATCTAACCTTTACTTTACCTAAACTAACCTTTGCTTAGACTTTTATCTGTTCCTTCCTATTCCCCTACACTCACCAATACACACATTCATTAGTTAACAGAGTTAATCAGATTCAGAGAGTCTTAAGTAATCCATTTGTTAAGCTTCCAAACTGGAACTTCTTGTCTTACTATTGTACCAAAGGAAAGTTATGACCAACCTAGACAGCATATTAAAAAGCAGAGACATTACTTTGTCAACAAAGGTCCATCTAGTCAAGGCTATGGTTTTTCCAGTAGTCATGTATGGGAGTTAGACTATAAAGAAAGCTGAGCACCAAAGAATTGATGCTTTTGAACTGTGGTGTTGGAAAAGACTCTTGAGAGTCCCTTGGACTGCAAGGAGATCCAACCAGTCCATCCTAAAGGAGATCAGTTCTGGGTGTTCATTGGAAGGACTGATGGTGAAGCTGAAACTCCAGTACTTTGGCCACCTGATGTGAAGAGCTGACTCATTGGAAAAGACCCTGATGCTGGGAAAGATTGAGGGCAGGAGGACAAGGGGATGACAGGATGAGATGACAGAGGATGACAGAGGTTGGGTGGATCACCGACTCAATGGACATGGGTTTGGGTGGACTCTGGGAGTTGGTGATGGACAGGGAGGCCTGGCGTGCTGCAGTTCATGGGTTTGCAAAGAGTTGGACACAACTGAGTGACTGAACTGAACTGAACTACAGGGAAGGGAAGCAAAGACACAAAATACGAGAGTTTAGCCACATTGCCAAAGGCAGAGCTGACGTCCACATTTGGGGTGGGATAGAGATCAAGCCCTAAGACTTTGCCATTTCAAATGCTTTGAAAATAATTCCTTATTATTCTGACCTTTTGGAAATTTTACCCCTAGAAAAGGCAGTAGATTCTCTCAACTTTAGCCTCTGTCCCCTTCATTGGGGAATAGAAGAAGAGGGAGAGTGAGGAGGGGCTTGAATTCCCCTAAAGACAACTCATATAGAGAAAGCCCAAGAGAGCTTACCCTTCATGAGTTTCTCAAACTGGTAAGTGCAAATCAGAGATATTTCAACAACGAAATCAGTGATTGGGCAGAAGCATAGTGTTGTTCCCAGAAGTCAGGGAAGGATAACACTGCAAGAGGCTTATGCCACAGTGACATGAGGTGCAGACGTGAAGGAGAAAGGAGTCTAAGAAGCGACATTTGGACCTTTGAATATGACAGTTCAGAGGTAATGGCAACTTTTGACTGGCAGTTTTCCTGGAGTAGCATTTTCTAAAAAGTACTAAAAGTATTATAACTGGATAATATTTATTAAGTCAATCAAGTGTTACCTATACTAAATATAACTGTATAATTGATGTTGCTTAAATGTATAAAACAAAGTGATCAAACACTTTAGAGAAACTAAAAATATCCTCTCTGAACTCTTTCTTAGAGCTTTTGCTATGCCAATATAGATTGTGGAGTTCACAATCCAGAAAGCAGAATGGATACATAATTCTGTCTCTAACTTATTTGCCACTGAACTCTTTTTTTTATATTGAGTGTCCTGTGGGACCAGAATGTTAAAGAACACACTTTAGGAAATGTTTACTTAGCATAATTAATGCAGAAATCAGATTATGGAGAGTTAAAAGTAGAAAACTAGAAGGAAAGGTGAAGTAGAGTTCATTGTGTGAACTATTTATTTATGAGAGACTTGAATATACAAACAGCCTATGGTCCACTTGCCCAGGAAATTAGCTCTTTACCTATAATAAGCAACCTAGGAAGCTAGCTTGCTATAAGTCAGGCTTGCAGTAAGCCTGATTACTATCTCTGGTGACAATCCAGTAAGCTAAACAATAACTTCTATAGCAATTGCCCCCAAATGGTCAGGACTTGATCTCTAGCTGACAGCTTTCCTAATTTTTGTCCCTACTTCCAACTTAGAACCAACCAGAGAAAACCCGTATATACCTCTACACAATCATATAGGATGCCCTGCTTCTCGTTATCCTGCCTATAGCTTCCCCATGACATTAGCCTCTTATCATGGCATACATGAAGCCTTCCCCTTTTTTCCCACTAAGTAATAAGCTTTGCCACTCCTCTGCCTGCCTTTGAGTCAAAATGCAAATAATGGTACCTCTCTTGCTATACTGAGCTCCGCCTTTGCCTTTTTCATTTGGTGGGTTATTACTATTCCTTTCCGTGTTTGTACATACCGGCTTTTATTGAAAGAGATGCATTAATGAGGATGCAAACCCAAGGAAAGAACATGTCTGAGTAAAGGGTTAAATTTTAGGACTCTGTTTGAAAGAAAAAATGCAGGAGTCAATGGAAAGAAAAGATTGTAGATACTGCATGCAGGGAGAGAGGACGAGAGAGAGAGAAATTGAGAAAGCAAGATATAGAAATACAGAGAACACTTGAGAGGGCTAGGTCCCAAAAGAAGAAGACGCAAGAAATGGGGATAAACAGAACACAAAGGGAATGGAGAAAATTCATTTTACTTCCTCCCCCTCATTTCTTGACTTCCAGACACAGATTAAAGCCTCTGAAGCAAAGTTCTTACTCGACCACAAAATAATTTTTGTTTCCTCAATAATAAAAATAACAATAATGTCTTAGGATTCAGAAAAAATGATTCACATGGAACACTTTCAGCCTCTCAGATTACTTTAAGGTCAGCATGAATCAGTGGAACCTGTTCTTAATGTAATGCTAACTAGAACTCTCCACCCTGCTTTTTTCTTCTACTTTCTTCTCCTCCCAGGTTTCTTTTGCCAAGAAATTGTCCACATCTCCACCTCTGCTGCCGCTAAGTCTAAACCAATCTCTCAGCAACCTCTGAACAAGAGTGTTCACTTTAAACTTCACTTTTTATTTGGGTTATCCTTATTCTTTACAAATATGAGACTTAATATATAAAATAAAATATTCTCATGCTAGCAGAATGAGGGCATGTGTGAAACTACCACTTGGAGTGGATTAAGTCCACCTTGGAGTTTCTTTGCCATGCAAAACATCATCCCAGGTTTTCAGTATCAGAAATTCTGTAGGTCAGCCTAGTAATCTGTGTTTAAACCTTCCAGGGTATTTTAAATTCTGAGAAATGCTTTAGGGCAGAGGTTGGAAAACTAAAAGCCTGCCCTCTATTTACTTTGGTACAGCTCAAGAAGCTAAGAATACATTTTACTTTTTTGAATAATTTTTTAGATTAAAAGAAAAATATTTCACAGCACATACATATTTTATGGAATTTGAATTCTGTCAATAAACAAAGTTTTATTAGAATACAGCTAAACCTACATGTTCACATATTGTCCATAGCTTCTCTTGTAGAACTGAAACATTGTGGCCATAACTGAATGGCCCATAAAGCCTAAAATATTACTATCTGGTCCTTTACAGGAAAAAAAATGTGTCCGCAGGTTCTAGGGCATAAGCTCCTAGGATCAACAGTACGTGTTGGTGATAAACCCTAAAAATTTACTTTTCCTCCTGGCCTCTTCTCCCTCAGAGGGTTTATTCTGTGGGTCTGGAAATCCAATGGCATTTCCTCTCCCAGACTTCTTTTATTCCCCAAAGCCAGGCGCATCAGGGTTGCTTCACAGCAGGGAAAATGTCGTAACAGAGGGATTTCTCTACCTTAGATGTAATCATTACAGTCACTTGGCTAAGAAAGGAAACACAGTTGGAGACATTCTCTGCAAATATCCTATTGCTGGCTTAACAGAGATTCTCAGACGTTGCCTTACATAAAGTTGCCTTATGGAGTTTGACAAAATTGTAGATTCTTGAGGCAAATTCCAGAAGGTCTGAATCAAACAGTATGGATTAGTCTCTGGGAATCTGCATTTTCACAAGCAGCCAGGTGATTCTGATTCTGATAGTCTGAAGGACATACTTTGGGGAAACATTGGACATAAATGGATTCTGTAAGAGTTCTCCATTTCTGCTTAATAGAGGTAAACTGGCTTTCCAGCTGAGGCATGGGGTTTGGGGTTAGAAAGCAAAAAGTAGAAAACATTCCTAAAGTGTGCTTATGTAAGAACGTAATTTGATTACAAGGTGATCCAAGTCAGGCTAAGAATATGAAGCTACTCTAACTGAGGGTGTCTTCCTGAAGTCAGAGGGATGCCTAGTTTATCTTTTTATTCTGTTTAGTTATCTAAGAGTTCTTTGTAATTCAGCTATTTTCAATAGTCAGCTTCTTAATGTTTCTAAGGTTCCTCTATAAAAGCAAAGTTAGTCATCTTAATTTGTAGCCTTACCTACAATTTGACCCAAAGTCAGTTGAGTGGACCATACGTCGCTCTCTTCTCTATCAACTCTCTTCTTTATATTTTGTATCTCATTTCTCTAAATTTGGTCGAACAGGGACTTTTTGTGTACTTTCTGCCTGAGGCTTTTCATGTGAAGAGTGAAAATTGCAAATTAAAGAAATATGGACCTTAAAAAAGAAATATAGTCTTTAAAATACATGTCTTTTCTCACTTCTCTATATTTCTATGTATCTTTCTACACATATTAGTAATATGACTCAAACTTTTCAAGATATCTTTTAATAGAAAGCCTGCTATTAAATGTCTGTAAAATACATCTGATTGTACAACATTTAATTGTAGGTAAGAAATATCAATCTTAAAAGTTTTCCCTTTCTTTCTGAAGACTGATAATTTCAGATGGTATTCTGAGTTTTTTATTTTCATTGAGTGAGCTCTTAATAACCATCACAGTAAACACACACACCCAAACTTTTTTTTTTTTTTTTTTTTTTTTTAACCCAAATCACACAAGCAATTGCACAGGGCAATTGAGTAAATAGTTTCAGGTCTAGATAACAATCTCCAGCCAGAATATGAGGGTTATTTGGTTGACCAAAATCCTAAGTAAATGAAAAGGCAACCCCAAACTGTTTAATCTTGGGGCCAATGAGCCTGGGGTAAGGTGAGGAAGACTCTGTTTGCCTCTCTTCAGCTGGAGGAGCTTTCAGCGTATCACAAGCCTTACCAGAAGAGTGAAACGTTCTTTTCATTCCTTCCCTTACACTCTCCTGCGAGCCCTTTTGCCAGCAAGTCTGAGGGAGATGGTGAATCAGGCAAGAATGCTGGGGCATACCCACAGTCTGGGTGATTCTGCCTTGCATTGACTCATTTCTGAGGAAGCAGCACACATCTATGGCAGAGGACAGCTATTTATTTATTTATTTGTTTCGTGCATGTGCTTTTCCAGACTTATAACGTACACCATCCGCCTCCTGAGTTGGTTCCAGAAGTAAAAAAAATCATAAATTGAATACACATGGAGAAACCAAGTCTCCATCCAAGACCGCACAGGCTCCCCACCCCAGTGCTCCAAGTCCACACCCTCCTGGTTTTCACAGCACCTTTCTTCCAAGGATCCCAGAGAGCTGCTCCAGCACAAAGGAAAGCACATGGGAAGGGTGTGCTTGGTTTTCTTCTAGACAGTAAAAGGAACTACTAGGCCCTCTAGAGTTTAAAGCCACACAGGCAGGCTTTGGATGTAGCAAGCAACTAAACAAAATCTTAAGTCTCTAGGTGTCCATTATTACGTTTTAGAAAAGCCAAATCACTCCTGGTTATTTTTACACTTAAGGGGAAAGTATGAAGTGAGATTTTTGCCTTTAGAAATATATTCCCTGGCACCCCATTTCTGTTCCATTTCTCACATTCTTTCCCCCAAAATATCAAGTGCTCTGTGTTCTCAGGCTGTCTTTCTCACAGAACAGTCTAATGAAATCATTTATACTAAGGTGTTCTTGATGGATACTGCTCATCTCATGTGTAGTTAGGTTTCTTAAAAAGTGACGTGAAGTGAAAGTCACTCAGTCGTGTCTGACTCTTTGCAACCCCATAGACTATACATTCCATGGAATTCCCCAGGCTAGAATACTGGAGTGGATAGCTTTTCCCTTCTCCAGGGGATCTTCCTAAACCAGGGATTGAACCCAGGTCTCCAACATTGCAGTTGATTCTTTACCAGCTGAGCCACAAGGGAAGCCCACGAATGCTGGAGTAGGTACTCCTGAGATCCAGCAGATCTTCTCAACCCAGAAATTGAACCAGGGGTCTCCTGCATCTCAGGCAGATTCTTTACCAGCTGAGTTATCAAAAGGTTGTACCTTAAAGAATGATTGCACATCCAAAAGAAATTATTCCAAATGAAGGAATTTGATTTATTTTTTAGGATTAAATTATTGGTTTCTGTGGAGTCTTTTCAACTACCTGTATGTATATAATCTACTACTTTCTCTCCCAAAGTTTAGGGCTGTGTGTGTGTGTGTGTGTGCGCTCAGTTGTATCCATCTCTGTGATCCCATAGACTGCAGCCTGCCAGGCTCCTCTGTCCATGGAATTCCCAGTCAATAATCCTGGAATGGGGTGCCATTTCCTTCTCTGGGGATCATCCCGACCCAGGGGTTGAACCTGCATCCCCTGTGTCTCCTGCATTGCAAGCGGATTCTTTTACTTGCTGCGCCATTGGGGAAGCCCTAAGTTTAAGGCTGGGTTTGTTCAAAACTAGGCTGGGCCCACCTAGTAAAACTCAACCACTTGTCAGAGTCAGCCTGGTAAATAAAGGTGGTACTTCTCTCTGTACACACTATCTTCAGCCTCACCTACTTATTTAAATTGCTGGCCTAAGACCCTAGGTCAAGCCTTGAATGTTAAGAGAAAATATATAAAAATCATGGATGTGAGACAAGTTTAATTTAGTATCTAGTCAAGGCTAAATTCCTGGAGGTCCGTCTTATCTCTTTCTCGTTTTCTTTATCGTGACTCAAACTGCTGGCTCCTTTCTGCTTTAAGTCAATACCTTTAATCCACCAGGCTATGGCCACCCTGACTGTTATCTGCCCTCATTCTGATGCCTGGTTTTATTGCTTTGAGTCTTACCACTGTAAGAACTGTAGGGCCTGGTCTCTGCTTTCTCAACCTCATATCTTTAGCCTTCATTCACAGTTTGCTTCTTCTCACCATCAAGAATGACTTAACATCATGTATAGAGCATCCAGTGTGAGCCCAAGATAGCACAGAACATTAAATCCCCAATACCTGGAAATCACTGTGCCAGAGTCCTTGAACCAACAATCAAAGCATTTCCCTGCTGCTGCTAAGTCGTGTCATCCATGTCCCACTCCGTGCGACCCCATAGATGGCAGCCCACCAGTCTCCCCATCCCTGGGATTCTCCAGGCAAGAACACTGGAGTGGGTTGCCATTTCCTTCTCCAATGCATGAAAGTGAAAAGTGAAAGTGAAGTTGCTCAGTTGTGTCCGGCTCCTAGAGACCCCATGGACTGCAGCCCACCAGGCTCCTCCGTCCATGGGATTCTCCAGGCAAGAGTACTGGAGTGGGGTGCCATAGCATTCCCCTACCCTACTCCTATCTGCTTGGTGGAAAAGACAGATGCAAAGAGGAGACAGATGCAAAGCTAATATCATTATGGGTTTATAATAATCATTTAATGAATTAGCTTTAGACATATAGACATACTGGCTATTGAAATAGGATCTTAGATATTATGAATTCTTTCTAGTCAATGTTATTGAAACTCTAAAAGACGAAATTAAATTGTCCAGGTGATAAAGAAACTTACAAGCCGAATTAACATTAGACTTTGATCTCTTGATTCTTATAGTAGTGCTCTATCATACTATATTTCCTGCTCATTTTTTACAATACTAATTTTTTTTAATTGTTCAATATGGAATCTGTTTTGATGTAAGCTTCTAGCTCCTTGGCACCATTCTTAGCAGACCTTACAGATGCCTTACTAAACAACTGTAAATGCACCTCTGGATACATACTTGAGATTTTTACTTATATAAACAGAACTAAACTCACCAAATGGAGAAGGCAATGGCAACCCACTCTAGTACTCTTGCCTGGAAATCCCATGGATGGAGGAGTCTGGTAGGCTGCAGTCCATCGGGTCGCACAGAGTCGGACACGACTGAGCGACTTAGTAGCAGCAACAGCAAACTCATCAAAATTAAGATTTTCTTACCCCCACCTGCTTCTACTCATTTATTTGTCATATTTGACATTTTCACTTTATACTATAAAAATATTTTCATGCCATAATTTCAGTTTTCTAAAATTATGATGGGTGTTTCCATACCTATATTAGTTCTATTTTGGATAATTGTGCTTGTAGAAGCAAAGTGCCCTCTCATTTACTATAGACATATCTCTATCTGAAAAGGTGCCAGGGTCAATACACAGTCCCCGTAATCCCTCCTACTCTCTACCATCACACCAGTTAATTTCACAAGGAAATAGACGATCATGATAAAGGCATGTGCAATGGTCAAGGTGCACACTTGCCAGCAAAGGATTCCTTTTTCTTCTAAAGATTTTCCATACTGAAGTATATTTATAGTTTGTTCTAAAAGTTGATCAAACTATTAAAGCTCCAGTAATCATCACCCTTCATTTTACAGAAGAAGCAGTTTTAGTTGATTTATATTACTATGCTGGATAAAAACAGGCATAGACTGGAACACAGACCCCTATCTAACTGGGAAATGAAAGATACTTGGGAAAAAATTTTTTTGAAAAAACTGCAAGAATAGGGATTTGAGGGCTAACATCAGAAATTAAAATAGCTCAGACTCTCTTTATTTTCAGAGCATTTCAAGTAATCATTATTTTAGCATAATTCTCATTTGGGGAGTAGAAACTTTTAGATAAAAATAGGTATAAAAATACACCTTGCCCTGAAGAATTGCTAAGCCCTATTTGTCATTGTAGAACATGTGAGTGGGAATAAAAATTGCAGAACAGGATAAATAAATTTTGTATTATTGTTGAGGTATCTACTTTAGAAGGTCAAGTATGATTTGGGGGTTATAATATTAAAACATTTATAAAATTTAAAATGTTGTTTTCCTTTGAGGGGACTTAATTGTTTCTGTTGCTTAGAGAAATTTTTTTTTTTTTTTACAAATGATATGCATTATTTTATCATGGTCAACAATAATCAGTAATTTGTCCATCCTTTTCTCAATTGCCTCCTTAAATCTGAATGCTAGCCATTTTCTTCCAACTGTTAATACCACAGATTTACTGTTCACCACCCACTCAAATGCTGGTATGCAGGCCACATGTGCATACACACTTCTTTTTTTTAACTTTTTTTTTCTTTCATTTTTAAAAAATGTTTTAGGGCTGAATAACAAAGTTTTTACCATGGAATGAAAACAAGGATATCTGCTTTCATATAAATATCACTTGTCTCCTACCTGTTAATAAAAGGAGATATAAAACATTTCTTTTTCTTTCTTCACACACTGTTGTTTCCTACTGTAGAGAGTTTGGAATAAACCTATATTGATATTGTGTTCCTTCACAACCCTCTTGCCCTCTGACAATGTTTGATGTAGGAGCTATTCCAAGTACCAAACAAGCAGAGTTGAACTTTTGTTTCTTTTTATGAGAGCACCCTGGGAAGCAAAAAGTTTTAATCATCCTAAATAAAGATAAATTAAGAAAATATTATTTAAAGTCCCTTTATGATGTATTTTCAGTTGTAAAATTAGAATAAAAAAATAGCATATTGGGTGCTGTTCTATCTCTCAAGTGAGTTCATATTCTAAGAACTCATTCCTTTTACAGGAAGAGTTAATCTATTCATGCTAGTCTTAGAGGTATATAAAATAAAACAAAAACAACAGTAAAAAATAACAAAAAACACTCCAAACTACCAATAAGCATTCCTGTTCTTTGAGGTAATAAAGACCTTTTACTTAGAAGAGATTATGTATCAAACTGTGTACATGTCTTTGCTTGCTCAGCAAACCTTTGTTCTGAATGCTTTGTGACCATCAGTGCCTTTGATTATGTATTACACCACCATTTGATTTATTTATTTTTTTTCTCATGGGCAGCATGTTTCTTTCATTGAGCAACATTCTGAAACTTGGAAATCTAACCTGTGTTTTAGTCTTAGGAAAGTAACATTCATATGTTAAATCCTCCCCAGTTGGACTTGGTGTTTATTCAACTTGTATGTGGTTGATTTCAGGCCAGGTTTAATTATGCAATTCTCCCCAACTCAAAGAGGATAGCAGAATACAAAAGCTCTTGTATTTAATATAGTGCCAGCTTTCTGAAAGAAAAAAAAATAGGAAATTAATATTTAACAATAAACTAGTAATTTCTAAATGCAAGTCGAGAGGACTATGATATAAACTTATTGTGTAAATTAGAGATTATTAGGTTTCAAATCCAGGCAGACTTCCTTGTGTGTTCTCTGCTACTAAACAGAAAAAAATATATTTTTTTAACTTCTTCTTTTTATCAGAAAGAAAAAGGAAATCAGACACCTTACCTGACTGTTTTATAATTAGAAGCAATATAAACACAGCAATCACCTCTGAATTCAGCTTTTTTCTTTCAGAAAATTGTGGTCACTTTAAACACAGTTTCCAGGGAAGTTTTTTTTTTTTTTTTTGCTTGTCCAGTCATTTTCTTATATTACATTACCCACATCCCTTGCTGAAGGAAATTCCCTCTTACAAATGCTGTATCACTGGAATATATGTATATTTATGTAACCCTGGTGTTTCTGTTTCTTCTTAGACAATTTCAGTGGCACTATTTTCTGAACTGCACTCCGTTGTCTCCATTAATATTAAATTCACACTCACAAAAGGCAAGATGCACTCAAATCTGACAGGCCTTTTCTTCAGGATGTTTATAGCTAACAAGTTCTGCTCTGATTTGGGGGTTTGCTAAAGAGTCCCAAAACTTCCAGAAAAACGGTATCATAATGTGTTGGTACAATGCTTGCAGGACAAATGTTTCCTTATGTGTTGGTTATGCATCTTCTCTCTACTAATGATCCAGAACAAGGATAAATCAGAGATTCTTAGCCCTAGTTAAAGAAGCATATTCTCCAAATAAACAGGCAGGAGAGTGGAGTGCTCCAGAGAGCTGAGACCCCCATGGTTGTCCAGTGAATTGGAATGACCCAGAAATGTTGTTCAGACTTCTTGTCTTACATGCACCTAGGAGGTACCCTGGGACTGCTACAGGCTTGCTTGCCATGTAGAGCAGTATAACCAGTTTTGCCCTCTAGATGATAATACATTGGTGCCTCACATCTTACAGGGCCAATAACCAGAATTCTAGAAGCCTGGATTGCAGTGTATGGACCTTATGGTAACATAAGCCCTTTCTCCATTTCTTATTAAATGTGGAGGGTATTGAGGGGAGATTGGAGGGTTAACTGTGACCCGTTAGTTGTGTCCATTCACTGTGTCCTTTGGCCCTCAGATGGAGAGTGAGTGTATGTTTACGTATATATACAAGTGTTGCTTTAACTTTGGCCTGTAGATAAATAGAAAGGGTAGTGTACACTTAAATAACACCAGTGATCTGATTTTGTATATAGATTCCTGTCCTTACCATCTATTTTGAGATTTTTCTGAATGGTTCACTTAATTCAAATATGAGCTAAACAGGACATTTGCTAAGAAAAAAAAAGAAAAAAGAAAAGAGAGAGATTCAAATGTCCCTGTCCTAGTTACTGTCTAAATATTACATCGCTTTTGCTTTTACGTAAGTTTCTGTGGACATAAATGTACATTTCCCTAAATATTTAAGTTAGAAGGATCCATGCTGTTGCTCTTTGCCAATTTTCTTAGAAATGTTTTCTTAAAAGGTATCAGACTGATTTCTTAGTTTCCTTTAAATCTGTGAACTCAATACTGAAAGAATCCTCCTGAATCCCTCTTCATTACTCACATGTAGTGGATCACGTTAAGAGGCTTAGAATTATTTGGCAAACATTCTGTGTCTCATGATTTCATGCAAGGCAGTAGAAAAGCAATTATTGTGGTATTTCTTTTTTACAAAAAAATGGAAAGTTCTCATCTGATGTGAGGGCTGGGTGGAGCTCAGGGTGTGTCTCTTCTGTCTCTTCTGGTTTTTGGTGGAGTCGATTTTTTTTTCAGAGGAAGTTTGTTTATTAGACATAGACAAGGAAAAAAGTACCCAAGAGATTATTTGCGTATTGTGAACTTTTTTCCTGAGCAAGCATACATTCTTTTTTTAATCTTTTCTAGAGTCAGACTCAGGAGGCAGACTGGATTTTGAGAACCTTTTGCACAATTAACACTAATAAAGGTATTAGTTGGTAGGATTTAATGGGAGGTTTGAAGGGAGGGGATGATAATGTGGAACCAGTCTGGTTGCCTCTGCATTAACACTAGATATCTACATGTAGAGCCACAACTTCAGGGGACCCCCATGCTACTCCATTAACCTTTCAACTCATTTCTTGCATAGACTACCTGGGTGGCCAGAATAAGCAAGAACCAAAATAGTTTGGGCTTGTAAAACAAAACAATGTGGTAGTACTGGTGTTGGGGTCAAGTCATTGACAGAGGAAATGTGGCTTAGAAATCAAGACAGAAGCCAGTACATTTTGCTTTTAGTCCTCCTTAACCAGCAATATACCTTATAGAAACAATACATCATTTCTCATACTTACTTTTGCAGAAGTACATTTAGAGATATTTAGTGCCATTTGCATGTGTATGAAGCAAAATCGCCACATTATCAAAAGTTGTGAAATTGAAAACATTTCTGTGCCAGAGATCAAAACTTTATTTGGAAAGTCATATCTTTATAAGTCCAAAAGGCGTTACTGACCTTATTTAATTACTGCCATTATGATCTTTTCCTCTTTCTGTTCTTTTTCTTTTCTTCTTAAAAGGTAGTATGATTGCAGTCTCTATCCCACTGGAAGGTCTGGCCTTAAAAAAGGCTTCTGTAATGGCCCCTCAACCTGAACCTACTTCCTTTTCCATGCATCGTAGTAAATAGACTCTCCTCAAATGAAAACTAGTCATTCATCCCAGAGGAAGCAGGCACTTCTTGGCCGTCCACTCTGACACACTGCAAACCCTCCCTTTCTCTGGTGCTGTTCTTTAGGCATGGCCTGAAATCTTCTTGTACCACTTCTAGTACAAGGGACACCCTTTGTGATTCATCTCTCTCTCAGTTACTTATAATAATCAGAGTTTAAAATCTCAGATCATTTAGATAGTTCAACTCTTAATACTAGGCACACTCTTCAATACCCTACCTCAAATTTTATAAGGGTCAGGAAAAAAATCCTGTCATTTGGGAGATTTAAATTTCATGTTTTTGTTTCCCCTGTACCTTTGGCACAAACCCTAGAGAATCTTAGAATGGCCCCAAATCCATACACTAGGAATTGAAGAAAAAGAACACAATCCTGAGTATTCTACCAATGGAGTAACCTGTTTGTGAACTTTTTTTTTTTTAAATCACATATGTATAGCCTTACTGTGAGATTTTTCCCTATATTTTGACTACTTTCTTATGCATTTAAACAAAGTCAGTCATCTCATTTAGTTAAAAATAAGGACATTCCAAACAAAAAGAAATGTTTTTAAGATACATGCAAACATAGACACCACACACACATTCATATACATACACACACCTTCATATACATACTTCCCCAGTATTTCTATGCATCATATCCATTAGCACAGTTCAGCATTTACAGCTACCACTATGTCTGACCCCTCATTCATGAAAACTCCTGCTGCTTAGCCTTAAGCTATTGGGCTCCTGTCATTTGCCACTGAGCACACTGGGGTGGATTTGGGTGTCTTGCCCTCATTTACAATCTGAACAAAAGAAACCCAAGCCAAGAAAGCAGCTGGCACCATAAAAACAGTAAAAACTCTAGCTGGCATCACTGGTTGCCACTGACTAGCCAAATATCCACAGGGAACAGTGCCAATATAGATTTCTGGGACAAAACAACAAAATAGATTTTTGTCAATAAACATTGATTTGACAAGAAGTCACACAAATTCATCCATACTGAGGGACACGTACATCCACAGAGTTCCAAACCAATGAGCGCATTATGGACCAATTGAAAGCCTGCCTAAGCTGGATTCAGACATGGCACAAGCTCTCCAAGGTCTTCATCTGCCAAATATGGTTATATGTTAGGTGTCAATGTCGCTCTCTGATTCTGCTACCAGCTGACAACATAAACCATGAACAGTGACAAAGTAAACACATACCATCACTCTGAGGGCAGTGTTTTTCACTGTTTTTGCTGTGATGCAATGGAAGAAATGCATTTTACAGTACAGCCTAGCACATGCACAGACACACAAACAACAAATGAAATAAAATCTCAAGGAATAATTCTTATCCATGTTGTGATGGATGTGCTCAGCTTTATTCTTTCCTTTCTATTTTATTCTGTTATAGTCCATTGATTTTTTTTAAAAAATATTTTAATAACTGCCATTTTGACCAGTGAAATTAATTGTAATCTGTTACTGAGTCATGGCAATGGATTTTTTAAATTTATTTTTTAATTGAAGGGTCATTGCTTTACAGAATTGTGTTGGTTTCTGCCAAACATCAACATGAATCAGCAATACATATATACTGCTTCAGTTCAGTTCAGTTCAGTTCAGTTGCTCAGTCGTGTCCGACTCTTTGCGACCCCATGAATCGCAGCACGCCAGGCCTCCCTGTCCACCACCAACTCCCGGAGTTCACTCAGACTCACGTCCATCGAGTCAGTGATGCCATCCAGCCATCTCATCCTCTGGTGTCCCCTTCTCCTCCTGCCCCCAATCCCTCCCAGCATCAGAGTCTTTTCCAATGAGTCAACTCTTCACATGAGGTGGCCAAAGTACTGGAGTTTCAGCTTTAGCATCATTCCTTCCAAAGAAATCCCAGGGCTGATCTCCTTCAGAATGGACTGGTTGAATCTCCTTGCAGTCCAAGGGACTCTCAAGAGTCTTCTCCAACACCACAGTTCCAAAGCATCAATTCTTCTGCACTCAGCTTTCTTCACAGTCCAACTCTCACATCCATACATGACCACTGGAAAAACCATAGCCTTGACTAGACGGACCTTTGTTGGCAAAGTAATGCCTCTGCTTTTCAATATGATATCTAGGTTGGTCAGAACTTTTCTTCCAAGGAGTAAGCATCTTTTAATTTCATGGCTTAGGATGATATAAACTTTCTCACCCTTTGGAATGAGCTTTCATTTCTAAATAGGATTTTGGGGGGAAAGAGCTGTCTTTTCTTAATTTATTTTCTACATATAGACATATAGCTATTGCTCTAACAATCCCCAGCAGATATATGGCTCAAGAAAATATTCTCATCAAATTTAACATGCCCTGATTGAATATCTACTATGTGTATGACCCTAGGATGAATGTTCTAAGGGTTGTTAAAGACCACGTTGGAAACTGTATCTAATAACATCCATTACATCTAAATTATTTTGACTTATATTTAAAGAATTATAATCAATTGCACAGCTTTTAGGGAGTTTCATTATTCATATAGAGTAGACTTCATTAGAGAATATTAAAAAGGTATTGTTGAGCAAGGTAGAAAAATGCCAAGGTCAAATTAAATATTACTTTCTTCTTTTCAGGATGAAAATTCCACTGAAGTGTCCCTGGAAGTTAAAGATGCTTGTGGTAGAAAGGGCTGGGGAGTCATCAGTCTGGCAGTTAACAAGGGATAAACAGATTGCTAGGAAAGACCAGTCTCCCTTTCTCAGTTTCTGTGTTTAATGTGGGATACCTTTACTATCTAGGCCTAGAAATAGGCATTTAAATCTGGCTCAGCCAATCAGGATATGCCATTACCTGACCACCATGATTAGTCCAAGACTGAGCACATAACCTAATCCAATCAATTGGAGTCATTACTGGGAATCCAGACTAAACTATCTAGGGAAACCAAATTCTAAAACTTCTTGTAGGTTTTGTTGCCTATAAGACAATATAAACCTTGAACAAAAAGTGACCTAGATAAAATCACCTTAAGGACCACCCAGTTAGAAGGGCCAAACTCCTCCCCCTCAAAAAAATTAAGTCAGTTTTAATTGCACTTCCAATAAGGGCAACAGCAAAAAAAATAGCCTAACATTCATGGCTTTTCAAACATTATTGAAGTTTCTAGTCACTTCACTCCCTTGAGTATTCCGTAGCAATAATGTCATTTAGTCGCCCAGTCATGTCTGACTTTTTGTGACCCCATGGACTGTAGCACTCCAGGACTCTCTGTCCTTCACCATCTCCCAAAGTTTGCCCAAGTTGATATCCATTGGTGATACCATCCAACCATCTTATCCTCTGATGCCCTCTCCTCTTTCTGCCCTCAATCTTTCCCAGCACCAGGGACTTTTCCAATGAGCCAGCAGTTCACATCAGATAACCAAAATACTGGAGCTTTTAGCTTCAGCATCAGTCCAATGGGTATTCATGGTTGATTTCCCTTAAGATTCACTGGTTTGATCTCCTTGCTCTCCAAGGGACTTTCAGGAGTCTTCTCCAGCACCACAGTTTGAAGGCATCAATTTTTTGGCGCTCTGCCTTCTTTACAATCCAGCTCTCACAACCTTTCGTGATAGCCTTGACTACATGAACCTTTGTCAGGAGAGTAATGTCTCTGCTTTTCAACACACTGTCTGGATTTGTCATAGCTTTCCTGCCAAGAATCAATTGTCTTCTGATTTCATGGCTGCAGTCATCATCCACAGTGATTTTAGAGCCCAAGAAGAGGAAATCTGCCACAACTTTCACCTTTTCCCTTTTTATTTTCCATGAAGTAATGGGGCCGGATGCCATGATTTTAGTTTTTTTCATATTTAGTTTTAAGCCAGTTCTTTCGCTCTCCTCCTTCATGCTCAAGAGGCTCTTTAATTCCTCTTCCCTTTCTCCCATTAGAGTGGTAACATCCATATATCTGAGGTTGTTGATGTTTCTCCTGCCTGTCTTGATTCCAGGTTGTAACCAATCTAGCCTGGCATTTCTCATGATGTGCTCAGAGTATAGGTTAAACAAACAGGGTGACAGCAGACAGCCCTGTTGTACTCCTTTCTCAACCTTGAACCAATTAGTTGCTTCTTGACCTGCATACAGGTTTCTCAGGAGACCAAAGAATATCAGGTATTCCTATCTCTTTTAGAGCTTTCCAAGGTTTGTTATGGAGAAGGAAATGGTGCCCCATCCAGTATTCTTGCCTGGAGAATCCCATGGACAGAGGAGCCTGGCCGTTTACAGTCCATGGTTTTGCAGAGAGTCGGACACGACTGAATATGCAAACATAGTTTGTTATGATACACACAGTGAAATGCTTTAACAATAATGGTTCTTTCATAAACAATTGTGTAATTTTGAGCAAGTCACCATACTTCTCTACTCTTGGTACATTATATATAAAATACAGGTGTTGATGATGCTTTTATTGTATTACCAACTTACTTATTTGACTAGAGCTTCCCTGGTGGCTCAGAGGTTAAAGTGTCTGCCTAAAACGTGGGAGACCTGGGTTTGATCCCTGGGTCGGGAAGATCCCCTGGAGAAGGAAATGGTAACTCACTCCAGTATTCTTGCCTGGAGAATCCCATGGACGGAGAAGCCTGGTAGGCTACAGTCCAGGGGATTGCAAAGAGTCGGACATGACTGAGCGACTTCACTTCAGTCAGTACGTACAAACTCTAGATACATAGTGCAATCTTATTACATTTCCTCTCCTCCAGCAACTTCTTGCACTTCTGATTCTTCATTTCACACAGAGCAAAATTTCACTTTAATAAGCCTGAAAATATCTGCTATGGTGATTCAGTATAATCTTTTTCTATTACTACATAACCAACTAGGTGAACAAGTATTTTTTATAATATAATACTGTATTCTTCTATAGGAATTCCCAGACCCCCAGGATATTTCACATTTGGTTATTTAAGACAGTATCTTGTCTTTTTGATAATAGACATTCTTACAAGTGTGAAATATCACATAGTTTTTATTTTCATTTCCCTGATGACTGAAAGTGAAAGTGTTAGTCTCTCAGACATGTCTGACTCTTTGCGACCCCATGGACTATAGCCCACCAGACTCCTCTGTCCATAGAATTCTCCAGACAAAAATATTGGAGTGAGTACCCTTCCCTTCTCCAGGGAATCTTCCCAGCCCAGAAATTGAACCCAGGTCTCCCGCATTGCAAGCAGATTCTTTACCATCTGAGCCACCAGGGAAGCCCTGATGATTAATGATGTTGGGTATCTTTTCATGTGACTGTTGACAGTTTAGGTATTTTCTTTGGAAAAATAAATGTCCTTTCAGGTCCTTTGTTCAATTTTTCTTTTTTGGTTTTAACTTTGTGTGTGTGTGCTGTTGAGTTGTGTGCGTCCCTGGTATGTTTGGATGTTAACCCCTTACCAGATATGTGGCTTGCAAATATTTCTCCCTATTCCATAGGTTGTTCTTTCATTTTGTTGATTATTTCCTTTGCTGTGGAAAAGTTTTTTAGTTTTATGTAGTTCTACTTGTTTATTTTTGTTGCCTGTGCTTTTTTAATAAAATGCAATAACTCATTGCTAAGACCTATTTGTCAAGGAGTTTACTGCCTATGTTTTCTTCTAGTACTTTTATGATTTCAGGTTTTATGCTCAATTTTTTGATCCAGTTTGAGTTAATTTTTGTGCATGATGTAAGATAGTGGTCCAGTTTCATTTTTTTTTAATATGTCCAGTTTTCCCAGTACCATTTATTGAGGAAACTATCCTTTCTCCATTGCTGATACTTTGCTCCTTTGTAGTAAATTAAGCATATAAGTATTATAATAAATTAACTGAATATCTATTTATTTCTGGACTCCCTAGTCTGTTCTATTGATTTATATGTCTGTTTTTATGCCAATATCATACTGTTTTAATTACTATAGCTTTGTAATATAGTTTGAAATCAGGATGTATAATGTCTCCAGCTTCATTCTTTTTTTTCAAGATTGCTTTGACTATTTGGGATCTTTTGTGATTCCATACAAATTTTACCATTGTTTGTTCTATTTCTGTGAAAAGCTCCATTGGAATTTTAATAGAGCTTGCATTAACATATAGGTTACTTTGGGTAATAGGGACATTTTTAGCAATATTAATTCTTCCAATCCATGAACACAGAATACTTTCTCTTTATTTATGTCTTCTTCAGTTTCTTTGATAAGTTTCAGTGTACAGATTTTGTATCTATGTTGTTAAATTTACTCCTAAATATTTTGTTATTTTGATGCAATTGTAAATGGGATTATTTTCTTAATTTCTCTTTCTGATATTTAATTGGTGCATACAAATGCAAGTGTTAGAATATCTGTTATAAAAGAGACAAGATATAGCAAATGCTAGCAGGCAATGGAGGAAAGAGATTACAAACTGGTAGAGCTACTATAGAAAACATTATTGAAGTTCCTCAAGGAATTAAAAAGAGAACTAAAATATGATCCAGAAATCCCACTTCTGGATATATATCCAAAGGCAATGGAGATATTGTCCCAAACAGATAGCTGTACTTCTGTGTTCATAGCACCATTATTCACAATAGCCAAGATATGGAAACAGCCTAGGTTTCTGGGGGGAGATGAATGGATCAATAAAAAGTGGCATATGTATGTGTATATAGATATAAACACACAAAAATAGAATATTATTCAGCCTTATTCAGCCTCAATAATGAATTGAAGAAGCAGAACTTGGAGCAAAAGGGTATGGGGATGGGGAAAGCTACAGAGTGTGTGGGAAGTGGCTGTAGCCAAAGTTACAGAGAGAGGAAAGGTCAGAATAATCTCATGGGCTTGAGATATCATCATGACCCTTCAGCCAAGTTTACTACCAGATAACATGTTTTATGTGAGAACAAGCAGACAGAAACTTAGTTAAGTATTCTCCAAAGAAGGATCATGCGAATAGAACTATATATGTGTGCATTAGAAGAGGAAATGGCAACCCGCTCCAGTATTCTTGCCTGGAGAATCCCATGGAAAGAGGAGCCTGGCAGGCTACAGTCCATGGGGTCTCAGAGAGTCAGACATGACTGAGAGACTTTCACACACACACATGCATGCATTTATTCACATATAATATCATTTATCTTATCAAAACCAGCCTCTAGCCTAGATTTTACTTTCTTGAACAGTTTGTCTATGTTTTTTTCTTGATCAATCTACACATTGGCTGTTTTTCAGCTTTTTCCTTTCAGCAGTCAGAGGAGTGAGGACCTCCCACGTCTGTGATGGACAGACCTTTAGCTCATCTGTCAAAACAACCTGCTTGTTCACTGAATGTCTAGTCACTAAAGAAAAATGCCCTTCTGTTATTTCCCATCTATTTTCCTATCAAAATTAGGAAGAAAGCTTTTCCTTTTCTATCCAAAATCAAACTTATAAGCAACAGGGTAAAACTAAAGAGAAGAAAGCACAAAACAGTACAAATTAGCTTGACATACTTTTTAGGGTTAGAGAAGGAAATGGCAACCCATTCCAGTATTCTTGCTTAGAAAATCCCATGGACAGAGGAGCCTGGAGGGCTACAGTCCATGGGGTCTCAAAGAGTCCAATATGACTGAAGTGATGCAGCATGCATATACATATATATAGTTTTAGAAAGCTGAAAACTACTTTACCTTTTTATCTTGTAACATTCTGTCATTTGCCAGTGGACATTATATTTGCTTTTTCTCCCCATTTTAGCCTAAACACACAATAAAAAAGGTTAAACTCACACTCTTTTCATAATTTAGACCACGAAAACATATTGCATGTGCAAAACAGATTGTATACAATGAGGAGAATGCAAGTCCTGTTGCCCAATATTGTTAGCCATTAAAATACATTTTATGCAGCTCAATGTTTAAAATAACAATTATTTGATCTGGTGTTTGGAAAAATGGCTTTCCTTTCCCAAGTTTATTCAGTTTATTTATGCATTCATTTATTCAGCACAGATATTTCTAGAGCTCATAGAATACAGAAAATATTTTGTAAGATATTAATTATTCTTTAGTGATTGTACCAAAGCACTATGATACAGGGACAATATACTGTCTGTATAAATGCATTTTAAAAGCTGACAATAAATAAGATAATCCACTATTCATCATCATGTATTTTTCTTTCTGGTCTACCTGAGTATTAGGAAGAGTTCTTTCAACTCTTTGGCTTCTTGAAGAAATCATTTAACTTTCTAAGTCTTAGTTTCCATGTGTGTAAATAAATAAAATTGAATTAAATGTAGTTAAGGTTATGCTCATTATATGATCCAGATTGCTCTTTTTTGAAATGCTTATTCCCATTCAAGAGGTAAGATTCCTTAAAGATTGGGACTGTCTGATTTTGCTGTATCCTCAAAACAGTCATAATAAAAAGCCCTCAATTTGTTGAGATGATTGAATTGGATTATTTTAAATCATTCTCAATCTTGAAAACAGAATTGAAATTTAAAGGAGTGAGTTGACTATAAGGTTTCCTCTCTTCTTATGGCAGGTTATTCAAAGTGATTTCAACAAGATCCAGTGGGGGTTCAAGGCTGCAATAACAGTTGAGTTAAAGAAAATTGTAAAACACCATACATACTGTGACATGCCCATTATGAAGAATCCACATGTTGGCTTTCCCTCTCCCCCATGGGGATATTTTCCTAGGACATGCTTAATGTATCTTTTGTAGAGTAAAATGGTTTTAGGTCATTAGTCTTTCCCAGTTACATTTTTATTTTAAGCCTCATCTTTAATCACTGAAAGTGTCACCTTGTTAAATAGCTCTAGGTATGAAAGGATAGCCAAAGAGAGAGATGGAGGAGAAAGAATGTTTGAGAAGTCTTTCTGACTCCTTGATATCATACCAAGTTCAAGATCAATTTTCTAGGCAGCTTGTAAATCCAAATTCAAGAACTTTGAGCAAGAAAAAGACCTAACATCTACTCCAACTTCCTATAGACTTTTGATTGCAGCTCTGCAGGTGTAGATCTTACTTGGAAACAAAACAAAACAAGACTCTGCTTTATTCCATTTGTGCCAGTATATCAGAGGTCTCAGTATGTTCTAAATCAGACCCTAGTCTTCTGGATGTCCTAGGAGAACTCTGATTTATGCGGCTACCCTAGAGTCAATTAGGTCCCAATCACAATTTTCAAGAATGTTTGTGGCATACTGTGTAAACTGGGGACAGGTTGTAAAACACAAAACTTAGCTCTTGTTCTCAGAAAGCTGACAGTTTAATTCTCAGGGCTAGTTTTGACCTGGGGGAGGTCAGACTTTCCAGGACTTTCAGTGTCTTGGTGAGTGCATTTTTAGGACTAAATTCACACTCTATGTAGGAGATATTGTCTGTAAAGGAGACACAGCTGTTGGAAAACATGTAAAAAATTGTACTTACAGTAGAAAGGGGCTTAAAATGCTGTAAGGAGCACAGCTGACTTTATATTTAATACATTTCAGTAGCTGAGAGACTCATCAAGGCCCCTGACACTGTAGATCAGTTTGATGATGAGCAGCATGTTCAAAATAAATAATTTTAACTAATACCTGTTGGGGGGGGGGGAATCTTCCCACGTGGTGCTAGTGGTAAAGAACCCCTATGCCAATGCTGGAGACATAAGAAACATGGGTTTGATCCCTGGGTCAGGAAGATCCCTTGGAGAAGGGAATGGTAATCCATTCTAGTATTCTTTCCTGGAGAATCCCATGGACATTGGAACCTGGCAGGCCACAGTCCATAGGATCACAAAGAGTCAGACATGACTGAAGCAATTTAACACACACACACACACACAATATGTATTTATTTTACTCAGTTCTAAAGTATGGGCTTCCCTGGTAGCTCAGATGGTAAAGGGTCTGCCTTCAATACAGGAGACCTGGGTTCAATCCCTGGGTCAGGAAGATCCCCTGGAGAAGGAAATGGCAACCCACTTCAGTATTTTTGCCTGGAGAATTCCATGGACCGACTAGCCTGGTAGGCTACAGTCCATGGGGTCACAAAGAGTCAGACACGACTGAGTGACTTCACTCACTCTCTCACTCACTCAAAGTATAGGTATTTAGAAATGGATGACATAGGTAACATTTTCTTATCGCTTTCAGACTCCTTATATACAATAGATATTTGCCTTTCTATTGCTTGATACTGTTACATCTCTCAAAGATGGAGGGGCTTTATTCAATTCTAAAATGGAAAGGAGGAGAGGTCATCTCTACTTGGGGAAGTCTGTGTATCTTTTGATAATTCAGTTGTCAAATCACATAAAGGCAAGTTGGTCATGGTCTTTGGACTCTCAGTGGTTTAAACCTTTTGCTTTATTGGTCTCACTATGTCAATAAATCTTTCTGCCCCTTTTCCCAGCTTTCCCTATGTACCTCACTGGGACCCTATCAAGGAATATGATTATGATGAGATCCTTCATATCTTCATGTAAAATAATCTTTCAGCCAGATAGATCTCCTACAATTTGTTCATATTACATTGAAATTGATCATTCTTTTTTGCCTATAGATGTATGAGTTCAAGATATATTTTTGGAAAGAGTTGAAAGCAGTAGAGAGAAAACTTTTTAAAATGTCTGAACTTGGTATCCAGAATAAATTAATTGTTGGAATCTCCTCTTTATCTGTCTATGTATCTAGTTATCAGTGTGATTGCAGTTGCGTTAGAGAACATAATTTAGAACATTTCAGAGAGCACGTTGTAATCACACAGCACCAGCACACTGGGCTCCAGTCATAAAGGGAAGTTGTAGGATTGCACTAACAATTGTTTTTCCCTTGTCACATTTGTTCTGCTAATTGGGAGTGTTACAAAGGTGATCAATAAACAATGAGAAAAATGTGGAGGGAGTTTAAAAGTAAAACAAAACCAAAGAAATTTACAAAAATGCAAACAATTTACAAAAATGGACAAAGGTTTGGACTCATATTTTCACAGTTCTGTGTAGGTTGAATTGTTTGAAGAGAAGCACATTCGAGGATTAAAAAAAAAGGGGGGGTCATCTGTAATTCCTCATATACAGTTCTTCTGTCCCTTTGCTTAAGTTTCTGTGTGAAAGATGGAACTGCCGGTATCTGTCCATATTTTAAATAGAATAACTACAGACATAAAGGACTTTCACTTCATTTCATTCAATGCAATTTCATTTCCCAAATGTTAAAAAAGACATCTCTTTACCAAAACATGCAAATTGGCAGTTTTGAAGATATCGCTTTATCTGAGTTTTTCATTTTTTTTTGAACTAAGAAATGGAAAAGAAGCAGGTAATAGTTCAGTTTGTTATTAAGAGTAATTATTTTCTGGTCTTTGTGGGTTACTTCTCTGTAAGTTTTAAATAGAAAACTATTTAACATATATTTATCTTTGTAAGCAGTTCTAAATGATCAGCAAATACCTTCTCATCATTTAAAAGGACCCATTTAAAACATTCTTGTTGTGATAAAAGAAAATTATAACCTGTGAGACCATTGAAACTAAAGTAGTATTTAAGCTGTGATAGACACTCTGAGGAGGAAAGACATATTTAGTCAGCACATGTTTTCTTGTCCTCTTTCAATTGTTAATAGATACAGATTCTATTTTTGTATGTTGTTGTGAACCTGAGTTCTAGTGAATTAATTAAAGAGAAAGGTAGTCTGCTTTATGAAGAATTTTAATTCAAAGATTTTTAAATATCTTTTGATTCAAATTATTTATGGGCAAAAATCACATACTCATTAACTTAGAAGACTGTTTGTTAAAGAATGCAATAATGTTATCCATATATTTTGTTTTTACTTATTCATCTATTCTTGCTAAACAAAATGTTTTTACTGAGTTTCTACTATATGCCGAGCACTGTTTCAGATACTGAGGATGTAGCAATCATCCTCAAAACAGACACAGTTACTGTCATTGTGAAATTTACATTTAGCTACAACAGCAATCATAAATATATGTTGGTTTGGTTGGTTGGGTTTTAATACATGCAATGAAGAAGAATAAGCCAAAATAAGAATAGGGAGTGCCAGCTTCGGCATGGTGTGGTCACTGAGCATTTTATAAGATTTTTCAGAGAGGATCTCACTGAGAAGGTGACGTTTGAGCGGAGAACTGTAAAAAGAATGAAGGAGGGAGCCAGGTAGAGAGCTAATATTCCAGGAGAAGGACCAAAATGTGAAAGGGCCTTGAAGTGAGGACTCTTGGACTTCCAAGGGCCAGGAAACAAGAAAAGGACCAGTGTCCCTGGAGTCATCCTAGCAAGTGAAGTTAGACTTAGCAGGATTAAACAATGTAGGACATTATAAGGACCATGGCTTATTCTATGAGTGACAAGTAAATTATTGAAATGTTTTAAAATATTGAGTAATAGGATTATTATTACTGTGTTGTTGAGATGAGGCTATTATGAGCAAAGTTTGCATAAGCTAGACCAATTGGAAAACCTCTACACATAGGAAGGTGAATGATGTTGATGACTTAACCAGGATGGTAGTAATAGGCATAATAAAAATGATTGGAATTTGAAGTATCTAAATTTAAAGCCAGTAGGATTCTCTGGTAGATGAAAATTATCAATAGTATGAAAAAAATAAAGGATTAAGGAAGAGTATATGCATTTAGGTTAAAACAGCTGGAAAAGAATTAAATTATCATTCATTGACATGAAAGCCACAAGGGAAACAGCAGGTTTGGGATAGAATTTTAATAGTATGTACACTAGATTTGAAAAATCTACCTAGAGAAATGCTAGATAGCAAGTTCAATATATAAGACTGAAGTTGAAAGTAAATATAACTTGTTGAATTGTTAGCATATAGAGAGTAAAGCCATAAAATTAGAGGAATCTACTTATCTGAATGATGGACTCACCTGAAAAAATGAATAAATGAAGCAAAAGCAACATTAAAAAAAAAAGGAAAAAACCTTTTACTCAACCTCTTACTCTTAAGACTTGCAGGCCTCAAATAGGTACCTTGAGGGGAGACAAGAAAAAAATAGCAAAGGAGACTGAGAAAATACAGACAGTGAGGTAGATGACTTTAAGAGTAAATAGTGTCCAGGAAGCTACAGGCAGAGGGTGTTTTAAAATGAAGGTAGTGCTTGACCATTGTGTCAAGATATTCCTGACAGTTCAAATAAGATAAGGACAGAATTGTTGAATTAAGTAATAGGGAATGTCACAGTGAACCAGACAAGAGTTTGTTGAAATGAAGTTTATCCAAAATACAGCTTTATCTTATATATTTTATTCATAAATATCTTAATGCATTCCAATTAGAATAATATCTGTCACATAATAGATACTCAATAAAACACTTTTGAAAAATATATTTTGAAATAAATGAAATTTGGAGAGTTACAAGAGAAAATGGATCTGGGGTACAGAGTAAATGAACTTCACCTGTATTCTTTGGCCTAACCCCATATTGGCTTTAACTAAATGGATGTGTTAAAGTATATCTATAGTTTCTCATTTTATTTTGATAAAAATAAGTGATATTAAACAAAAAAGAAAAATATGTTGCATAATATGGCTTAGAATACTATAAATTAATGTTATTACCCAACATTCTTCAGTGTTTTTTATGCATATGACAGTGTCACTGGTGTTTGATTAAGTGATAATAATGAATCCTGTCAATGAGAAGCTTAAGTTTAATATATTTAATGGCTTTCACTCTGCAAAGGTTAAGGAGAAGGCAACAAAGAGAAAAATGCCTTTTATATCACTCAAATTCTATAAAAAGGAAAAAACAAAAGCCAAAAACTATTATGTCAACACTACGGACACTTAGTAGGAAGCAGAAATATGAGTTAAGAGAATATTGTTAGAAATACGTAGTTTTATTGACACGATGTTGATCATTTTGACATTCTTTTATCTAACATGAATTCCTGAACACCTATTATAAAGTGTTGAAGAGAGTCTCTATAACAAACCCTGCTAGATGCTCACATCATCTGCCTTTCTTCTTTGCTACCAACACTTGTATCTTTTTAAGGGGGAAATATGTTCAGTCCCAAATACCAAATTCTCTTATAAAAAGTGAACAAATATGTAATGCAATCCTGGCAATGAGATGTAAGTGGAAATGTCCTAGGTATTTTAAGAAAATTTGCAGCCAAACACAGCTCCTTCTTTTGTTTCACTTTCCTTCTTCTTGCCACATCTGTGGATGTGACACTGGAGGTGAGAAGCCGTATTATGACCTCTAGGTGATCAGGATGTGGGTGGAGGCCAGCAGGCTCAGGGAATAAGCATGTTCCAGTTGGTATCATCGAACTTCAGTATGTGCTCTGGACTACCTATCCCTGGATTTTTTTATGTTTATGAAAAAAATAAACTCTTTACCTATATCAGTTATCATTTATTGAATTTATGACTTAGCATACCATATCTCCAATGCCATCACAGTGCGAAAAAGAAACATGCGGGTGAAAATACAAGTACACTTCAAGGTTATAGGATCAACATAAGAAGTCAGCACAGACATGGGACAACATAGGAAGAGTGATCAACTATGCCTGATGGACACAAAAAACATCTAATTTAATTGTAATTTAAGCCAAGTCTTACAGCATGAGTAGGCATTAACCTGAAGAAGGCAGGAAAGGACATTGCAGGCAAAGAAAACAGCCTAAACAAAAGGATAGCTTTACAAACAGCATGGCATATTACACAAATTACTCTGGTGGGATTGAAGTAGAAGTAGATTAGTGTTAAGAATATCAGGCAGAAACAAGAAAGTGAAGGGTCTTGTGGCCTATGTTATGGGGGTTATGTTTAACTTTGGAGGCAGTGGAGAATCACTAGAGGATTTTCAGCAGGGACTGACATTATCAATTTGTGTTTTAGATAGAGCTGGCAGCAATGTGGAATATGAAACATAAGTGCCATCTCCCTTCCTCCACATTAACCAAAAAGATATTGAATAAAATCCAAACATGCGGAAACCAAGGGATAAATACTGTCGTCAAGTATATGAAACATTTATGAGAAGGATGCTCAGCAGTTGTTCTGAGTGTCTGTGACAGACCAAACACAAAGGAATACACTCAAAGAGAAGCAGCAGAGTTGGGTTGGACCTTTAGCAAAAACATCTCAATCAAGGGCTGCCCTGAATTCACCAGAACAGGCTGAAATGGGCAACTGGAAATTTAGTCTCTTTAAATAGCTAAGAGGAATTAAAAGAACTATTAGTTCTGGAAGATTTTTAGGTATTCACTTCTTGACAGCAAGAAGTGTTATAAAATGTACTTTGAATGCATTTTGGTTTCACTGTTTTGTGATCTCTAAAGTCCAGAGGTGAATTAGATCATCTATCCCATCCCCCAACCAAGACTAAACTACTTAGAATGTAGACAAATAAAATGCTAATGACATTCATGACACCTACTAATTTATCCAATTAAATGTTTATTTACATTAATAGAAATCAACACTGAAGTAAGATCCCCAATAGTTTCCTAGTTTCCACAATAATTTGGGATGTCTACATGATATTTTCTTATATTACTTGGAAAAAAGGGATGTCCTATGCTCCAATAGATTTGGTAAATAAGGTTACAAAAGATTAAATAAATGTGTTTCCTGAGGAATATCTCAAAGCCTTTAATAGAGTACTATTCATTCTAATAAGTTTATCCAAGACTTTATCCAAAAGTGTCTTAGTCAGCTCTACCTGCTATAACAAAATACCATTGACTGTGCTCAGTGGTTTTAAGCAGCAGACATTTATTTCCCACAGTTTTCATGGCTTGGAAATCCAAGGTCAAAGTGACAGCAGATTCCTGACTTATAGACAGCCAACTACCTTCTCACTATTTGCTCACATGCTTTTCCTCTGGGTATGTCTCCCCTCTCTGCCTATGTGAGGACAGAGTCCATCATGAGGATCCCATCCTGAAGAACCCCATCTAGTCCTAGTTACCTCTCAAAGACCCTCCCTCCAAGTACCATTGTGCTAGGGGTTAAAGTTCCAATATATGAATTTGGGGTGTATGTGTGTGTGTGTCTGTGTGTGTTAGTTACTTAGTTGTGTCCAACTCTTTGCAGCTCCATGGACGGTAGCTTGCCAAGCTCCTCTGTCCATGGAATTCTCCAGGCAAGAATACTGGAGTGGGCTGCCATTCCCTTCTCCAGGGGATCTTCCCAACCCAGGGATTAAACCTGGGTCTCTCACATTGCAGGCAGATTCTTTACCATCTGAGCCACCAAGGAAGCCCATGAATTTGGTAGGAACGCTATATTCAGTCTATAACAAAGAAGGTTATAGAATGAGTTTTTATCCAAATTTATTTGACCATGGAATTCCAACTTTATTAATACAAGTATATGTTATTTAGAAAAATAAGGTATATATTAAATGATTATATTTTTGAATTTGAAATAATTATATTGGATAATAGAAATTTAGGTTACTTCAATTATGGAAAGAAATCAGAAAACTACCCTTTGTTGGGTATGCTGCTGCTGCTAAGTCGCTTCAGTCGTGTCCAACTCTGTGCGACTCCATAGACGGCAGCCCACCAGGCTGCCCCATCCCTGGGATTCTCCAGGCAAGAACACTGGAGTGGGATGCCATTTCCTTCTCCAATGCATGAAAGTGAAAAGTGAAAGTGAAGTTGCTCAGTCGTGTCCGACTCTTAGCGACCCCATGGACTGCAGCCTTCCAGGCTCCTCTGTCCATGAGGTTTTCCAAGCAAGAGTACCGGAGTGGGTTGCCATTGCCTTCTCCTTGTTGGGTATAGCTATGTTCTATACATTTTACATTTAATTTCCAACGTTGTAGAATATGTTTTAGAATATTATTCATGATGGAAATGAGGCTTAGAGAGGTTATTTTCTCAGTGTCTCACTTCTAATATGTAACTATAGGAACACCTTTGCTTTTGGGGGTTTTATATAATTTATCATCCAACCTGAGATATGTTTATGAGCAAAATGGGATATCAAAGCTTTAAAATTAAATACATTTTAAAGTATTAACTTATAGACTAATAAATTGGTTCTAACATTTGGTAGACATATAAAGTGGTTGTATTTATAGCTATTTAGGAAATGCTGTTTTCAAATACGAACTAGATAGGAGGCTGCTACAGAAAACATCTCATGGGCAAGATGGAATGTTTAGTCACCTTCATTCAAGATTTTTGACAAACGAGCTTATTCTTCCTCTCCAGCTTTACCTTCTTCTGTTCTTCTTATCTAACTGGATTCCTTGTGTTCCCTCCTGAGACCTCTGACTTCCTCATTTTCATTAATGTCATTCTCTCTGCCTGAATTTTTTCTTTTAATCAAACAAAATTCTTCCAGTTCCTTTTAAGGCACAGTGCTACCACTTGACATCTCTCCTTTCCCCACAGCCCCTACAAAAAAATGAACCCTTTTTCTGAAATTCCCTTATGCTTAGTTTAAGCAACTGGGATGACTTATCATATTGGCCTTTGTTGCAGCTATTTATGCAATTATCTTAACTTCTAAATTAAATCAAGGACAGCTGGAGAAAAGGAACTTTTTATGCATTTGGTATATCAAGACATTCTTGTTGCCCATATGGTATCTTGTATTCTAGGTGTTAAATATTTGATTTTTGAATGTTTTGTGGATGAATAAATGATTGAATTAAGGACTTTAACTGAATATTAGAAGTGAATTATGCCTTATTATTGATTTCTGCAATTTCCAATCCTAGGTGTTAGCATAACTAAAGGAAAGAATGGGCCAAATTTAGAAAAAAAAAGTTTTTTTAAAAAAGATAACCTGAATAATGGGCGTATGAAATAATCATCACCATATGTGTATACTATGAAGCATTCATGATTAAATTAAAATACAGTCCACTGTCAGATTATTAATATAATTTGAAGTGTCTATCATAAAAGATCTATTTGTTCTCAGTTTTTGTTCTGCTTGCCTTTGAATTGTTTCTATTAAATAAACTAAATCTATAATTTAAAAACCAGTAGCATTCAAAAGATTTATAATCAGGAGATATAACCTGTTGGGTTTGCATTTACACATTCTTTTAACATATTTTTCAGTACTCTTAATATCCACATGGAGCTTTCAGACTAGTGGTGAAGAAAGACATTAATCAAATTATCACAGAAATAAATATAAGAGAGCTTTTGTGTTTAGAATAAGAATTTGTGTGGAGAAGTAAGAGCACTTTAGAACATTTTTGATCTGAAAGGGAGAACATGTAATTTTGTCCTCAAGAATTTATGAGTATTAGTGTTAGTCGCTCAGTCATGTCCAACTCTTATGACCCCATAGACTGTGTCCATGGAATTCTCCAGGCAAGAATACTGGAGTGGGTAGCCATCCCTTCTCCAGGGTATTTATGAGTATTTAGTATCTGAATAAAGAGCAAGAATTAACTAGCAGAAATTAAAAGAAAGAATATTCTTTCTGGGAGACTAGCTCTATGGTGATTAGAAGCATTTGGAGTTTAAGAAACTGACAAGAGTGAAATGGGGTGAAAGAGATGGATGGAACCTAAGGAATATCTTTAGCAGTTTAGTCACGAAGTTGTGCCTGACTCTTGTGACCCAATGGACTGTAGCCTTCCAGGCTCCTCCGTCCGTGGGCTTCTCCAGGCAAGAATACTGGAGTGAGTTGCCATTTCCCTCTCTAAAGAATATCTTTAGTACCATATTAATTATTGGGCCTCTTCAAACAGAAGTCAACTGTTCATGTATATAAAGAAGGTAAGCATATATGAGTGTTTCCAAAAGATCATACTTTTTGAAGGATGAGGTTATGTGTCATCTCTCAGTCTAACATGGTACTTTACACATAATGAGAACTACTGTTGGGTATCTAAGAATGAAGAAAATATTTTTTACAAAGATTTTGCAGAAAATATACAAGTCAAGATTTTCTTTTTTTTACTTTTATCTCTATGGCATATCTGGTGGCTTTTAGGAATAGGAAAGAAACATTTGCCACTTACAAAGTTTCTTAAATCCTGAAATCTTGTCTATCAGGAAATATATAATTAGCATCTTGGGTCTTGACTTCTGTTGAATGAAAAATGTCTTCCTGATGAACTTTCAAAACTCTCATAAGTTGTTCTTAATTCACTCATTTCTATTCACTTTATTCACTCCTGAAGACCTAAAAAGGATGATATCAAATCTCCATCCAATTCAGTTTTCTGATAGAAGATATCAGATTGGGTATTGGAGGAGTCCCCTAACTTGTCTGTCTCTACCACAGGCCAGGTCCTGTGCTAGGTGCCAGGGATACAGGAGAAAATGTGAGAGCATCTCTGCTTTCAGAGAGCTTCCTTTGAAGATGAAGGAGGTAGACATTGAAGAAGTTAAAACAACATAAGATGTTTTCTGAGAGTGAAGAATATGATTAAAAATGAGGGCCTACTGCTTTGTGGAATGGTTCTCTTAAGTATGGGGCCTCTGATGGCGCAGATGGTAAAGAACATGCCTGCAATGTGGGAGACCCAGGTTCGATTCCTGAGTTGGGAAGATCCCCTAGAGCTGAGAATGGCTACCTACTCCAGTATTCTTGCATGGAGAATTCCGTGGACAGAGAAGCCTGGCGGGCTGCAGTCCATGAAGTTGCAAAGAGTTGAACATGACTGAGAATCTAACACTTTCACTTTATGTCACTTTTCTCTTAATTATAATGGTCAGGGTAAAAAAAAAAATGCAGCTCGGAAATAGCTTCTTCAAATGCTTCTGTTGAAAGATCATAGGCATAGACTGCATTTCTTCCATTCAGTGTGGACTTTTTAATTCTTTTCACTTGGTTTGGGTTTTCATTCTCCCTCGGCAGAATATGTAAGGAGCATTAAATCTTCCGACATACAACCAATAGCATTAAAACTTGCTAGATATGTTTTCCAGATGAGGAACACATATTTTTAAAATGTTCAAGTTAAGTTAGGTTATCACCTTGGCTCATCAGCGCCTGACAGTACAGCTTTCATGTTCACTTGATCCTCTCATTATCCTGCAATATTTTTAAGGAGTATTACTACTGCTGTATGAACCTCACAGCCAGCATGAGTAAACCAGACCTGAGCCACTAAGATTCATTCTGAATGTTAACTGAAAGTGAAACTCTTCTCAGAAAGAGAGAGAAAAAGAGAAGAGGAAAGGAAAGAGGGAGAAAGAAAAAAAAAAGTGCAAGGAGAAGAGAGAGGAAATGAAGAAAGTTAAATGAGAGAAGAAAATATAAATGACAAGAGACTGAGCAAATGGAAGCCAACGGGTTGTGCAGAGCCTAGAAGGTAGGCAGACACCTGCTGTGCCGGGCTGCTGCCCACAGCGGGCAGGTGCTTCCTTTCCACTTGGTCACCCAAAGGTTTCAGGACCTTATTCTCTTGACTTCTATCTCCATACTCCATGCAAAGTGGAAAAAACTTTCATGTTTGTTTAGAACTCATGCTGGGGATTTTTAACACAGAAACAGTACTTAAGGGCAGGTTAAAGTCACAATATCCTGCACAAGATGTGCAGATTTGATATAGGATGAATAAATAAACACAAATGTTAAAAGGATCATACATATTTAAAGAGATTAATACAAGATGAAAATACCAAAAGAAATTTTGGATATTAAACCTATTCTGTGTATTAAACATGTAGAAAGTATTTATTATCCACAAGATAGTCATTTTCAGCAATTGGAAATACATGTTTAACTGTCTTTTTTCCATAATTTTGATCAATCAAAGATCATTAATTGGGTTCTCTCATTAATTGCCCAATACTTTGGCTCTTGATTTGGCTTGTGAAATTATGAGTTCACCAAGTTACTTACTTTTCAAAGAAAATGTACCATTCCTCTGAACATTAACTTGGCATTCTCATAACTTAATATGTTATAATTTATTTTTTATATTTTAGTCCTTAGTATTTCTATGATTCACCTAGAAGGTGCAGGTTTTTTGAAACATCTTACTGGGTTCACTGTCATTTCTTACCTTCTCAGCATTTTAATGAAAGTTTATTTTTTATTTATTTATTTATTTTTTTTACAGTACATCAAGCACTCTTTTAGCGCCTTTTATGTATTAACTTATTCAGACCTCACAATCCTATGAATCAGGTACTATTATTAGCCCCAATTTACATATAAGAAAACTGAAGCACGAAAGCAAAGAGAGGTAATCCAGAGCCAGGAGCCAAGTCTCCATACCCTGGCTCTGGAGTTCAACATCATTGAAAGTTTATTTCCACTTCAGTGGTAGCATTTAAAGAGGAAATATCACAACAGATCACATTCTGCCTAGAAAATGCTAACTAACAAGGAATGGAATAATAGCAACTACTGTTTTCCTATTATGCTAGGCAGGTTTTAAGGACTGATTTTGAAGATTTTTAATGTGAATCATGTCATTTTTACCAGCAATATAGAGCCTCTTTTTGCCTTATTGGTGAGTCTTGGACTATTTCCCTGGCCTAGATTTTAAGTGCCCACACCATAAGACTTATGGAGATTGTGCTCATATTCTACACCACGTATATAAATGTAGATCTTTCTATATGGGCAGAGGCAAAAACAATGACAGACTATAAGCAGGTCTATGCTAAGATGTTCCTTTCCTCGTTTCTTAAACTAATTTAAGCAGTTACTGATTTACTTGTCTTATGCACCACAAGATTGTATTTTGAAAGTAAGGATAGCTTTATATTCATTGCTGTATACTTTAAAAATAAAAACACCAACTAAGATTATTAAAAGCAATAGCTATTAATATATCTCTTCTTTCAAAGCCTGAGAAATGAATGCCAAGAAATCCAATAACTTTTCAAGTCTTGTGACTAGTTACTAGCAAAGCAGGGCATAGAACCCAGTTCTCTTGACTTTCAGACCCATTTGTCTATTGCCTTTCCACTACTTTCTTGGAACTTCTCTATGAATTTCCTACATCCTACCTCTTATCTTGAACTAACTTCAATGAATGAGTATCTTTTTTCATCCTTCCTTCCTTTAACTTCAGTGGCAATCTTGGAAATCTCAAGAAAGTTTCTCTGATTTTGTTGTCAGCAGATTACATTCATGTTACGCCTTTTTATGTTCTTGTTCAATCCTTGTCTGAGGATGAAATATTGGACTCGTAATGCTGCACATATGTTATGTAAATTATAGCAGCATATTGTATTGCTTTGACCTTTACAACACTCTATAATTTGATTGGCTGACTAGTCAAGTTCATAGTGTTTACAGTCTTGCCCTTACTTGGATGGACATGATGAGATATTCCAATATAGCCAATCAAAATATAGAATACCGAAAAGGTCAGAGTAGTATAATGTTTTCTTAAACTACAGTCTTCCCTTTACCTTTCAAATAATGGATTCTCTTAAAAAGAGAGAATCCTATGAAATAAAACATATCCGAGAATAATGTATGTAATGAGTATTTTTATTTGATTAAGTTGATGTTAACTTTCTTGTTTTCAAACTTGATTCTTCTTTTTTTAATTTTATTTTATTTTTAAACTTTACATAATTGTATTAGTTTTGCCAAATATCAAAATGAATCTGCCACAGGTATACATGTGTTCAGGATGGCAAACTTGATTCTCTTAAGAGAGCGGCTTAGGTTTTTTTAAAGCTGTGTTGTCACAGTCTGTATTTCACTGTTCTTTGACTCTCCAGCACCTACAGATATTATATGGTGGTAAAGTGCTTTATATGTACATATTTGTTGAGTAGCTGAACAAGATTGCAAACTATACCAAAAATGACTCATTCTTCTTAGTTATGTGGTAACACACTTGTCTATTTTTGAAGGCGTATTTTGTTCTTTCTAGGTTCTCAAATCTCAGTACCCAATCTTCTCACTATATTCTTTCTTCCTGGGAAATATTCAATTGAACATATTTAAATCATTATCCATAAGCCAATATCTTTCATATATGTATCTCTAGAACTCACTTCTGAGTTATATATCCTTGTATCTAAATGTCTACTTGAATTTCCCAATTTGCTTTCAGGGGGAACTCAATTTCATGATAACAAGTACCAAACCTTGACCCTCCTCATCCAGCTAGTTTTTCTCCTAGAGCCCTGTCACGGTGAATGGCACCACTGACATTCTGTTACAGAACTTTGGAGGTGGAAGGAAACTTAAAGACAATGGACCCACCTCTTTTGTCTTAGAGAGGTTAAATGATGGCTCAGCAAAATGCCTTATAGTTAATTAGCAAAGAGATTGCCCTTGAATTCTGACTTCCTGTCATATCATCAGTTCAACTTCTCATGAGCCCCACGTTGCTTTGTCTCTACTTGTTACTGACTTGCTAGTCAACAGAATCTCATATGTCCATGTACACAGTATCAAAACATATTATTAGATAAACTTCATGATAGATTTCCAGAGATGGAAATTTATATTAAATAATCTGAACATCTTTCAAGTCTATCTAGGAAGATGCTAGACAATATAGGGATTATACTAAGAGGTTATAGGATCGAAGTTACAAAAGTGATGGGCTGAAGAAAGTAAACAAAAATAGTAAAAGTCTCTATACTCTTGGAAATTTTAAACATTAGATTCATATCCTTGTTGGAAAACCATGGTAACTTTCTGCATTTTTACTGTCTATTCTAAGAAACTCGAGAGTCCACATTATCAAGGATGTGCTTGTGGAAACGCTGTTGTTGAAGGAAAAAAAAAAAAAAATGCTTCCTGACTTGCCCAGTTTTACATGCCTGCTTGCTTGTGATGTATTAAGTAAACTATTATTACATTTGAATTTAAACAAAGAATTTGACCATTTAAAAGTATTTCATCTTTATTTTAACAAAAACAACAAAAATAGTATGTTTATATAGTCCAAAATGAGGCAATCGACTACATAAATAGAAATGATGGCTGGTTTTATTGGAAGAGGGATTGAAACCTAGGAAATTCCTTCATTAATGATTTATCTAAATTCTACATTGGTCAAATATTACGTATTCAATAGTTTAACAAGAAGGGGATTTTTTTCCCCTCACTCACATTTGCAAATACCAGGTCCTTGCTTTATAGCTCAGGGAAACCTGCCCAAAGACAGGTTTATGAGGTTAAAATCTGGTCCATACATTTTCTAAACAGATTATGTTGGGTCTTTTTAGAAATTGATTGGTTGAAACACTCCTTGCAAGATGGAGAGAGGATTTTGATTAACAGAAGTATCTCTATCAAGAAATCCTAAACAATAGTTTCCTCAGATTTTAAAACCACTCCCCCAACACGTGATTATTCTCTAATTCCCTGGCTGAGCAAGTAACCATTTTAATTAGACTCTGAGGCAAGCAGCATTGTGTCCATGGTAACAGGTATAAAAAGAACTTTAAAAAAAAAAGGAAAAAAAAAGAAAAGTGTGATAACTGAAAATGTGTTTAAATCATGATAAAAGGATTTAAACAGATGTTATTTTTTTCAAAGTGTTATTTTAAAAAAGAATTTTAAAGGGCTCTTGATAGAGGAAAAAAATCATTTTTGGATGTGTCTGTAGGGAAGGTTTCTCACTCCTAAATGCTGTAGTTCATGATTGTCATGGATGAATTGAGTGCCTAGTAAATGAAAGGATGCAAGGGGGGAAAAGTCAAAAAGGAAACCCAGGGTACCTTCAGTTAGATACTTAAATCCAAGTGAATTAAAGTTGCATTAGTATTATTTAATAGATTGTATGTGTAACAGAACCTTTTATTAAAATTTGCATTCAGAGAGAGCGCTGAACTTGAGTTTTGAAGACAGGACTGAGTGTGGATGAACCTAGATGTATTGCTCAGAGAGTGGAAGGGAAAGCAAGAACACAGAGCAGGGCTTCTGTGTAAGGCAGATGCAATTCCTACAGCTTTAGACGGTAACTTCCACACCAAAAGATTCTCTTTGACTATGCATTTGAGCTTCTCTGTATTATGCATGTTTCATACTGTAAAAGTTAAACTCACACACATTTATTTTTATATTAAAACGGAGATGGACAAGGGGTTGTCCCTTTCCTAGCAATTCATATTTTCAGAATCAGGAAAAAGTCAATAAACACAAGAAGAAAGTAAGAAGAAGTCTTGTCTCTTCTTTTTGTACTCACTTTTTTCTTTTCTGCCAACAATCGCCTTCTCTAGAAACAGTGATTCTGCCACTTTGTTTAAAATGAGTAATAACTCCCTAAAGTTAAATGTCTCTTAGAGGACCCAGGCACATTCCATGGAACTAAGTGAAAGGTAAAATTATAAGAGGAAACCCAGAGAGAGCAAGAGGAAAGGAAACTTTGGACCTGGCAGAAGGATGGCTTATTTTGGCTGGACTCCTCCTGTAGTTTAAATACCTACTGCCTGAAAGCAAATTGGATGTTAAGGAGGCTGGAGTGCCCATATAAATGAAAACAAACAAGCAATGACCCTAAGCTGGTCTTAGAGGAAGTCAAATCTCTTGTTGCTTTGCCTAAAATTTTGAAAGAACCTAAATATTGTTTTCTGTGCAACATGTGTTTTAGTTCTTTAGTTTTTGGTAAATAAAATGGTTATTTGAGAAAATACCAGTCATTAGAGGTCAGCTCTGAGTAGCAAGAGAGAATGTGGAAGAGAGAACAGAATTTAAGAATATGGTTTTAAAAACTTTATTTTTAAATTTATATTCAGATCTGTAGATTAATAAGCTAAGACTTAGTCTCCATATTATATGGGATAAAGATTAAAACAGCATAAGCTTAATTATATTTTATACTAAACAAGGAATTTTGTTTCACACATCACTCACATCTAGATATAGTAGTTACAAAAAGACATTAATAGAATTCCACATAGAAACACATACTCATACAGTCACACACACACACACACACACTCACACACACACACTCACATATTCACACTTACAGACAAAGAGAAAACAAAAATGGCTAACCATAACAGTACACATAGTGCATATCATGGAGGAATTTCATCCTGCCACTCCATCACAATGTAAGTGGAAATAATACATACATATAATTAAAATCAAGCCCCTGAAGTTTCATTTTGCCCATCTCAATCTGCCTAAGAGAAAAGCGTATGTGTTGTTAAGATTTTAGTAGTAAAAGACAGACCTTCTCTAAAAAGAGTATTTTTGGATATTATTTCCAGATATTAATAGGTGTCCTATGAGGAGAAGGACTCCATAGATACACATGTTTATTGAAATAATGTTTTAAATAATGTTAGTTTTTTTTTCAAGAAAAACTTCTCAAAATTTTTATAAAAATCTGTTGATTATGATCTCTAAATGAGAATGCATTCTTCAGTATTTGCCAGACAGATTTGTTCATAGATCCTTACTTTCCTAGCAGCATTGAAGAATAATGTAAAACAAGGTGGAGATCACTGACAAGGGGAAGATGCTTTGGTTCAAAAGACTGATGCTCAGACACTCAATCCTTTTAAAATGAATGCTAGTTACAGTTTTTGTGCACTGACTAGGCTAAGCACTATACAACAGCCTGTTTTATTCTTGGGACAAGCCTGTGGAATGCATATGACTATCTGCACTTAGTGGTGAAACAAACTAAGATCCAGGGAAGCTAAATATTTTTCCCAAGTTCATGCAACGAACAGGAGAAGAAGCTAACGTCTGAAACAGCTTTGTCTTTCTTGTAAACTGTGTTCTACCAGGGATGATAAGCAGCTCACTGATTTTTCAGATCTAAGATTTAATAAGTGTCCAGGCATGCAACTGGAAAGCAAGAATAAATTTTTTTAGAAAGCAGAGTAAATACCTTCCTCCATGTCATAATCTCAGAGGTGCCAGGAAGTTTCCCCTCCACCAAACACTTTTTCGAAGCATCTACATACTGCAAAAATTCTGGAAAAAATGATTCACTAATATTTATTTTCCACTTTGAAAAATGTAAATACTCTTGCATATACTTTAAAGGTATCTCGATACTAAAGATATTCCCAGATCTGACTGAGCAAAACCGTTACTTAGACAGAATTTAGAAACAAAAACCAAAACAAACAAACAAAACCAAAAACCTTACAGACCTTTTAAAACAGTATCTAATGCTGGAGTTCAAGAATTTTTATTAAGTTCCCCAGGTACTTTTAGTAATCACTACCTCAATATTTATCAATACCTTCCCTTCTAAGTATATATAAATTAATTAGAGAGAGATTATAGTAGCATAGAAAAAAACAATACATTTGGTGTCACAGGATTTGACCTGAAATCTCAGACTCACTGCTTAAATCTGTAAGACGCTGGATGAAGTCAGTTATCTCCAGTGGTTTCCATGTCCTCATTTGATATTGGGTATGCTAACTTTCCTCAAAATATTATTATTATTAATAAAAGATACACTGGATGCAAAGAGCTATTCACATACTGTATACATTTTTTATCTTCTTTCTTGAAAGGGCAAGAAAGTTCACTCATGATGGTATATAGAAATGGTTAGACACTCATTATTTCCCTTTGGAACAAGACAGATGGATACAAAGGGAAAAGAGGCAAAGCTATGAAGAAAGTACATGCTTGCTGATGCTGCTGGAGCTGCTGCTAAGTCGCTTCAGTCGTGTCGGACTCTGTGCGACCCCACAGATGGAAGCCCACCAGGCTCCCCCATCCCTGGGATTCTCCAGGCAAGAATACTGGAGTGGGTTGCCATTTCCTTCTCCAATGCATGAAAGTGAAAAGTGAAAGGGAAGTCACTCAGTCGTGTCCGACTCTTAGCGACCTCATGGACTGCAGCCTACCAGGCTCCTCCGTCCATGGGATTTTCCAGGCAAGAGTACTGGAGTGAGGTGCCATTGCCTTCTCCGATGTACATGCTTAGTTGTGTCCAACTCTTTGTGACTCTGGAAAGTAGCTCGCCAGGCTTCTCTCTTCATGAGAGTATTCCAGGCAAGAATACAGGAGTGGGTTGCATGCCCTCCTCCAGGGGATCTTCCCAACCTAAGAATCAAACCCAAGTCTGCTGTGTCTCCAGGTGGATTCTTTACCCATGAAGCCATCAGGGAAGCCCATGGCCTTCTGGAATTTCACCTTTGCTCTTTCCATATTTATAATTCTTTCCTGGATCTCTTTTCATCAGAACAAAGGTAGAAGAACACTTTAGTTCTAGGAGTGTTTTGTTTGTTTGTTTGTTTGTTTCATAACAGAATCTGGATCAGACTCAGCATGTTTGAGCATTTCCTATTGGCAGCCAGTGATCCTTAAAATAAGGTCGAGTCTGCACAGCAAACCAGATTAGGCTGAAAAATATACCCAGTCTTGAGTATACGTGCTCCTTGGGTATCTGACCTCCAGATCATGCATATGATAAAGAAACAGATTCATATGAATTATTTCAAGAGTTTAGGGAGTGATTAAACCAGAGAATTTCTTAAAGCATTTTTTGAATTCTAAAAGCTTCTCAAAAGTGAATAATTCAAAATAATATTGGAATATATAGGGAGATTTTGTGTTTTTAATTAAGTGACAAACTTAGTCCTTGAATGGGTATAATGTAATATAGAAACTTAGATTTTGTTTTTTCTCTGTTTGTTTGTTATGGTTGATTTCCTGGTCCCTCTTACTTGACTCAGCTTTTAAAATTCAAATAATTTATGTAACACTAAGGGGTTAGCTTATGAAGATTCATGTTCATTGGCCTATTTTAAAAGATACTTGTCTACTTGCATATCAAACATTTGCCAGTTTCCAAATGCAGTATCTGTATTTTTCATGTAATGGTGTAAGAAATCACCAAAATGCTATTAAAGGAAAAAAATGTATCATTACATAAAATGCAAGGATCTAAATCAAAGTAAGATTTTAAAATAAAATTAATTTCTTTACACTTTCCAGTAGCAGAAACAGTTTTAAATTTTATTTATACAAACTTATTTATATAACAACTTTGTTATTATAAAAATAGCCAAAGAGAATGTTTTTCAAAACTTTTAAAATTTATCTTTTTTATGAATTTCTACTATAGATTATTCAATATATGCATGTATTAAAAGAAAAATAAAGAATCACATTTTACTGAACAATATATACAATTATTGTTAAAAACAAAACAAAACAAAAACCTGGGCAACAATATTTTTAGAATGTACTATAACAACTCAAAAGGAAAATTATCATACTGATTCTGTTTCACTCATTATCCAATCCTTCCCTCTTAGCAGAAAACACCACCCAGATGTAAGTTGTTCTATATGAGATTGTGAATATTTAGCCCTTTGGGGGCTCCCCTAGTGGCTTGGGTAGTAAACAGTCTGCTAAAATGCAGGAGACCTGGGTTTGATCCCTGGGTTGGGAAGATCCCCTGGAGAAGGTAATGGCTACCCACTCCAGTATTCTTGCCTGGAGAATTCCAAGGACAGAGGGGCCTGGTGAGCTACAGTCCATGGAGCTTCAATTCAAAGATTCTGACATGACTGAGCAACCAACTTTCACTTTCAACCATTTTTTATCTGCAAAAATGAAAGTTTCTTATGGCTCCATTAAACATTAAGTCAAATATGTAACAGAAGATAGCCCAGTTTTCATAATCTAGTCTAACAAAAAGTACATCTCAAAAAAAAAAAAAAAAATCCCAAGGCAAAAGGCACATTCAAATAGATATGTAAATAATTTCAGCAGCTCAAATGATTTTCTCAATTCCACAAAACTATAGCCCATATTTTGTTTTATAAGAGGTTAATGATAATTAACTTTACTACAATTGTTCATTGTTCAGTCACTCAGTCATGTCTGACTCTTTTGCAGCCCTATGGACTGTAACCCACCAGGCTCCTCTGTTCCCTACAATAACTTCCTCTAATTTCCAATTTTCTACAATAGCTTCTTCCAATTGCCCCACTAATTAGGGTGAGCACTATTTTTGTTGATGTGGGGTCTTCAGCACACAGATTTTGTGCATAGTTCTAATACTTACAGTATAGCTCTTACAGAACCCTGATGTTTTTCTTTTCATTGAAGAGTAGATGAGATTAAAAGGACTTGGGTAAACTTCACATAAGCAGCTACTGTAATATAGCTCAAAATAATTTTTAGGTCAGTAGCATCAACATGATTCTTTGATTGTATCAGTCATTATCAAAGTTCTGACATATGAGATAGTGAGATAATTCCAGGAGAATATTTTCAAGACCTGAAATTCCAAAACTAAAGCCAGTATTTAGCATTTGTGAAAACTAGCACAGTCTCCTAATGGAAGTGAGTTACAGTATAATAAGAGAACACACAGTAAGTTCAATATATTGTTAAAATGTATTGTAAGTATGTGTACTTGTTTGCTGAAGCAACCCATTCTATCTGTTAATAATTCAAAAATAGGGTGGAGGAAAGAGGTAGTCACTGAAATTTTAGAGACATGCCCAGACCTCTTCATTCCTCCTTTTTAAAGCTTCTCCTAGCTAATTGAACTGCTTTCCTGTCCTAAAGCAGAATATATACATCATATACTTCTGAATAAAGACAGATTTCATTCCCCAGATTAAGCCCTGCAGCACAGGGCGTTTTAAAATATCATAAGCCCTTTGTATTGTCTCACTTCCCACTTTTTTCTCCCTTGTTCTCTCCTTCATCCTTTATAAAGTTGATGCTCCCTATGATGAGCATTACTTAGTATTGGTTCCTTTTGGCATTTTATTGTGGTGCATAATGGGGATGAAGGAGATCTTAGTGAAGTAAGTGTTGTATTTTTCAATTTATATTTCACACTCTAGTAGTGTAATGCTCAAAATTTTCCAAGTCAGGCTTCAGCAATATGTGAACCGTGAAATTCCAGATGTTTAAGCTGGTTTTAGAAAAGGCAGAGGAACCAGAGATCAAATTGCCAACATCCGCTGGATCATGGAAAAAGTGAGAGAGTTCCAGGAAAACATCTATTTCTGCTTTATTGACTATGCCAAAGCCTTTGACTGTGTGGATCACAATAAACTGTGGAAAATTCTGAAAGAAATGGGAATCCCAGACCACCTGACCTGCCTCTTGAGAAACCTATATGTAAGTCAGGAAGCAACAGTTAGAACTGGACATGGAACAACAGACTGGTTCCAAATAGGAAAAGGAGTGTGCCAAGGCTGTATATTGTCACCCTGCTTATTTAACTTCTATGCAGAGTACATCATGAGAAATGCTGGGCTGGAAGAAGCACAAGCTGGAATCAAGATTGCTGGGAGAAATATAAATAACCTCAGATGTGCAGATGACACCACCCTTATGGCAGAAAGTGAAGAGGAACTAAAAAGCCTCTTGATGAAAGCGAAAGAGGAGAGTGAAAAAGTTGGCTTAAAGCTCAACATTCAGAAAACGAAGATCATGGCATCTGGTCCCATCACTTCATGGGAAATAGATGGGCAAACAGTGGAAAGAGTGTCAGACTTTATTTTTCCAGGCTCCAAAATCACTGCAGATGGTGACTGAAGCCATGAAATTAAAAGACGCTTACTCCTTGGAAGGAAAATTATAACCAACCTAGACAGCATATTGAAAAGCAGAGACATTACTTTGCCAACAAAGGTCTGTCTAGTCAAGGCTATGGTTTTTCCAGTGGTCATGTATGGATGTGAGAGTTGAACTGTGAAGAAAGCTGAGCGCCAAAGAATTCATGCTTTTGAAATGTGATGTTGGAGAAAACTCTTGAGAGTCTTTTGGACTGCAAGGAGATCCAACAAGTCCATCCTAAAGCAGACCAGTCCTGGGTGTTCATCGGAAGGACTGATGCTGAGGCTGAAACTCCAATACTTTGGCCACCTCATGCGAAGAGTTGACTCATTGGAAAAGGCCCTGATGCTCAGAGGGATTGAGGGCAGGAGGAGAAGGGGACAACAGAGGATGAGATGGCTGGATGGCATCACCGACTCGATGGACATGAGTTTTGGTAGACTCCAGGAGTTGATAATGGGCAGGGAGGTCTGGCGTGCTGTGATTCATGGTGTCACAAAGAGTCAGACACAACTGAGCAACTGAACTGAATAAACATTATTTTGTAAGTAAACTTCACTGGCAGTAAGCCTAAATTTAAAATAGTGACCTGGCTACGTAGCCTTAAAAAAATAGTGGTGTCCTCACTCTAAAAACTGGAGAAGGCAATGGCACCCCACTCTAGTACTCTTGCCTGGAAAATCTCATGGACCAAGGAGCTTTGTAGGCTGCAGTCCATGGGGTCGCTAGGAGTTGGACATGACTGAGCGACTTCACTTTTACTTTCATGCATTGGAGAAGGAAATGGCAACCCACTCCAGTATAAGAATCCCAGGGACAGGGGAGCCTGGTGGGCTGCCGTCTATGGGGTCGCACAGAGTCAGACATGACCGAAGCAACTTAGCAGCAGCAGCAGCATACTCTCAAAACTGCAGAAAAGAATGCAATTACAGCCAAAATTGACAAGATAATCCTTGTTCTTAGTGGATAAGACCAAGCACCTGTGTTGAGACCTTACTATATAACTGTGTCCCAAAACTCTTCATGTCCAAGGTCTGCCTGGGACAGAGAGAACACTTTCGAGGGAGTCCACCAAATTATTCAAGAGATGTTGCCTCTTAATTTGCCCTGTGTTCATCTTTGCTTCATACTCTAAGCAGGAATGCTGAGTCAAATGAAGCTAAAAGGTGAAACTCTAGACAGAATTTTTTCAACCGAAGTTTTCAATTACTAAACATACTTCCTCCTGTTCTAGGAAGATTTCTGATCATCTTGTTACCTGTTAATTGTGTCAGAGATACTCAAGAAATGCTTTCCAGAAAGTGTTCCACTATGCCCTTAAGAAGCCTAAATGACATCTGTTTTTTTTTTAATCTCAAGATTTAGCAGGCTGTATTCCTATTCTATTTTATTATGAAAAAGAAATTTCCATTGCCATCCTTTATTTCTAGATATTTTGATTCTAAATGAAGTATGAGTGCAAACTTTGCAAAAATCAAGAAAGAAATCATGTTGCTTAAGGTCTTAAAAAATGGAGTCCATTCTTGCTTATAATACTCTGTGGTGATTATTTAAAACTGTAATGTTTTTATTTAATGTAATTCAGCATTGCTTTTCTAAATGTAGGAAATTTTTGCCCTTATTATTTTTGGGGTTATCTGCATACCAATCACAGAAAAGTTGAAATTTCAAGTCAAAATTGCTCTTTCATGGTGATTCCAGTTAAAGTCTTGTTAAACTTCTTGCTCATGTCAAAAAATCTTGTATCTAAACTTAAATGTAAGTCACATATGCAGCCTTGTGAGATCCAGAGTACCTTTTAAAAGTATCATGGGCTTCAGCCAAATGAATAATTGTCCATCAGCTTATGGTTCATTAGGGACCACAAATCAGTTTAGTGGGAGGTGTTTCATAGGAAACTATTCAAACCTAAGTTTTGCTATATTCCTGATGAATAGAACAGCCTAGGATAAGGAACTTTCATCTGAGAGCTCCAAGGTAGTTAGGCTGGTGATAGCTAAGGCCTCTAAAGCTAATTGGGCAGATAAGAAAAAGGGGTAGCAATCTGGTCTGAGCATAGAAAGGAGACATTCCTTAGTGTTTATTGGCAAGTAGAAAACTTCACTGGAAGGGTGATCTAAAAGCGAAATTCACTAACGAATTAAACTTCAACATGCATTCTCCATGGTTGAAAATAGAGCAATAAACCTTGCAATTTTGACTTTTTTTCTTTTTAAGGGGAAGACTAATTTTGGTGTATGTTAATTTTTAAATGTCTTATTTTTATTACCATTAATTTACATTATAATTAATGTTTAGTGTTATAATCTTTTAAAGTTAATTTTGACTAAAATAGTTTTTACATTATGTTCAATTAGGTTTCTGTTTTAAAAGGAAGAAAGCTGTAGTGTATTTCTAAATAGGTTATGAATATATCTCTCTTGCCTGCCTTTCCACGATTTTTGCCCATGGACATATGCTGGGAATCATTTTATGATGGGTTTTATCTTTAGTCCCATGGGTAAATGAATACACCTTTTAGGTTTCAGAAATTCATGAATTAGGAACCTGTGTTAAGGTTATATGATATTAAGAAAAGCTTGACAGTACTGAATCTTACTAAAACCAGCACAAACAAAACAAAAATAATTTCATACAGCATTTTAAGAAAGACTGGTTCGATGCACGATACTGGATGCTTGGGGCTAGTGCACTGGGACAACCCAGAGGGATGGTATGGGGAGGGAGGAGGGTTCAGGATGGGGAACACATGTATACCTGTGGTGGATTCATTTTGATATTTGGCAAAACTAATACAATTTTGTAAAGTTTAAAAATAAAATTAAAAAATAAATAAATAAATAAAAGAAAGACTGGAGACATGCAATAGTTTGCAAAGCTTCTAAATTCCTAGTGATTTTGATACTTGAAAAGAGAAAGGCAACCCATAAACTAATTCAAATGGTAGGCTGATCTTTTAGAATCTTACATACATACTATATTGTTAATTAAAACATACTTTGAGTAGATTAATCAGGTAACTGTAAAACAGACCATCCAGTCTTGCTTTCTGCATGTTAGAGATTGTCATTAACCCAGAGAAATATGATGTCCTACATTCCCTTTGGAAGCATTCTAAAAAGGCACATGTTACCCAGGAACAAAAAAGAGAGCTTGGAGAAATATATTAAAACGCAGGTTGCTTAATGAAAGCAGCAAATTCTGTTAGAATTTAAAAGGAAAGTGTCCCTAATGGCATGGGAAACAGGACAGAAAATTTCATGTGTAGAGGAGGAGAGGTTTGGAGCCATCAGCATTCCTTCTCAGTGGCTAACCTGAGGCATCACTTATAGAGTGGGCACAAAGATAATGCAAACATTTCACAATTCGTCCTAGGATAAGCCATAGACAGAAGAGACATGGAAGTCATAGTATCACTTTGACTTGAAGGAAAGAAGGAAATGTAGTATTTCTTTCTTTTCCTTTTTCTTTTTGATCATTAGGAAGTCTTACCTCGTTGCAAGAATTCAATTCTAAGTGAAATGCACATTAATACTTGCATAACTTGAAGTTTTTATTATTACATAATTTTGGAATTGTTAAATATTTGTGTTTAGTAGATTGATTCAATCCTACATGGTATCTGAATCTAATTTTGTATACACAAGATTCACATCTGAATTTTAGTTGTCTCATTTATGTCATAAAAGCTTAAATGATTTTTAAGCTAACTACACTCCATCTCTTTTATTTTACATATCAATACGCTCCTATGTAAAACTATTGCAGTACATTAATACAGCATTTCTGTACTAGATGAAAGCTCAATACATTATTGGAACTTTCTTCTAACAAGTGCAGCCATTCAACATTGAAAAAAAAGTATTTCATTGAGTTACATAGCAGAATTTTAAATTATTATTGAGAGTAATTATTCACCTTGCCATCTTTTGCATAAAAATGCGTAGATCTCAGAATTTCTCTAAGAATTCACACATCTAGGAGAAAAAAAAGCAAACTACACAGAACAGTTCTTCCACTGTGAAAAATAGCAAAATTCCACACCTATAACAAATTGCAAATTTTCACATATTTGCTCCAGGCAAACATTTGTAATTTTCACAGCAAATAAGGCTTTTGGCTCCAATACACAATTTTTTTTGTATTTTCCCTCCCCCCTTGGAAAAAAGTCACTTTCCCTATTTTCATAAAACCAGAAAAACACATGAGGCAAAATTACTGATATTATCATTGCTTATTCTAGGTATTTTAATTTTGATATATACTCACTTAGGCAAAAATATTAATTCAACATGACTGTACTTGATTCAGGAATCCTTGAGTTTGTACAGGGACCATGCAAATCAGACTTAACTGTTATTGTAACTAGGGAGACCCAGTTCCATTGTGATCAGAGTGTTGATTCTTAAAATGTTTCTTAGTGCTTTCAGAAAATAGGATTTTTTCCAGTGATCAAATAAAAAGAGAAGTTGGGTTTCCCCTAGAATAATTACTTTTTTGTTTTAGTCCTGTAAGACAGTGATTCTCAAGCAAGGGACAGTGGTGTTTCCCAATCAGCTCTAAAGTGCAAAGAACATTTTTTTTTTCCTGCTGACACTTATACAGACTTTTGTTTACATTAAAAATAAGCAACATAAAAATCTAGAGACAGTGCAAGTCTGTCTTAAGACTAGTAGTCTCTAATTTACTTGCTTTCGAATGCATCTTATAGAATGAGAATGACAGTTGTAGCTTTATCACAATAAGTACATTGGAAACTGTATGACCCACCCATGGGACAATCTTTTCTAGGACAACATCACCCTCAATCTTTTGCTTGTGACTTAAAAAAAAAAGCATGAAAAATGGAGCATCACCTTTATGTTCTAGTGTGAAAGCATGTCATTTAACCAGTTTGGTTTGGATTTGCAAACTCATAAATTGTGTGCTATTCAATTGATTACTTTAGAATCACTTTATTTTATCTAGTAATGTAGTTGTGTAGGGGTGTGTGTGTGTGTATGTGTGTGTACGTATAACTTTCTCTTGCACAGCTGTCCACTTGGCTCCTGGTTTCTATATAAGATCTGTAAATTATTCTGAGGAAAGTCATCTTAACAGATCAGGCCTTGATCCTCTTCAAAACATGGCTTTTGACGGAAGAAAAAAGCCCAGTCTTTTTAGCCTGTTTTTTTCAAGACCAAGCACAATTTGATCTCTGTCTCTACATTACCAGGTTCCTCTTCCATAGCTTTCTTCCATCTACCATCTACCAATCTCCATGCTGCTGCTGCTGCTAAGTCGTGTCAGTCGTGTCCGACTCTGTGCAACCCCATAGATGGCAGCCCACCAGGCTCCCCTGTCCCTGGAATTCTCCAGGCAAGAACACTGGAGTGGGGTGCCATTTCCTTCTCTGAATCTCCATGCTACCATTATCTAAATGTTCTGACAGGTTCAATCTCCCTTGGGTGGTTTTGCTGATGGTAGTCTACTCTATTCTTTCCATGCAGTTCCCCTGCAAGATTCCTCATCAGTTTAATTTCAGCTAGTAGGCCATTTCTTTAGAAAAACTGTTCACAATCTCTCTATTTGGAACTCTTTCTTGTCTTCTGTACCTCTACTTCTATCATGTCACTTACCCTATTAATTCAAATTATTCATTTGCCAAATCTTCATGGAGTATCTAATATTGCAAACATCTGATACAGACAAATGCAAAGGTTATTAGACACAGTTTTTGCTTTTTAAAAGTTCACCATGAGAGACATTGTCCCAATCTGATTTTATAGGCAACCAAAAGGAAGATTATCTCTTTGTACTTACTGGAACTTTAAAATGGCAGGCACTTATTATTAGTATTATTTTTTTTAATGAATGACTATACTTCACTATATGAAGAATACACATAAACAATCTATTTAGTATTTGATTTATGAAAAAATGGAGGGCAAAAACAACCCAGAAATGGGGACTATTTATATAAATGTAGCTTTAAGAAGTGCAATTATCTGCTCCACAACTGAAAGTACAGTTAATTTCCAGAGGGAAATACCCTATTGGTGCGATTGGGGAGTTTCTTCCTTATATCAGTGGTGCCTCAGCTATAGTTCCTACGGCAGCTTCTTATTGTGGGTTATTTTGACTTTCAGAACTAAGAACAAAGGATTGGGCCTAGTGATTGTAAGAATTTTTTCTCTAATCCTATTAATTTAGTGCATATGTTTAGTGTATCATATAAAGTTCAAATCTACTTTTTTAAATTTTATTTTTCTACTTCTTAAAACTTAGGCTAACTGCAATAAACGCAGGTGTGCCAAATCTTCCAAATGCTAATACAGTCCAGTGGAAGACACAAAAATCAAAGTTGATCATTTTTTAAAAAATGCTTTTGCCCAGGTTTGAGATAATTGTATAGCTCTGTCTGTTTCTATGTGTTTTACACCAGCCTACTCAGAAACTACCCTCCTAGTCCCAGTAGATTAAGCTTTCACTTGCAGAGGACAAAATTCAAGTTCAAAAGTTTTACTTAGTAGCCGCTTCCTTTCCAGCCTTATTTTTGATGAGTCTCTGTTTCTCATTGGTTTTCACATAGTAAAGAACTGCTTTTACATTCATTTCCGGCACAAGGATAGCCACACTTTTATGTCCGTGTACTTACTGTATCAGCTGCCTGGAGAACCCTTCCTATCCACCATGATAATAAAATTAGTTCTCCATAGCTCTAATTATTACTCAAAAGTTCAACACAATTGTCGTTTTTAGGAAGCTTGTCAAATCATAAGATGAGTAAAATGCCTCCCTATACTACCCTAACTGACACACCATGCATGAAATTATATTTTATTTATGTTAACTTTTTGTGCCCCTCTTCTATGAGACTACATGCACCAAGAGGAAAATGCTACTTATATTTCATTTCTAGTGTCTACTACATTGCTTGGCATTTAAAATGCATTCAATAACCAGATATTGTTGGACTGAGATGGACTTTTTGGTGCAAGAGGCAGAAATGGGCAAGAGGCCATCTGGGACCCCAAATCTTATTCAGTTTAACTTGTGTACTTTGTCATATCAAATATAAGACTGTCATAGCAAATATAATTGTTGAAATTCTGAAAATTCTGAAAGTAACTGGTAAAGCTACACTTTCATCAACACTTGGACAATGCTTCCTCATTTACCTATTCTGTGCATGATTTTACTTGACCCTCATGGAGAGGATGTGAGATGGGTATTATTATCTCCAGATTAGAGAAGAGAAAATTCAGATTTAGAGAACTTGTGTGACTTCCTTAAGATTCCACTGCTAGCCTGCAGCCAGATACTTGACACCAGAGCATCAGACTCCAAAATCTTTTCTCTAATAATTAACATTAAGGTTATTAAAAGAGTGAAAGAAAAAATAAAACAAAACTATCTATTTATTGAACCCTGCTAGTGCAGCAGTGACATTCCACTGGTAAATGAAATTTTGGGAGGCAGGGGAGAAGAGAGAGTTACAGTTTGTTTGACCCCTGTGCGATAGATGAAAGCCTGAATTTTTGTAATTAACATACCAATTAGATTATTTTATAATAAGAAATATATGTTTAATGAAAGATACTTAATGAGTATTCACTAATTTTATGTCCATCTTTTAATTGATGGAACATATGTAGATACAAAATATGGAAAATTTCATAAACATCTTCAACATAATTATCAAATTGCTTCTTTTGTATATTTTTATGCTTTATAGTTTTAGTGAAAAGTATATAATTTAAAGCTCAAAACTATAATGTTTTCATTTTTATATGCTGTTCTCGTATCTTTGTATGAAGTGGGCTTTCAGCTACAGTGTCCAGAAACTGTTATAATACAATATGCATGTGTGCCTGTGTGCGAAGTCGCTCAGTCTTGTCTGACTCTTTGCAACCGCATGGACTGTAGCTTGCCAGGCTCCTCTGTCCATTGAGATTCTCCGGGGAAGGATACTGGAGTGAGTTCCCATTTCTTTTTACAGTATATCTTCCCAACCCATGAATCAAACCCACATCTCATGTGTCTCCTTCATTGGCAGGCAGATTCTTTTACCACTGAATCACCTGGGAAGCCCCATAATACACATAGGTATTAACTTATTCAATAAATAAATTCTAGTTAATTTCTAAAAACATTTAATGTTTCTTATGTTGTATCTAGCATAGGTCAAGAATTGTGTTCTAAATATAGTGGGGTAAACAAAGATAAACTATATCACTTTATATTTGCATTCTGATGGTTCTGCAATTGAGTAGGACTGGAGGTCATATTTAATAAGGGTCTGTAAATTTTTGAAAAACTAACTCAGAAATTATTTGGAAGACAGAATAAAGCAGGAAACTGAAAGTTATACTCCTACCTTATTAAAACATCTTTAATATTAGTGTGAGCTAGAAACCTATATGCAGGTCAGGAAGCAACAGTTAGAACTAGATATGGAACAACAGACTGGTTCCAAATAGGAAAAGGAGTACGTCAAGGCTGTATATTGTCACCCTGCTTATTTAACTTATATGCAGAGTACATCATGAGAAATGCTGGGCTGGAAGAAGCACAAGCTGGAATCAAGATTGCCGGGAGAAATATCAATAACCTAAAATATGCGGATGACACTACCCTTATGGCAGAAAGTGAAGAGGACCTCAAAAGCCTCTTGATCAAAGTGAAAGTGGAGAGTGAAAAAGTTGGCTTAAAGCTCAACATTCAGAAGATAAAGATCATGACATCTGGTTCCATCATTTTATGGGAAATAGATGAGGAAACAGTGGAAACAGTGTCAGACTTTATTTTTGGGGGCTCCAAAATCACTGCGGATGGTGACTGCAGCCATGAAATTAAAAGACGCTTGCTCCTTGGAAGAAAAGTTGTGACCAACCTAGATAGCATATTGAAAAGCAGAGACATTACTTTACCAACTGGACTAACATTAAAAAAGCCCACGATTTTTCTTTATGAGAATTAGTATTTCAAATACATGGACTGCTGAAAATATTTGACTTAAGTAAGTATACTGCTGCTGCTGCTAAGTCACTTCAGTTGTGTCCGACTCTGTGTGACCCCATAGATGGCAGCCCACCAGGCTCCCCCATCCCTGGGATTCTCCAGGCAAGAGTACTGGAGTGGGTTGCCATTTCCTTCTCCAATGCATGAAAGTGAAAAATCAAAGTGAAGTCGCTCAGTCCTATCCGACTCTTAGCGACCCCATGGACTGCAGCCTACCAGGCTCCTCCATCCATGGGATTTTCCAGGCAAGAGTACTGGAGTGGGGTGCCATTAAGTAAGTATGCATGTAGGACAAAAAAAGTAAAAACACTTTGTATAAGTAAAATGTTGTAATTAATTAAAGTTTTAAACAGAGAGTTTAAAATAAACATCTAAAAATTCACACTCAAATAACTGCTTTAGGATGCATCTATGAATAAAAATAATCTATTAATCTTGTTTACCACTTTTATTTAAAAAGCACTTTAAAAATCTAGGTTTTTGAAGGAAATCAAAGCTATGACCAACCTAGACAGCATATTAAAAACCAGAGACATTAGTTTGCCAACAAAGGTCCATTTAGTCAAAGGTGTGGTTTTTCCAGTAGTCATGTATGGATGTGAGAGTTGGACTCTGAAGAAAACTGAGTGCTGAAGAACTGATGCTTTTGAACTGTGGTGTTGGAGAAGACTCTTTGAGAGTCCCTTGGACTGCAAGGAGATCCAACCAGTCCATCCCAAGGAAATCAGTCCTGAATATTCATTGGAAGGACTGATGCTGAAGCTGAAACTTCAATACTTTGGCCACCTGATGTGAAGAATTGACATATTGGAAAAGACCCTGATGCTGGGAAAGATTGAAGTCAGGAGGAGAAGGGGACAACTGAGGATGAGATGGTTGGATAGCATCACTGACTCTATGGACATGAATTGAGTAAGCTCTGGGAGTTGGTGATGGACAAAGAAGCCTGATGTGCTGCAGTCCATGGGGTTGCAAAGAGTTGGACACGATGGAGTGACTGAACTGAACGATGTTAATGTATGTGAAAAAGATATTTAAATTTTACTTAAGAAATAACCTATGTGTTAGGGGGAGTTCAAATGCCAACATACAATTTTAGTGACATTCTTACTCGTATCTCTTCAGATGGTAATTGAAAAATCAATGTAGCATTCTCTTTTAATTCTCTTTCTCCAGACAGTGATTATAGTACAACTTCATCACCTCTTGGGGAAGTGTTTACTGAGCATTTCCTATGGGCAGAGAACTCAGGTAGGTGTTGATGACCATATAAAACAAGTATTCTGGCTCAAGTATTTCAGGATCACTTTTTTATTTTCTTTCCCAAACAAGCTACTACATACTTGCCTTATGCATTCCAGATAATTGGAATTTCCAAATTTTTATCATTCTGTATGTCTCATTTCGCTAACAATTTTTTGTAGTTATTTCTAAAACCTTGATTAAGCCACTCTATGTTAGTGTGTAGAGTAACAAACACCTTTATGATCTGCTACTGTGTAAATTTTACAGTGATCCAGTTCTCCTGAGCTGGATTGAGGCTGTATTAGTTACATGGTGGTAAACAGGCAAGTACCCAAAACCCTTTGATAACTCCTAGTGTCGCCCAATGCCAGTTAAAGCCTGTGGAACAAAGCTTCAGAGCTAAGTGTTTTAAGCCATTGAAATGAAGAGCTAAGATCCCTCAAGATTTTATGGAGTCACTCTTTAAGTTGTATTTCTTAAATATTATTTTCTCATCAAAGTTTTTGAAAGGATGTGGTCATCAAACAATTTGGAGATCATGCCTCTTAGAATGTCTGTAATTTGAGTTTCCCACACTGTTAAAAGGTGCAAAGATGAATGATTCAAGAGTCAAGTTGGTAATTGAGTGACCATTCTTTTGTACATTCTGGTACAAATGTACCAGATTTTTTTTTTTTTTTTTAATAAACTCTACCTTTACTCTTCGGAGAGCTCCATGGGAATAGCTAACAGAATATAAAGGGGAGATTTTCGTTGGTGACAAAAATAGAAAGGATGATAGTTTTGTGCTCTCAACTTCATGGGATTTGAATTAAATAATAAATGGGGAAATAGTGACTTGAGTAGAACATGGCTTCAGTCCAGACTCTTCACTCAATAACTCCATGATCATAGGAGAAAATATAAAAATTCCTATCACTTGGTTTTCTCACATACAAAATGAAAAGGGGTCATTTTGCATCTAGCTGGTAGAGTTTATCTGAAATTTAAATAGAAGTTTAAATGCTCAATCTGGGCTTCCTTGGTGACTCAGACAGGAAGGAATCCACCTGCAATGCAGGAGATATAGGTTCAATCTCTGGATTGGGAAGATCTGCTGGAGAAGGGAACAGCTACCCACTCCAGTATTCTGGCCTGGAGAATTCAATGGACTGTATAGTCCACGGGGTCGCAAAGAGTGGGGCATGACTGAGAGACTTTCACTTCACTTAAGTGCTCAATCTGGTGCCTAGCCTTTGGTGCACATTCAACAAGTGCTATTTAGCAACTCATCTCTGCCCCATCTTCTTCACCATTGTTACGCAAGAGGGAACTGGGGTCAGATTTCTGACCCTCTTGAACCACCAAAATGTCCCCAAGGAGTTATGCAGCCAGAATCTGAGTGGATAAAATGCTGAGAGAACTCCATTCACAGCCTCTGTGAGGGAAAAGGACAGGATGTGGGCTCCATGAACGTTGAATATGGCAGGGTTTCGTCCTTCACTGGCAGCCAGAACAAACAGGAAGTTTCTAACTGAATATCAGAAAAAAAATCTACAAGTTCTATAAAAAGATGCATTATGTCAAAACAAGGGCACATTCCTGAATACTTACAGGAATTGATTAAATGAATTAGATATACTATCAAAACAATATAAAATTACATATCAGAATAAAAAAAGAAAGCAACATGATATTCAATGCTTTCTGATTTATGATCTCCTTATAATTTGAGAGGCTGCTTTGTCTATTTACATAGAGGAAAGAAATGTGAAATAGGAACAACCAGAAATCAGAAAACATTGCATGAGAAAGAAAAATATGATTGCTCAATGAAACTGTGATGGATTTCAAAAATATGAAATAAGATACAATAGAAAACTGATTTATAGAAGTCAAATGCAAGGAATTCAACCAGGGCTCAGATGAAAACTGTAAAGAAAAATGAGAAGGATAAAATATGAGTAAAGGAAATAAAATATAAAAGAGGATATATTAATGTTGTTTAGTCTCATCCAACTCTTTTGCGACTGCATAGACTATAGCCTACCAGGCTCCTCTGTGGGATTTCCCAGACAAGAATACTGGAGTGGGTTGCCATTTCCTTCTCCAGGGGATCTTCTTGACCCAGGTATCAAATTCTCATCTCCTGCTTGGCAGTCAAATTCTTTACCACTGAGCCACTGGGGAAGCCCTGAAAAACCTAGATGAGAGCACAAATCAGCAGCAATAATCACATAAATTATTTTTTTAGATTAAAATTGTATTGGGATAGCAAAAAATCCAGAGTTTCAAGTTGATACATGTCAACAAATGCAAAAACAAGAAAACTGAAGAGTTTATTATCTAAATACTTTTTGATGAAAATGTTTAATCTTAGTGATTTTTTTAAAAAATTGTACTAGCAGTCAGAATAATAAGTAAACCATAAGGCAATGATTAAGTTAGAGTGAATGATTTAAATATTGTGAATAATAATGTAACAATTATTATCACCTAGATCAAAAACAAATTTTATCATCAAATCTTGAAATTACTTGAGCCAAAAGTGAGCAGATAAAAATTATGGTGAATTTCAAGAAAATTTCACTATCAGTTCAGTTTAGTTCGGTCACTCAGTCATGTCCGACTCTTTGTGACCCCATGAATCACAGCATGCCAGGCCTCCCTGTCCATCACCAACTCCCGGAGTTCACTCTGACTCATGTCCATCGAGTCAGTGATGCCATCCAGCCATCTCATCCTCTGTTGTCCCCTTCTCCTCCTGCCCCCAATCCCTCCCAGTATCAGGGTCTTTTCCAATGAATCAACTCTTTGCATAAGGGGCCAAAGGACTGGAGTTTCAGCTTCAGCATCATTCCTTCCAAAGAAATCCCAGAGTTGATCTCCTTCAGAATGGATTTGTTGGATGTCCTTGCAGTCCAAGGGACTCTCAAGAGTCTTCTCCAACACCACAGTTCAAAAGCATCAGTTCTTTGGTGCTCAGCTTTCTTCACAGTCCAACTCTCACATCCATACATGACCACTAGAAAAACCATAGCCTTGACTAGAAGGACCTTTTTTGGCAAAGTAATGTCTCTGTTTTTGAATATGCTATCTAGTTTGGTCATAACTTTCCTTCCAAGGAGTAAGCGTCTTTTAATTTCATGGCTGCAGTCACCATCTGCAGTGATTTTGGAGCCCCCAAAAATAAAGTCTGACACTGTTTCCACTGTTTCCCCATCTATTTCCCATGAAGTGATGGGACCAGATGCCATGATCTTTGTTTTCTGAATGTTGAGCTTTAAGCCAACTTTTTCACTCTCCACTTTCACTTTGATCAAGAGGCTTTTGAGGTTCTCTTCACTTTCTGCCATAAGGGTGGTGTCATCCGCATATTTTAGGTTATTGATATTTCTCCCGGCAATCTTGATTCCAGCTTGTGCTTCTTCCAGCCCAGCGTTTCTCATGATGTACTCTGCATATTCAAAAATCATATGCTGAATGTAAATGGCAGGCATTTGATACTAAAATGGATTTATTAGAAATTTGCTTTTTTCAGATTTTACATTATTGCTCAATGCTTCACAATGAAAATGTTATGAAAAGCAAACAAAATTTAAAGAAAATTTCCTAAGAGAATGAAAGGAGAGAGGAGAATGAAGATAATCAAGATAATTTAAAGGCTTAACTAATATTTCTACTCAGAAGGAAGGTCAAGTCCTCTTTTCATGGAGCTGGATCATAATGAACTTCAAAGGCAACACTTTCTCATCTTCACCCAGCCATTTCTCAAGGGTATGGGATCCAAGACCAAGGCCTAGGTCTCACAAGGATGATGCTATACCTGTGGTGGATTCATTTTGATGTTTGGCAAAACTAATACAATATTGTAAAGTTTAAAAATAAAATAAAATTAAAAATAAATAAATAAATAAAACCTCCTCATGCACTCCCTTCCTATTATGTCCCATTTTTTTTTTTTTCACACCACTACCATGCTGAAAAGGACCTGTGGATTCTTCAGTTCTTATTTTTATTCAAACAAGGCTGATGTAGTTTTTGGCTCCATATCCTTGACCAAGTCATTTTCCTTCTCTGGGTTTCAATCTTCCCCACTGAACAGCCATTGCAACTGGCCAAGTTGTGTTAATATTCTTTGCATTTATAATTTGCAGATAGTTTATGGATTATGGCAGTGATTCTCAACCTTGACTAACATTGGAATAATGTGGAAATTTCTTTTTTAAAATAATAATTGCTGTTCCTCATCCTGAAACTCTGAATGGTCTAGAGATATGATCCTGGACATGAGCAATTTGAAAGCTGATCAGGTAGAGAATCACAAACTACATTAATTTATTGGGCACCAAAAAAAAAATCACATAAAAACATTGTATAGTGGTAAGAAGTTGGATTACAGTAGCAAGAAGCTATTTGTTTTTGAGGGGCCACAGATGCCAATAAAAACTAAATGCCTGAAAAATTAAGATCTTTTACAAAATAATTAGGTTACATAAAAGAGGCTTTTTGTGTCAAAGAGGGCAGCCTGTCTTGAGGAATTCCTCTGCTGTACCAATTATAGGGTCAAATATCTTATCTTACAGCATAAAAGAGAAGAAACTTTCAAGTGAAGGCTGGGACATCGATCTTGGGAGAAGAGAGCAGGAAGAACAGGTGGGACTCAGAAACTAAGAAGCACTGAGGAAAACTTTGAAAAATTCTCTCAGCCTAGGATTCTCTTCTATAAAGACTGAGACACTCCCTGATCATTCTACCTAAAATAGCATATACTTCACCCCTTCTGTACACTTTCCTATACTTGTTGTCATTTTATTTTTCTTCCTAAGACCACCTGACTTATTACACTGATACAGCTCTATTCTAGAATAGCTTCTGATTTATAGTATGCAGCCAATTCACACTCATTGACAACGTCAGCAAGATTGGCATTTTCATAAGAAATCAACTGTAAATCTACTTCAAGAATTGACCCATTTTTCCGTTTAAAGGCTACTTCGTGGTCTATAAGGGCTTCCCTGGTTACTCAGATGGTAAAGCATCTACCTGCAATGCAGAAGACCCGGGTTTGATCCCCAGGTCGGGAAGATCCCCTGAAGGGAATGGCAATCCACTCCAGAGAATCCCATGGACAGAGGAGCCTGGGTGGCTAGAGTACATGGGATGCAAAGAGTTGGACATGACTGAGCAACTAATACATGCTCATGATCATTATGGGCTTCGTGGATGGCTTAAAGGTAAAGAATCTGTCTGCAATGCAGGAGACATAGGAGATATGTGTTTGATCCCCGGGTTTAGAAGTTCCCCTGGAGTGGGGCATGGAAATCCACTCCGGTATTCTTGCCTGGAGAATCCCATGGACAGAGAAGCCTGGTAGGCTATAATTCATGGGGTCATAGAGTCAGACATGACTGAAGTGACTGAGCACACAATTATTCATGAAGGCGTTAATAAGTGATTAGACCAGTGGTAATATCCTTAAAGAGCATTCTGTGCTTAACATTTCAGCATCTTTTAATAAACTATCTGCTGATAGATTCTCACTCAAACCTCCAGTTGATTTATTAGCTACATTTATAAGAATCTTCATAACTACATGCATACCTACTATTCATAAGAATAGTGAAAAATGAACAAACTGGATGGAATAATTTTGTATCAATCAAGTAATTATTGAAAATTATTTGTCAATCACAAAATATACTTTGAGGGAGCCAGGATATCACTGTGGCTCATAATAAATGGTTTCTTTTTATTGGCTACCAGTATCATTGTTTCAAAAGTATTCACTCCAAGTTCTTGATATTCAAATGATATTATCCATTATCATCATACATTAAATTTATCTCTGTTTTTCATGGTATGCTGCAAATGTCAATTTTATCCAAACACCATAGAATAACATTCAGTAGTAAAACCAGACCTTTGCTTGCTTCTTATGTAAGATATTGAAATGAGAGACCCAAATGTGCAATCTGTTAAAAAGAAATATGGAATCACAACATACACTTTATTTCAGTCCAAAGTCCAAGAAGTTATTGGCAAAAATTTAAGACAATATAAAATCTAAAAATTATAATTATGCTTTGAATCTGCATAAAAGAAGTATACTCTGAGGAAATGGTTTATGTTAATATGGCAAAACATAGGGTTAGAAAAATAAAATTTCAAAAAACTTTTTCAATGCATCATCTTTACCATACTTTATATAATATAAAAGAAAAAATATGGTGTTTTGATTAAAGAAAATATTGCTATAAATAGAAATATATGACTATTCAAAATTTAGGAAAAATTTCCTGATTATAGAGCAATTTTCAAAAGGTCTGTCCTGATTTATGCACCCTCTATGACACTGCTCTAAAATAATAATAATACACTTAGTATTAGAATCAAATTTATGGTTATTTGAAATCATGTTCACAACTTATTTGAAGGGCCACCCAAGAAGGATGAGTCATGGTGGAGAGTTCTGACAAAATGTGGTCCACTGGAGAAGGGAATGGAAAACCACTTCAGTATTCTTGCCTTGAGAACCCTATGAACTGTATGGAAAAGCCAAAAGATAGGACACTGAAAGATGAACTCCCCAGGTCGGTAGGTGGCCAATATGTTACTGGAGAACAGAGGAGAAATAACTCCAAAAAGAATGAAGAGACGGCATCAAAGCAAAAACACCACCAGTTGTGGATGTGACTGGTGATGGAAATAAAGTCTGATGCTGTAAAGTACAATATTGCATAGGAACCTGAAATGTTAGGACCATGAATCAAGGTAAATTAGAAGTGGTCAAACAGGAGATGGCAAGAGTGAACATTGACATTTTAAGAATCAGCAAACTAAAATGGACTGGAATGGGTGAATTTAACTTAGATGACCATTATATCTATGACTGTGGGGAAGAATCCCTTAGAAGAAACAGAGTAGCCCTCACAGTCAACAAAAGAGTCCAAAATGCGGTACTTGGATGCAATCTCAAAAATGACAGAATTATCTCTGTTCATTTCCAAGGCATACCATTCAGTCTCACAGTACTCCAAATCTATGCCCCAATGAGTAATGCTGAAGAAGCTGATGTTGAATGGTCCTATGAAGACCTACAAGACTCTCTAGAACTAACACACTCACAAAAATGTCCTTTTCATTATAGAGGACTGGAATGCAAAAGTAGGAAGTCAAGAAACACCTGGAGTAACAGCAAACTTGGCCCTGGGGCACAGAATGAAGCAGGACAAATGCTAACAGAGTTTTTCCAAAAAAAAAAAAAAAAAAAAAACAAAAAACCACACTGGTCATAGCAAACACCATCTTCCAACAGTAAAAGAGATGACTCTACACAAGGACATCATCAGATGGTCAATACCAAAATCAGATTGATTATATTCTTTGCAGCCAAAGATGGAGAAGGTCTATACAGTCAGCAAAAGCAAGACCAGGAGCAGACTGTGGCTCAGATCAGGAACTCCTTATTGCCAAATTCAGATTTAAATTGAAGAAAGTAGGGAAAACCACAAGACCATTTAGTTATGACCTAAATCCAATCCCTTATGATTATAGAGTGGAAGTGGCAAATAGATTCAAGGGATTAGATCTGATAGCATGCCCGAAAAACTATGGATGGAGATGTGTGACATTGTACAGGAGGCAGTGATCAAGATCATCTCCAAGAAAAATAAATGTGAAAAGGCAAAATGGCTGTCTGAGGAGGCCTAATAAATAGCTGAAAAAAGAAGAGAGGCTAAAGGCAATGGAGAAAAGGAAAAATATACCCATCTGAATGCAGAGTTCCAAAGAATAGCAAGGAGAGATACAAAAGCCTTCCTCAGTGATCCATGTGAAGAAATAGAGGAAAACAATAGAATGGGAAAGACTAGAGATATTTTCAAGAAAATTAGAGATACCAAGGGAACCTTTCATGCAAATATGGGCACAATAAAATAAATGATATGGACCTAACAGAAGCAGAAGATATTTAGAAGAGGTGGCAAGAGTACACCAAAGAACTACACCAAAAAGATCCTCATGAACCAGACAACCATGATGGTGTGATCACTGACTTAGAGCCAGACATCCTGGAATGCAAAGTCAAGTGGGCCTTACAAAGCATCAATATGAAAAGCTAGAGGAGGTGATGGAATTCCAGTTGAGCTATTTCAAATCCTAAAAGATGATGCTGTGAAAGTGTTGCATTCAATATGCCAGCAAATTTGGAAGAGTCAGCAGTGCCCACAGGACTGGAATGGTCAATTTTCATTTCAATCCCAAAGAAGACCAGTGCCAAAGAATGTTGAAACTACCTCACAATTGCACTTGACTCACACACTAGTAAAGAAATGCACACATTTTCCAAGCCAGGCTTCTATAGCATGTAAACTGTGAACTCCCAGATGTTCAAGCTGGATTTAGAAAAGGTAGAGAAACCAGAGATCAAATTCCCAACATCTGTTGAATCACTGAAAAAGCAAGAGAGTTCCAGAAAAACATCTACTTCTGCTGTATTGACTGCACCAAAGCTTTTGACTGTGTGGATCACAACAAACTGGAAAATTCTTCAGGTGATGGGACTATCAGACCACCTTACCTGCCACCTGAGAAATCTGTTTGCCGGTCAAAAAGCAACAGTTAGAACTGGACATGTAACAACAGACTGGTCCCAAACTGGGAAAGGAGTACGTCAAGGCTGTATGTTGTCACCCTGCTTATTTAACTTATATGCCGAGTACATCATGCAAATGCAAGGCTGGATGAAGCACAAGCTGGAATCAAGATTGCTGGGAGAAATATCAATAACCTCAGATATGCAGATTTCACCACCCTTATGGCAGAAAGTAAAGAAGAACTAAAGAATCTCTTGATGAAAGTGAAAGAAGAGAGTGAATAAGTTGGCTTAAAATTCAACATTCAGAAAACTAAGATCATGGTATCCGGTCTCATCACTTCATGGCAAATAGATGGGGAAACTATGGAAACCGTGACTGACTTTATTTTCCTGGACTCCAAAATCACTGCAGATGGTGACTGCAGCCATGAAATTAAAATATGCTTGCTTCTTGAAAGAAAAGCTATGTCCAACCTAGACAGCATATTAAAAAGCAGAGAAATTATTTTAGCAACAAAGGGCAGACTATTCAAAGGTATGGTTTTTCCAGTAGTCATGCATGGATGTGAGATTTGTACTATACAGAATGCCGAACACCCAAGAATAGATGTTCTTGAATTGTGGTGTTGGAGAAGACTCTTGAGAGTCCCTTGGACTGCAAGGAGATCCAACCAGTCCATTGTAAAGGAAATCAGTCTGGAATATTCATTGGAAGGTTTGATGCTGAAGCTGAAACTCAAATACTTTGGCCACCTGATGCAAAAACAGAGTCATTTTAAAAGACACTGATGCTGGGAAAGATTGAAGTCAGGAGGAGAAAGGGACAATAGAGGATGAGATGGTTGGATGGCATCACCGACTCTAGGGACATGAGTTTGAGTAAGGTCTGGGAATTGGTGATGGACAAGGTAGTCTGGCATGCTACAGTCCATGGGGTCCCAAAGAATCGGACATGACTGAGTGACTGAACTTAACTCACATCTTATTTCATCCTCCTGCCATCAAGAAGGATGCTACCTCCTTCCTTTTAATTAGTTCTTTCCTTGTGGCAAATAAAACACAACAGTTGTGATTCTATGTGATCCAACTCTAAGTCCTAAAAGACTATGCAGCTTCCTCAATCTTGAGATATTTGATCTGGAGAAAACCAACCTCTATATAAGAAATCTGATTACATTAACACTGCCATGTTTGAAAGGTCATTTGTGAGTGTTACAGGTACCAGCTCAGCTGAGCTTGCAAACAACAGCCAGCATCAGTTGCCACTCATGTGAGTGAGCAATCTTGGATGTTCAATTCAGTGGAAGCTTCAGATGACTGCACTCTCAGCAGACTCTAACTACAATTGTATAAGTGAACCAAGCAAGAATTGTCCAATTACTATCTTTCAAATTTTTGAACCTTATGTGCAAAGTGATGACCCAAAATAAATTATTGTTTTAAACACTCATTCATCTAAAATTGGTTAACTTTTATGTAACTAATAAAATTGTCCAATGGGCTTGTCTATCAAACCATAATTTGTCTTAAACAATGATGTTATTAAATTTGGCCAATGTCTTTTCTTTTTGGCTTTAGCCAAATAATCTTATACAAGTGGAAAATACCTTGTCTATAGTTAACTGTTTAATTATTATTACATAGTCACAACTGTTCCTGGGTTGGAAAGATCTCCTAGAGGAGGGATAGGCTATCCACTCCAGTATTCATGGGCTTCCCTGGTGGCTCAGATGGTAAAGAATCCACCTGCAATGTAGGGGACCTGGGTTCAATCCTTGGGTTGAGAAGATCCCCTGGAGGAGAGCATGGCAACCCATTCCAGTATTCTTGCCTGGAGAATCTCCATGGACAGAGGAGCCTGGCAGGCCCTAGTCCATGGAGTCACAAAGAGTTGGACATGACTGAGCAACTAACCACACACACCCATTCACAAATATATAGTTACTCGTCTCAAATATATAGTTACTCAGGGTGCAGATAAATTTTGGTAATGATATCACCAATACTTTTCATTACATATTCAGAAAAAATTATGCCAGCTACATGTAAACATATGAGGAATATGTGAGGAACAAAAGGCCATTAAATCAAGTCCAAACACTAAAAATTTCATACAATCTATATTTTTTTCTTTTTATAATCAGGAAACATATAGCACTAAGGCACACTAAATTCATTTAACTAGGATATGAATTAAATCAGTATGGCACATTCCTGTTAGAGGTTTAGTAGAGTCTTAAGAATTGGGCTCTGGAGTCAGCTGTCTAGTTTTAAATCCATCCTCAGTCACTGTGGTAGAGTGAAAATCATTCACCAAAAATATCTATTTCCTATTTTCCTCAACATATTTCTCAACAGCCCTTGATGTTAGGATGACCCTGTGCCTTAACCTGGTCATTTGAAAAGAGTTTTTGACAATTAAATGTGAATGGAAGTGATGTATAACATCTGGGTCTGTCCCATGGAGCCTTTTCCGTTTTTTTTTTTTTTTTTTGTCTGGATGTCATCTTTTCAGATGATCTTGAAAAATATATATTTATATTTGACAGAATTGTATCAGCCTGGTTCCATGAATGATTGTATGGAAAAGAGTTTCCTTACCCCCAACTCACCAGTAATGGAGACTGCAGTGGGGTATCATATATATATATACACACACACACACGTATATATATATATATATATACGTGTGTGTGTGTGTGTATTGGGTTTATATATTACTGTAGACACAGAACCCTATGATGCTCAGTTAGTATATCACTTAGTACACCCCTTTAGTAGCTGTGTGACCTTGAGAAAAATTAAACTTTCAGTGCCTCATCATCCTTATGTGTAAAAGGGTCATAATAACACCTCCTTGTGGGGTTGCTGAAAGTATTAAACTGAGTAGTATATGTAGAGTACTTAGAACAAAAAACATGATTCATAGCAAATACCCTGAAGTCATAACCATTATCATCATCTTCATTATAAAGATTCAACATGGAGAATGTCTAATTGATGGCCAGAGTCTTACATTGCAGAAATAAATATTAATGTTGCTTTTAATGTTTGACCTGTTAAATTTTAAAAGTGCTAGTACTTCTTTCATTTATTCATAGATTAAAATATTAAATACCTGTTCTTTAAGATGCATAGCTAAGAATTGCATGTATAACATTAAGTATGACAGATACCTTTCCAGACCTCACAAACAAGTCTTTTAATGGAGAAAACAAATAATGACTTCACAATCACAACATAAGTCTCATATTCAAGGTATAGAAGGATGAAATGGAAGGAAGGAAGTAGCCCACCTATCTATATCTAGAGGAATCAGTGACTCTAAGACAAGACCTTAATGTTAAGTAGGAATTACCTAGGGTTTATCTAGTTGAATAAGTGTATTTGAGGGGTGGATAGAAATGAGAAAAGAATACTTACAAAAGGAAAAGCACACACCAAGGCTGGGTGATAAGAAGAAGCATGGTAGAATCTTAACAGTTAACTGAAGCCAGATGAGCAGAGAAAGATGATGTGACCAGAGAGAGGGGCAGGGACAGAGCAAGAAGAAGCTTGGAGGTTGTGCTAAGGTCTTTGGGTTTATCCTAAAAACTATGGATGTCATGTAGGCAGCTGACATGGAAAGATTCAGTTCAGTTCAGTTCAGTTGCTCAGTCGTTTCTGACTCTTTGCGACACCATGAATTGCAGCACGCCAGGCCTCCCTGTCCATCACCAACTCCCGGAGTTCACTCAAACTCACATCCATCAAGTCAGTGATGCCATCCAGCCATCTCATCCTCTGTCATCCCCTTCTCCTCCTGCCCCCAATCCCTCCCAGCATCAGAGTCTTTTCCAATGAGTCAACTCTTCGCATGAGGTGGCCAAAGTACTAGGGTTTTAGAAATGTAACTCTGTCTGCAGGGTGAGAATGAATTGGAAAAATAAGTCTGTTCACCCTGAGTATTGGGAGCACTATTGGGAAATTGTTGGTTGTTGTAGATAATGGTAGCCTGGAGTAGGATAACAGAAGAAAATGATTTAGAACAGTGAATGGATTAAGGACCTATTGCTGTTGTTCAGTCACTCAGTCATGTCTGACTCTTTGTGACCCAATGGACTGCAGCATGCCAGGCTTTCCTGTCCTTCACCACCACCCAGGCTTTCTCAAACTCATGTCCATTGAATTGGTGATGCCATCCACCCATTTTGTCCTCTGTCATCCCCTTCTCTTCCTGCCTTCAGTCTTTCCCAGCATCAGGGTCTTTTCTAATGAGTTGGCTCTTCACATTATGTGGCCAAAGTATTGGACCTTCAGCTTCAACCTCAGTCCTTCCAGTGAATATTCAGGACTGATTTCCTTTAGGATTGACTGATTTGATCTCCTTATGGTCCAAGGGGCTCTCAAGAGTCTTCTCCAATACCATAATTCAAAAGCATCAAATCTTTGGTGCTCTGCCTTCTTTGTGGTGCCACTCACATCCATACATGACTACTGGACAGAACATAGCATTGACTAGTAGGCAAAGTAATGTCTCTGCTTTTTAATATGCTGTCTAGGTTTGTTGTTGTAGCTTTTCTTCCAAGGAACAAGCGTCTTTTAATTTCATGGCTACAGTCACCATCTGCAGTGATTTGGGAGCCCAAGAAAATAGAGTCTGTCACCGTTTCCATTGTTTCCCATCTATTTAAGGTGAAGTGATGGGACCAGATTCCATAATCCTAGTTTTCTGAATGTTGAGTGACCTACAGAGGTAGTAAATCTCTAGGACTGGGAGACTGTTATTTGTTAAGGTAGAAAGGAAAAGTCACAAAAAATATTGTGGTTTATAATTAGGCTACTGAGTGGAGGACAGCATATAAAAGGACTCCTGAAGGAAATTTTGTTGATTTTTGGCTTTGCAGGATGTAATGGATTTCAAAATGGAGATAATGAGTAGGCATTTGGGTATTAATGTTCAGAAGTCAAGTGTGCATGTATTGGCAATGTATTTGCCTAAAAGTGTGCCTTAAAGGGCAAAAATGAGTCTCTTCTTGGTCTACTCAATAGTCCTGAGTTGACCTGAAAAAAAGTTAAAATCAAGAAACGTGACTAAGATAATGTTTATATATTTATCTAGGTGACAAGGCCATATGGAGCAATGGGGACTTGAATGAATATTTATTGGAATGATTTAATAAAGGGGAAGATTCCTGCATTCTAAAATCTATTTTAGTGATAATTCCATATTGGAAATTCTCTCCTTTACTCTCATCATCACTACATAGAAATGGGAAGCTCTAAAAGGAATCCTTAATAAAAAACCATGCTTTAAAAGAAAGAAAATCAATGTAATTGATCTGAAGACAGTCAGAAAAGAGATCCTGGTCTCCTTGAAAAGACTTTATCATGATTTTACTGAATGATTTCTTCAAATTTTTTCTTATTAGTAAAATATTTATGATCAATTATTTTTTTCTGATTATAAAAGAAATGCTTTGTTCTTTATAAAATTTGGAAAATATTCAAAAGTTAATGGAAAAAATTGTGTTATTGTTAATTTCTTCTTTCATACTTGTTAGCATTTGTCTTACATACTGCGGTGCTCCCGTGTTGGGTGCATATATATTTATAATTGTTATATCTTCTTCTTGGATTGATCCTTTGATCATTATGTAGTGACCATCTTTGTCTCTTTTCACAGCCTTTGTTTTAAAGTCTATTTTATCTGATATGAGTATTGCTACTCCTGCTTTCTTTTGGTCCCTATTTGCATGGAAAATCTTTTTCCAGCCCTTCACTTTCAGTCTGTATGTGTCCCCTGTTTTGAGGTGGGTTAGGCATTGTTAATATTTTTTTGTATTTCCTTCTAATACTTTTAATATGGATACATTTTTTTTCTATAAAATTAGCTATTTAATTGCTCTTTTAATTGCTGTTTTAAAATTATATACCCCACACTGCTATGTTTAAAATTGATAACCAACAGGACCTACTGTATAGCACATGGAACTCTGCTCAATGTTATGTGGCAGCCTGGATGGGAGGAGAATGTGCGGGAGAATGGATACATGTATATGTGTGGCTGGGTCCCTTCACTATTCACCTGAGACTATCACAACATACAAAATAAAAAATTCAAAAAAAGGTGTACACCCAAGTCCCTAAATATTATTTGAAAATTCAAAGCACTAGGTCTGACAATGTTTTAAATGTTTCTCCATCCCCATGTTGTTGAATATAATATGGGTTCTAATTTTTCTTCATTAAACATTACTCAGATGATCTTTATGCATAAGAATCATGTGGTCTTAGAAGAAGAATTACTTGAGTAAAAGTATATACTTAAGTGATGTTTAAGGTCACTTGGTTATTTATCAGGTTTACCACTGGGAAATCACATTCTGGAACTTAAGTGAAACATTTCTACTACCTTCCTCTTCTGTAGTATTGTTTTCTGTTTATGAGGTGTGCACTATAAATAATGGTTGCTTAAGAAATATTGTGGATATGCATAGCCTGCTTTTCTAAACTCAACTAATGGTTCAGGATGGCCTCTGCAGCTCCAACAAACATGTCTGCATTCCACTAGCAAGAAAGAGATTAAGGAAGGGCAAAAGAATGCCTCCTCTTTTGGAGACATTTGCAGAAGGTTGCACAAATTAACTCCACTAACAACCCATTGGCAGAACAAGGCCACACCCAAATGCAGATAAGTCTGGGAACTGCTGTTAATTCTGGATGCCCATGTTTTCAGCTAAAAATCTGTTACTATAGAAGGAAGACGAGAAAGGATATTGAAGACCTAGAAGATTCTGCTACACATGGCAGTACAAATCAATGGAAGAAAGATTTATTTTTTATATTATGTGTCAGGATATCTTCTTCACACTGTACATAAAGGAAGATTTTAGATGAATTAAAAAATTGAAGGTGAAAAATAAAATTTTGAGTACTTGAGGAAAATATAGGAGGTTATCTTTATGATTGCAATAGACAGATTATTTTTTAACAGGAGACACAAAAAGCACAACCCACTAAGTATAAGTCTGATAGATTTCCTATATTGTAGTTAAAAACTAATGTAAAACTAATGTACCACAAAAGACAGAAAACAAAAAAGAGAGACTAAGAAAGACATATGTATTTTATATATTAAGATGACATTTTAGCATCCACATCATGTAGGGTACTCATAAATCTGTAAGAAAAAGGAAACTTAATACAAATTGGACAAAGGGCTTTATGAGGCTGTTTCCAGAAGATGAAAGTAAAATGCTAGTTCAGTTCAATTCAGTTGCTCAGTCGTGGCCGACTCTTTGCAACTCCATGAATCGCAGCACGCCAGGCCTCCCTGTCCATCACCAACTCCTGGAATTCACTCAGACTTACATCCATTGAGTCAGTGATGCCATCCAGCCATCTCATCCTCTGCCGTCCCCTTCTCCTCCTGCTCCCAATCCCTCCCAGCATCAGAGTCTTTTCCAATGAGTCAACTCTTCACATGAGGTGACCAAAGTACTGGAGTGCCAAACACCCTACTACTAAGAAAAATGTTAAAGGGAATTTCCTTTTTTTTTCCCCAAGAAATATCATGGAGACTTTGTCTGGTCAAATGATACATTTTCCCTAAAGTTTTCTTTGAGTACAAATCTAAAGCATGTTTGCCATTCTCTAAAATGGTGCTGTTTGTTCCCACCCAATGCTAAGATCTACATGGAAACCTTGAAGCCACTGCATTCTCCACAGCTTTAATGTACTTTATTCTGTTTGACACTGAAAGGCAGTGTCAATTATGATGAATTGTGAAGCTCACAACTAATGATACATTTAAAGCCAATTCATTTGTCTCTTTGATCATGTAAATGCATTGGCGTTCACCAAGCTTGCTGTGATAAGACATTATGGCTACTTTGGAATCATTTCATTGAACACTTACATATCAGTACAGTTGCCACTAATGTTTATAGGTACATGTGCTACACATCCTCATGATATTTTGCAGAGGTTAATGCTTGTGCACAGTAGGTATGTTTATTACGCAGGCAATAACAGACCCACGGGAACCATTATGGCTCTTAATAGATTAGTGTCTATGATCACTCCCATTTTATCCTATCTCCTTTCTCTATTTAGCTAGTGTGCTCCTTTATTTATTTATTTTTTTAATTCTCCACTAATATTGAAGCCATTTAGGTACATCCAAATGGCAAAATTAGTCTTATACCTATAAGTTGTTGTAAATTTTAGAAAATACTTTATTGGCCTATAAATCAAAACTATTTCTAGGACTTCCAGTATTGCTCTTTGACTTTGAAGTTGTGTCCCTAGTCTTGCTAATCCACCCTTGATAGTAGTATAGGCAATAATCGTTTACTATCACATTGGAAATATTTCACATCTTGCAAAGGTTTTGACTGTTCTGCTATAGTAAGTGATATCAAGGCATAAAATGTTATTCCCTAGATCCAACACCTTGCAAAATAACTTACAGAGGCTTTCTCTTCAAGAAAAATTCTCACTTGCAACTCTGTTTTTCCTATCTTATTCCTAACAGCTGGGTTATATCTGCTTCCAGGAAAATGTGTTATGTATGTTTAATACCAATAGCTAAAAAGAACTTTGAAAACTGAAAATAGCCTTGCATTTAAGTTTAAAGCAATCTGCCAAAGTACTTTTTAAATTGATCACCAAATTGGTGATTATGACAGTAATTGTTAATATATTATAATGATTTAAGGTCCAGTATACAGACATACAGAAAAGGTAACCAAAGATAATCATTTTCTTTTCAATCATAACTTAATCCCTTTTATATCAGGAAGCTTCTGATCTAGGACCAATTTGCTTAAAGTAGAGATTGTATTTAATCCACAGTGTCTGAGGGTGGTGTGTGAAGACAGGGATTCCATTCTTCTTATGACCTTGTCAGTTTCACTCTGCCGAAAGGGCTTCAGGTTTGCCAGATCACGTGCTCTGAATTTGCATGCTTAGGGAGGTTGTTGTGATAGTAAGCCAGTTTAATTCCCCAGAAGCCACATCATTTTTGCTTAAGTTGGAAGAACAGTTGGCCAGTGGGGGCATTACTCACAGAATGTTTGTCAGGCCAGATGTATTGGTGTTCATCGTCTACCCATGAGGCAATGTCTCTGGACACTGAGTCACAAGGGAGGGGTGAAAAACAAGCAATTACAAACCTGCAGATATTAACAAGGAAGGCTTCCTTCATTCATTTAGTCTATTCTCCTTTTATTATTTTTTTCTTTTATGTGATTTTTTTTTTTTTTTCTGAACAAACTTTCTATGATTTTTAAACCAAATCTCACGGCTTCAGTTAGAATCATTTCACATATTCAGGATCATCATAGAGTGTTTTGTTATGAGGCTTAATACCAACAAGGATAAAGGTATGGGTGAGTCCTGAGTTGTGTAAGTGTATTGGGAGATGGTGTACATAACTATTGCTATACCCAATGACCTCAATACTGAGTGGGAGTGTTAATGTGAAAATGGCTTTATCACCTCGATTTAGTGTTATCTATCAATGGTGGGTAAACAAGGCTTCCAACTCACCCTATTTAAAGAACCATGAGAGTCCCTGTGGATTGTTTGGTTTCTGAGGCCTTGAAGATTCGATGATAGCACAATCTAGCAGAACCCCATGACTCATTTTATGTTACTCTTATATAAAATATATTTTAAAAGCCGTTGTAATAAATGTTCATTTGAGCTCTTTCAGTTAATGTATGTAGACTGGATTTAATCATCAAAGCATTAATGCATTTGTAGCCAGAAAAGTCTCTGAAGACAATCTATTTGAGTATTTTTTTAAAATCCTTTTTATCTCATACTATTTTTGTACTAAACTACTTCTGTGGTGGCTCAGATGGTAAAGAATCTGCCCGCAATGCAGAAGGCCCAAGTTCAATCCCTGGGTCCAGAAGACCCCCTGAAGAAGGAAATGGCAACCCACTCCAGTAATCTTGCCTGGAAAATCCCATGGACAGAGGAGCCTGGTGGGCTACAGTCCATAGGATCACAGAGAGTCAGACATGACTGAGCGACTATACATGATAGGGCAAGACTTGTGATTTATTCATAACCCACTGTTATTTTAAAACCAATTTGAAAAACAAGGCACCCTGTAAACTGGATTATATGTTGCACAAATAATGCACCTATAGTTGTGAGACTATTTTATCCATGAAAAGAGTAGTTTTCTTTCTAAAGAAAGTCCAACCAATCTTTTCTGTTAGTTCAAAGGAATATTATACAGGTAGCAGTGTCCTAAAAAAAAATTGGCTCTTTCATATGCTGAGGATTTGGTTCTACATGCTTTCTGTCTCATGAGAGAAATAAAAAAGCACTAATTTTCATTCAGAGTAGAGAAAATCTACAAGATATGATAGAAAGATTTTTTAAAAGAGAATAATCATAGACCTAAATTTGTTGGCAAAGGTAGATTTTCCTCTGGATAAGCAGTGGGAGGGGCCACTGATGTTACCAATCTAATTCCTTTTGAGACAAGTAAATTAGTCATTAAAAAATAATGTCATTATTATATTTTGAGATATGATGAAAGGCTGAATTTATGATGCTTGATGCCTGATGCCAGAAATGGTATTTATTTTCATATAATATCTGTAGCATAGGTGACTGGGAACTACCAAAAATGAAAAATTCCATGTAATTTTTTTTTCCCTTGGGGAACATGAAAAAGATGAGAGGCAAACAAATTATATTTGTAGTATGAGAATGAACTATTTTATCTCATTTAAAAAAATATACAACTTTCAAACAGCTTCCAAATTGGGATACTGCATCATTAAGCATTTGACATTTGTCCAGTTAAAACTATTGACTCATGCTTTCATTGCTTCCCCCTCAAATTACTACAGTGCCACAGCTGATCTGACTATATTTTCCATTTCTTATAAATAGCCACAAGAAAAGTATTAATTATCCTTGTACGATTTAATGCACCAACTGCCTTAACCTTTCAGGTTTTCTTAAACGCCAGCATAACAAGGCATATCCATGGCAGCAAATGTGATTTATGACAGGAATCTTTAATTTCTGTTTTTAAATATGTTACCCACCGATCTGCATACATTTAAATTCGCCTGCAACACTTTTCTCTGTCTTGAGGCTGTTGTTTAATATTCAAGGATGATTTTTGTCCACATACATTTTGGTCTATGTCACCTCAGATTAAATTATTACTGTTTGCAGCCTTTTCGGAGCAGGCCTCGGGCCCTTATTTACAAGAATCAATGAAACAGTAATGAAAATCCATTTTTCATACTATCAGCCCTGGCCTGCTTTTATTTAGTTAGCTGTGTCTAAGCAAGCAATTCATTTTGTGCAAATGTCATGTAGAGAAAAAAGGATGAGCCATGAAAGGGTTAATCATGAAATAAGACCTGAGCTTTCCCCCATATAAAAAGCATCCGTAATGTTAAAATTAAAAAAAAAAAACCTCTTAATATATGCAAAGTAATGTATATTGACACATAAGCAAGGCTTTTCATGATGAATATTGAAATATATATGCAAAGCACAGGAAATGTGTAACATGTTATAGATCTTTCAGTGTACATTTAGAGGAAATGAACCATTTATATTCTACAATTTAGTGAATACCTACTGTTTATTGGTACAGAGCACATAGGAGTATATTTGTCTTAGTAATTTATTTAGGTAAATATATTTATTCTTCTAGGGGTTCTTGTGCTTTTCTTGGTTCTATAGTACTAGACATAAATATTTAACAATGCATTGTCTCAAATGTTATTCATGTAATTTATCAGAGAAAACAGTGGAGTTGTAATAACTTTTAAGCCTGCACCTTCTCTTAAACCTGAGATTGATTTAGAATGCAGGCAACTGAGCTGGGTTTTCTTCACACAGCTGAGAATTATTTACTGGTTCTAACCCAAGGAAGCTAAAATGGTCCTGCTACCAAAAGAACAAGGTTCAGTTAGCCATTTTTGAATCAGCTTTCTTAAGCGAATACTTTGGCTATAAAAGAGAAGGGGTTAGTGAGAGAAGAAAACATTTAATTAATATGAATATATTTCCCTGTATTTGCTGACCTACCCACTTTACTTTATACATATATGTATACACAGAAATATACATATATATTACCCCTTATGAGTATTACTCTTGGGAATGTCTTCTAAATTTTAATGCACTTGGCTATGAGGATGTCAGTTCAAATTATAGCTAGGGTCTTATAAAAATGACTGTCCACTTTTTCATATCACAAAAGAAATGAATAGAGAGTGAAAGCAATTGTAATCTTCTTCATCTGTGCTGTAGACTTTGTCAGAAATGAATTTTAAAGACTCAAAAACCTGCATTTTTCTATCTGTACATTTTTCTATTATATTTGGTTTTTAAAAAATATGTTTCCTGAATTTGGTGACAGAATTTCTAATACTGATAGAATGTGCAAAGTTGAAAACTAGCTGATTTGCTAGTTTTCATTATTTTTTAAAAGCTGAAAGTGATTTTCTATAGAGCCAAAGAAGAAAATTCCTTTATTATAGTCCTGAAACTGCATCTGAATAGCAAATTCAATACTGCCATTGCTCATATAGATCAAGGCAAGTCCTGGTAATTGAACAGGTCACTATAAGGCAATCAAACATGATGCCTAAACATTTAATCAACTTCAGTTACCAAAGTGTGCTTACCTCCTAAGGTGCTGTATCTACCATAGTGTACACACACAGTCATTTTTATAATTCAGTTTTAAAGGCTCATATGTTGAGATTGTAAAGCATAGGAAGAGGGCAGCCATGTGAGTTATCAAAGTCTGAATTAATCTGGAAAATTGATTATCAAAATCTGATATTGTTGAATGTTGTTTCAAATTCAACAAGAAAATTGATTGACTGGTAAGTGTTAGAAAGTAAGTTAGTCTTTTCTCATATATTTTCATTTAGAATCAGCCCACCATTGGTCTACCTTCATACCAGAATTTATAAAAGGTGGTGAGGAATAAAAGACTTCTTGCCAGACATATATGAAAATTAAAGGTACAATGATTTCCAAAACTACCTTCATTTCTCAAAATGTTCAAGATAAGGGAAAAAACATAAAGTTTTACTTTTAGAGTTTGCAAGAAAACATTTGGGTTCCATTTATTCCAGCAATCTACACTGCCCGTCATTAACTCCATCAAGTTGTGGACTGTACAATTGAATCAATTTTGTTTATCTTGGGATGTAAACCTTCTCACTTAAATGTTTTTCAATCACATATAACTGCATTACAAAAAGCCAGCCTTCACAGTGCAAACAGGTAAAGATATCTTCAAACTAGTCCCTGAATTTCAAACTCCTGTTTACAAATGGCCAGTAAATCTAAGACCTGTGTTCCATGCTTTCCACTCAGAGTACCTGATGAGATATGATTCATTCATTTTGCATCTTACATTACAGCTGTAAAAAATTGCTAAAAACTTGAGGAGAATGCCAATGTCATATACTAAATTTGAAAAGGAAAGAAATATGGTATTAGTCTACTCAATTGGATATCTACCTACAAATTACAAGAGACAAGGTATTATAATAAAAGTATGGAAAAATTTAACATTTGATTTCTCAGTTGAATAGGATTTAAATGACTCTTTTAAAAAAATCTTTCTATGCTTTTCATATTCTAAAAATTATGGAGTGATTAGGCGTTAGATGATATTTCTATAACAGGAAGCATATTTTTTAAAAGAAACACAGAAGGAAGGAATCCCCTATTAGAAGGAGGAGGAAACCCAAGGGGGCTCAAAATCAAGAGCACCTCTCAATGGAACAGAGCATGATCTTTCCTTCTCTTTTCTTTTCAATGGAAATTATCCCTGTAAGATATTCATCTGAATTTGGAAATGCTGTAAAATTCCTCTGAGCAGATTTAGAAGAGACAGTAATAATTAGATTATAAATATTGCTTCTTCCCTAAGACCTGGTTTAGATCAACTGCATGAACAAATGGGTAGATTGATGGCGAGGTGTAACAAGGTGGAAAGGAGACTGGCACTGTGTGGGGCCACACCGGAATGTGATTTGGGATGAAATGAAGAGGCTTCGGACCTGACACTGTCACTTCCCCACTGTGCAAAAATCCCCCTCTTCTTCTACTTCCACATCTGTAAAATGGTGATCATTTTAGTATCCACATCAGAGTTGTGGTTATAATGAAATAACATAATACCCATAAAGCATTTATAATTACTCTTGGCACATAGTAAGAGCTTAAAAAATGTTAACTATGGAGAATATATTTAAGTGTTTAAGAATCTGTAGACTGGGTTGTTTTAAACTGGAGATAGATGCAGAAAGGAAGATTTAAAGTTTGCAATTAAAAAAAATGATTATTTCAAAAACATGTTGAAACAGTTTTGAATCCAAGAAAAAAGGAAGGATGAAGGAGTAATTATCTTCATTATCCTCCTCATTCTCCTTTTTCCTGAAGTAGCAGGGTCCCTGCTGTCAAGAACCAAGGCTAGTGTAATTGGCATTGATTAAATAGTACGATTTATATATGGGCTAGCCTGGGAACCTAACAATTATATTCTATAGAAAAATATGTTTCTAGTTACAAATAGCCAATCTACAAATGAACACTTGGAATATACTCATTTGTAAATTGACCTTCATATTTCATTATATCTTATTTGCCATTTACTTAACAAGTATATTTTAAAATAGCATTAGATTAGAGAGTCAATAAGAAATAAGAAAACAGGAACCAGAGAATAGACTGTAAACATTTTTTTCAAGTAAATTAAATGTTGGTTAACAAATGCTTTCAATGAGCAAAGAACACAAAGTTTTTTTTTTTCAATCCTAGCTTAGCATTTAGAAAATTAACTAAACTTATGAGTATCTACTATTGCACTCTCCACATCTCATATAAACTGAAACTGAGAAAGAAACAGCTATCTACTAGGTACCTGAATATGAATCAGTTATGTAATTAGACAAAACATTACAGTGGACATATATTTAGTAACTAAAGAGAGGTGATCAGCCCTGGGATTTCTTTGGAAGGAATGATGCTAAAGCTGAAACTCCAGTACTTTGGCCACCTCATACAAAGAGTTGACTCATTGGAAAAGACTCTGATGCTGGGAGGGATTGGGGGCAGGAGGAGAAGGGGACGACAGAGGATGACATGGCTGGATGGCATCACTGACTCGATGGATGTGAGTCTGAGTGAACTCCGGGAGTTGGTGATGGACAGGGAGGCCTGGCGTGTTGCGATTCATGGGGTCACAAAGAATCAGACATGACTGAGCAGCTGAACTGAACTGAACTGAAAGAGAGGTGAAAAACAGAAAAGTATAGGCATCTTGATTTTTACAAATACCCTATCATAGCACAAAATATTACAAATATGAAAAACAAAAGTAGCTATTCTTCTTAGAGAACCAGAAAAAGAATCAATTCATCTTGAGTACATTCATATTCCATCAATGATTTATGACCGTTTAGTAGAAAAAGAAAATATCAATTTCTAAATTTATATTTAATATTTACAAATATGTAAATGAGACTGTCTCAGAAATGTGTAGCAGATGTCCCTATCTTCTTGGTGCTGATGGACTGCCTAGGTATTACTTTAAAATGATAGATTGGCAATGAGAATATTATTTTCTACTTTGTTTCATCATATTCATTTGGAAGCATTAATTCTTTTAAAGAAGATTATACATGCAATCCAATCTTGACAGCCTGCCTCTATGTAATGGGATGTTCTATTTAAATGTGAGGACATATTGATCTCATTCTGAAGTATCTATCTAGTATCTATCAAGAGGATAAAGTTTGAACATTTTCCATGATGGGTCCTGTTCCAAAATTTTTGAAATTGAATATTCTGTAAAGAAATGAAAAATAGTAACTTTTCATTTCTTGATTTGGAAAAATTTTAAGCAAAGAAAAGAACATTGAAAGAAGTTGTGATATTTCTTTATGCAGGGTCTTTTAGTGGGAGGATAGAACATGTACCTTAAGGGATAAGTAAACTAAAGGGCCTGATTCCCCCAAGTTTTGTAAAGTGGATTATTTGCTCTGGGCCATAAACTCTCACAATCCCTACAATGCTATAATTATGACACTGTCCCTTCATGTATGTATTCCCTTTCTGAGCACTTATGAAAATTATTTGAACTAAGTGAATCAATTCACATTAAGATCTTGGATTTAAGTCAATTATTTAAAATTTGAATTGAGAAAATGTTCCACTAAATTATTTTTATTCTTCATATACATGAGTTAAAAATGAAAACATTTCTTTAATATTCATTGAAAGAAGAGTACATTAAACATGGAAAGAGAGTGGAATATTTTAACAAAATAAAAATTGACCATAACCAGTAGCTGAAATCAAGAAGAACTCTCATTTTGGGGAGGGTATCTGCGTGTATACAATATATTATATATTTCAAACCAAAACTAAGAAAAATTTAGCGTGCTGCCTAAAGCATAAATAATATTGAATAACAAATGTTGTTTATTTAAATATTCTACATTAAAGTGTTTTAGCCTAGTAGAAATCTCCCAGTAAAATTTGGATTACATTTTGCATCTGAATATCAAGTGTAATAGCTGGTAATCACAACATACTATATTTGACTAATTGAAAATATTTTCATTTTAAAACAAAAACAATAATGACTAATATATACAGATTTTTTCTATATTTTAATATAAATGAATTCAAATAAAATTTTGAGCTGCAATGATACATTATGAATGGATATCACAAACAATTTTAAAATATTTATTAGCAAAACTAATACAGTTATGTAAAGTTTAAAAATAAAATAAAATTAAAAAAATATTTATTAGCAAAATTCTGTTCAGACTATACTAATGGTAGGATTAAAATAATAACGCTTTCTTAAAAGTATAGGGCTGTTACATTAATTAGCATCCAGATACTATGTTAGTGAAAATTCCATGAAATCTGAGAAAAAATACCTGTACCTTAGAGGGCCTAGAATATGCATCTGATATATCTAATTGTCAATACAATGGATATTGAGTGTTTGTGTTCATATGAGATACTTTTAGAGGTTTCATTAAAATCCCTGATATAAACAGAGTTATCATTGACGTGTAAGAGCTAGAAACTATGGTATATGTGTGTGATATAGAGAGATTATACAGCTAAGATTGATGATTATTAGTAAAAATTTTAAATTAGAATGGCATTATTCAAAGTACTGGGACTACAATGGATTTAGTGCCAGCACACTAAAAGGTGAAAAGAAAATGCTCTCTTAGAAATAAATGTATATCTATTTAATATTCACAAGATTCCAAATGATTTTCCTAAAAGATGCTTCCACTCATTTTTATATTAGTTTCCATTATATATGAAATAAATTGCCTCTTCCTGACAAACTTGTGACTTTCTGCACGTGAGATATTTTTCACAAGAGGCATTCACTGTATTATTCTTCCAAGAAAAAGGGTTAGTCTTTTTATTAATTACTGTCTAACTGGAACCCAAAAGTCAAAGGGATCTAATTACTAAATAACAGAAATTAGAAACAGGATAAATTTTCACTTATCTGGCTTAACAATGATGAACAGAGAGTTCAAAACATACTCACACAATAGTCATTTCTATTTGTATTTGGAATGCATTATTAAAATCAATTTATATCATGGAGCTAATGGCTGAAAGAGTTGGCCCAAATCCATTCTGAATGATAGTAAGAAACCAGCCTGGGAGTCAATTTGCAGAATATTCTCTTATTCAAATGAATGTTTTTGTAGAAAGGTTAAAAGCTGCAAAATGTTCTTGATGATGGATCTAAATAATCAAAAAGTCAAAATAAATTTGGAGCCTCCTCTTTAAGGACCCATGAAAAACAATCTGGAAATAAGTAAAAAGGACTCTTTTTATCCAGTTAGTGACAATATAGATGTTTTAAAAACAATGTGTTAAAGTTGAATATCCATGAATTGCATCATGTGTCATCTTTTTTCTGTATTTTGAAAACAAAATTGTTAAAAGAGTGATCTCAATTCCACTTCTGAGCCCATCTATACTGCACTACCTGCAAATCTTGGTTGCTTCTTCTTACTATATATTCGTCCTAAGTCACTGCTGGTTTCTAGAATTCCCAGATTCATAGTATTCTTTGGTTCACGGCAGTCCTTGCTATGCTGATCTTAGCAGAAACACCTGCAGGTAAGCCCACTCTTCCTATATTGATTCCTTCTTTCATTGTGGCCAGTAGTATAAGACTGGAAAAATACTTCATTGGACAACTAACTAGGAGAAAGTAGAAGAAATGAAAATATTGAGATCTTATTAGATTCAAGGAATAAATTAAATATATTTCTGTCTCTCTCTTTCTCTCTCTCACACACATACGCTCAAAGACAGGTGGTTCAGATGGTAGCTGCATTGCATACGTTCTGCCATTCCAGATCTATGCTCTACATGTCTGCATCCCATTCTGTTCTGTGCTCTGGGACACTGGGTTGTCAGAACAGTCTCTACAAGATCTTTTTCTGTTTAACTTCTGGTGCAGTTCAGCCAATGAGAGATAAAGCAATGCATTTGGAAACTGGAAGATAATGAAGACAAATATTCCACTGGCTCCCACTACAGGTCATCTGTTTCCCAAAGGACATGGATCTTAAGTGGCCCACTCCACTTAATACCCTTCACAATCCTATCACTTGACCCTTCAACCTATGGGGTGGTAATACCTTCTGTTCTTATCTTGGATAAATGCCTCATCTGTTTGTTTTCTTTTTGCCTTAGTCCCCATCCACTGCTTTAAAAATAATATTTTTATTAAACGTGACTCAACTGCAAACCAGGAACTTGACTGAGTAGGCTGTTTATTCAGATCAGTTCAGTTCAGTCACACAGTTGTGTCCTATCCTTTGTGACCCTATGGACTGCAGCATGCCAGGCTTCCCTGTTCATCACCAACTCCTGGAGTTTACTCAAACTCATGTTCATTGAGTCAGTGATGCCATCCTCCTCTGTTGTCCCCTTTCCTCCAGCCTTCAATCTTTCCCAGCATCAGGGTCTTTTCAAATAAGTCGATTATTCACATCAGGTGGCCAAAATATTGGATTTTCAGCTTCAACATCAGTCCTTCCAGTGAATATTTAGGACTGATTTCCTTTAGGATGGACTGGCTGGATCTCCTTGCAGTACAAGGGACTCTCAAGAGTCTTCTCCAGCACCACAGTTCAAAAGCATCAATTCTTTGGCACTCATCTTTCTTTATAGTCCAACTCTCATATCCATACATGACTACTGGAAAAAACATAGCTTTGACTAGACAGACCTTTGTTGGCAAAGTAATGTCTCTGCTTCTTAATATGCTATCTAGATTGGTCATAACTTTTCTTCCAAGGAGAAAGAAACAAGGCTTCCAGGGAGACAGAAACAAGTCTGTTTATTAGCAGACCCCTAGTCCTGATCTTGTTTTCCTTCTGGAGCCTTACCTTATTTTTATCTCTCCTGAGGGAGTACCCCCTTCAATTTTCCTTAGACAAATAACAATACACTACTCTCAAGGATGGTGTTCCATCCTTGAAACACCATAGAATCTGGCCCCCTCATATGCCTTGGTAATATGCAGTACACAGTAATTCTCTGTAGTATATTTCTGAATGCTTGATTTATTTAGTTCAGAATATGGCTCCCCTTCATATTTGCTAACTTCTAGATTCTTAAGGGGAGTTTTTCAGACCAAACATATACATTCCCCCAAGGGCAAAAAATGCTTATCCAAGATAAGAAAATAAAAATGTTTGTTATATTTCAATAATTTCTTAAAGGCAAGATACTGACAACACTATTCGTCATGTATGGATGTGAGTAGACCATAAAGAAGGCTGAGTGCCGAAGATCTGATGCTTTCCAATGGTGGTGCTGGAGAAAATTCTTGAGAGTCCCTTGGACAGTGAGAAGATCAAACCAGTCAATCCTAAAGGACATCAACCCTGAATATTCATTGGAAGGACTGATGCTGAAGCTCCAATACTTTGACCACATGATGTGAAGAGCCAGCTTGTTGGAAAAGACCCTGATAATGGGAAAGATAGAGGCAGGAAGAGAAGGGGACAACAGAGGATGAGATGGTTGGATGGAATCACCAAGTCAATGGATGAGTTTGCACAAACTCTGGTAGATGGTGAATGACAAGCAAGCCTGGTGTGCTGCAGTTCATGGGGTTGCAAAGAGTCAGACACAACTGAGTGACTAAACAACAACAAAAACTTGTCTTTCAGAGTATGGCTCTATACGCTTTCCAGAATATTGTTAGCTCTCCTTTTCTGATCTTCCAGTTTCCAGGCAGGACCCAAGAACCTACTATAAATAGAAAATGGGGTTCATAACAACCCTTTCCTAAACAAAATAATGTCCATCCTTGATAAAATTATTTTCTTTTCCCTGAGCAAAAGCAAATTAGAATAAATGGGCATCCATGTGTATGAGAAAAATGAACCTAGACACAGACTTTATACCCCTCACAAAAACTAACTCAAATGGATCATAGACATAAATATAAAATGCAAAAATATAAGACCATAGAAAGACAATATATAGAAGGAAATCTATATAAATTTAGGTTTGAGAATGACTTTTAGATACAATACCAAAAGTAGCATCCATGAAGGAAAACATTGATTTAAAGACTGAAAACATACTTCATCCAAATTAAAACCTGCTCTGGAAAAAAAAAAAAAAAACAATAACAACAACACTGAAAAGAAAATAAGACAAGCCACAAATGGATAGAAAATAACTTTGAAAAACATATCTGATTAAAAAAAAAAAGTGTTGTCCAAAATGTACAAAGAAATCTTAAAACTCAACAATAAGAGAACAAAACATGATTAAAAATGAGGAAAGGCCTGGACAGACAGCTCACCAAAGAAGATAGATGGCAAATAAGTATATTAGTAGATGCTCAACATCATATGTCATTAGGTAGGGAAATGCAAATTAAAACAGGTTGGTATCATTTCATACCTATTAGACTGGCCAAAATCCAAAACACTGATAGCACCAAATGCTGACAAGAAAGTAGAACAACAGAAAACCACATTTATTGTTAGTGGAAGCACAAAAGGATATAATTACGTTAGAAGAGGGTTTAGCAGTTTCCTACAAAACGACATATTCTTACCGTACAATCTAGCAATTGTGCTTCTTGGTATTTACCCAAATGAGTTGAAAACTTATATCCACACAAAAGACTGCACACGAGTATTTATAGCAGCTTTACTTTTAACTGCCAAAACTTGGAAGCAACTAAGCTGTCCTTTAGTAGGTACATGAATAAATAAACTGTGGTACATCCAGACAGTGGGATATTATTCAGTGCTAAAAAGAAAGAAGCTATGGAACTATGAAAAGACATTAAAAAACTTTTTTTAAAACGAATATTTAAATGAAAGAAGCCAATCTTAGAAGGCCAAATATTGTACAATTCCAACTATATGAAATTCTGAGAAGATAACACTAGGAGACATTGGAAAAACCTGTGATTTTCAGGGGTTAGAGGAGATGGAGCAATGAATAGGTGCAACATAGAAGCTATTTAATCAGTGAAACTGGTTTTAAGATACTATAACTTTGGCTACATTTCATTAAACATTTTTCAAATCCAGTAGAGTGTACAATACCAAGAATGAACCATAATATAATGAGTTTAACATTGTAATGATATATAAATGTAGAGTCACCAATTGTAACAAATTTACCCTTATGGTGTTAGGGTAAATAGTTGATAGTTGGAGAGCCTGTGCATGTGGTGGGGCCAGAAGTATATTGGAAATATCTACCTTCTTCTCAGTTTTGCTATGAACTGAAAACTTTGGACGGAGAAGGCAATGGCACCCCACTCCAGTACTCTTGCCTGGAAAATCCCATGGATGGAGGAGCCTGGTGGGCTGCAGTCCATGGGGTCGTGAAGAGTAGGACAAGACTAAGCGACTTCACTTTCACTTTTCACTTTCATGCATTGGAGAAGGAAATGGCAACCCACTCCGGTGTTCTTGCCTGGAGAATCCCAGGGACGGGGGAGCCTGGTGGGCTGCCGTCTATGGGGTCACACAGAGTCGGACACGACTGAAGTGACTTAGCAGCAGCAGCAGCAGAAAACTTTGGAAAAACTAAGTCTATATCAACAAAAAAGTATATTTGTAGGCAGAGTTTTCCTTTATTCAAGCCAAAACATGATAAGTACTGGGAGACTCACAGAGAAGTTATATTCTCCTTTGCATAGAGATTGCTTCTCCTCACCCTATTATCAACACATCATTCCATTATTCAAGAGTTGAGCATTCTGGATTTGTTATTTCTTTTAACTCAACTGATAGGTAGAATAATGTCAAGTAATTCATGTTTTATCCAGTAATTCATTGGGCCATAGACTTTAAGTGAAAGTAAAAGTGTTAGCTTCTCAGTTATGACCGACTCTTTGTGACCCCATGGACTATAGCCCACCAGGCTCCTCTGTCCATGGAATTCTCCAGGCAAGAATACTGGAGTGGGTAGCCACTTCTTTCTCCAGGGGAATCTTCTTAACCCAGGCAAAAATGCTGGTAAATAATTTTACCATTGTTTTACTGCTGAAGGAACTATGGCAGCAACAACGAAAATCTTTAAACTTGTATTGTTTAAAACAGAAAATTATAACTGGAGAACAGATGAGTCCTTAGAATTCCATGTATTTCAAAATATGTGAAAAAAGTCATATCATTTTACTGAACCAAGTCATCCTTTCAGTTTCATTAAATAACATATGGACACTGGCTACACTTCATTGATTCTCTCCTTTAAACTATTAGCTTGAATAATCGGATCAATGTTTGTCTTTTTAGAGGTTTCTACACTGATATCCCTGGCTGCAAATTTTTTACAATTTCAAAATATTTAATTTTCTTTCATCTTCAAACCAGTTAAGTAGAAATGACTATTGTTTTGTTATCACCTAGCGTTAGTCATAATGATCTGTTGATTCATTTTAGAGTGACTTTCAACTCTTTCCCTTCTAGTTTCTCTTTCTTAATCAGTTTTTCTGCCCTAGTCTCTTCTTTTATCTGATACTAAATTTACCTCTGAAATTATAAATCTCCCTGTGTGTATGTGTGATTTCTATGTTAAAAGCAGGCAAAGAAAAAACTGATAATTCATTTTCCACAAGAAAAAAATCCAAATTCTTCAGCATGTTTTTTCAGGAACTTCAAAGTTCAGTCTTACCTTTCTAGTCACACTTCCCATTATTACCTCATTGCTTAACCAAAAAGTTTTTTTTTTTTTTTTTTTTTATTTCTCAAACCACAGCCTTATAAGCCACATGTTTCATGATTCCGTGTCTTAAATATACTCCCCTTTTTGCTAAAATCCCCTTACTCTTCCTCCTGGTAAAAGTATATTCATCATTTAAATCCTAGCTAATATCATTTGATCTGTGAAGTCTTCCCAACTTTGACGTCCCTGGAGAGAACTGGTAGCTACAACTCTCCAAGGTTTTCATACATACCTATCAAATTTAAATCGATCTACACCACTAGACTGAAATTTCCTGAAAAATATTCATTTATGCAAAGCACATGGTAGAATCATAATAAATACTCTCTGAAAGAATGAAGGGATAAATGAATGATTCTCCATCTTTCAAACTGAAGCTTAGAGAGGATAAGTGACTGGATAACATAGCGAGAAAATGAATTAGTCAGGAAGATGACATGGTTCTTTCAGGATTCCACTACTCTTTCTACAGAAATCACCCAGGAAACTTTTTCAAAATATAGATGCCATGCCTTAGGTCAGATCCGATATCAGAGTCTCTGAGCAGTGCACCAGGATGTGCACATTTCTAAGGCTGTGTAAGTGAATAGTGTCAGCAGGGAATTTTGAGAATGAATTCTAATTGTGCCACATCACACCCACACCTCATCACACCCACACCTGTGTGCAGAAACACAATTGTTGGCACCACAGACACTGAGACATTGTGCCAATGTTCTTAGAATTCCAGACTCTGGTTTAGGAAGAGGAGAGTGAAGGGAGTGGGGCTAGAGTAGGGAGAAAAGGAAAGAAGATGAGAAGCATTTACAGTAGCCACCAAACTTGCCAAGGGGAAGCAGTGTATGGCCATTCAGCCTTTCCAAGGAATTTAGGGTTATTGTAAAGACACAGAATTGTGGCTTTCTCACGGTAGTGATTGCTGGGTCATATACTAGATTTATTCCTAGTTTTTTGACATATATACACTATCGTGTGTAAAATAGTGGGAAGCTGCTAAATACCACAGGGATCCCAGCCTGGTTCTCTGTGATGACCTAGAGAGGTGGACTGGGGGGAAGGGAGAGAAGCTCAGGAGGGAAGGGATATATAAACAAATCTATAATTATGATTGATAATTATAGATTGTTGTTGTGTGGCAGAAACCAACACAAAATTGTCAAGCAATTTTCCACCAATTAAAGAATAAAAAGGAAGAAAAAAAGAAAAAAGAAACAGAGTATAAGCCAGCCTACTGTAGAGTTGCTGATATCAGGATATACATCAAGACAAATAAAAATTTGCTCAGAGATTTTTAAAAAAAATGGCTGCCGCTTATTCAAACTGAGATAATTTTTCCACTCCGTCAACCTATCTATCACCTTTTTGAAAGGACATATAATTTGAATAAGTCAGGAGTGTAAAATGATTAAAAATGCACCTTCATTTTTAACTTTTGCCACACATCCCTTGAAAATAACTTTTTGTGAAGAATATTCTGAAGAATAGTGGGAGAATTATATTTAGAAAGAAAGGGAAAAATTAATCTGTAGAGAGTATATCTTCAAATATGTTTACTTTGCATTCTGTACAATAGGAATTTGTTGATTCTTTTGCTTATGTTTTTATTTTGCTTGTAAGTTTTGCCACAAAATACTTAATAACAAGACATTAGATAATTTCTTCATGAGTCAACCCAAATCAAAATCACTGTTTAATGATCCTTTTTCTGCTGTTATGGATTACTTGTGAATTCCCTTGTATCCTAAGCCACAAACAGTTTTCTTTCCTTTCTCCTATTTTCTACCTACTTACTGTTCCCTTTGCCTTGACCTACTCAGCACCACATTTGGGATGGCTGATCCTGGCATGTCCTTTATGTAAAGAGGTGGTTCTTTGCTTCTTCTTGGCCTGCAAACATGATTATCTCTGTGATTTTCTGTTCTTTTTTTTCCCAGTTCCCCAGTTTTTTCACCCTAGAGGAAACTTTTGGTAGTGAGCTAAAACCCCCAAATAGATTCAATAGCCGTGCTGCATGATCTTATCATTATCTCGGGGTTGTCTTTTCAGATGCTCTGTTTCATTTCTATGTTGTTGAGAAGTTTGAAAGCTCCTGAGTCTAATGAGCATTAAAATCCTCGGGAGTAACTCTTCTCTTCCCATCAGCTATTTCTGTGTTCTTGCAGAGTTCACTTCCCCTTTAATCTTGGGGCCTCATTAGTTACTTTTATACTTGGGTAAAGGGTTGAATTGTATAGAATGGAAGCTCACACTGAAAACACTGACATTTCCTCTGTCATTGTGACTGCATATGGTAGTTGCTATTACTGACATTTGTCTGAAGATTTAGTATCAAAGATACACTTATTTTTCTTAGGAGCATCAAGCTGATCTTTTCTGTTCTATAATTGTTCATGTAAAAGATTCAGGAGTCAGAAAGAACCTTGAATAATCACATTAAATGCTTGTGGGAATAATTAATGAAAGGCAACTATGTGTTTGCATATATGTTATACATAGAGTGAGAAGTAGAGACAGAGACACAGAGCCAGAGAGGGAGAAAGAATGAGGGTCTTGGTTAGGGCAAGTCTCAAAGTCTATTTCATTTGTCCATCGAGGAAACAGTGCATTAGAATTTCAGCAATGTATACAGAGCCTAATGTGAGACCTTTGGGAAGGATGCTTTAGAGGCACTAAAAGATTATCTTTGACATTGAAAATGTCTGGTCTTCTGTCCTTGCGTTTTAGACCGCCTGTCTTCAAAGGCGTCGCCTCTAGAAGGACTGACTGCAGTGATATGCTTATAGCTCCATTTGCAGACTTTCTTATAGGTTCATAAATGGAGACTAGAAGGAGGAGGGAGAGGAATAAAATTTAATAACTGAATAAAAATGTAAATAAAGATTTGCCTAAAATTACTTGTCCAAGAAATAATTCTCCCTCCCCCTTAAGCTAATACTTTGATAAGCTCAGTACAGTGATCCTGATTTGGAGCGTGACCTTTGAAAATGCTCTCCAGCTTGATTAAAGATGTATTAAATTTGTTTAAATAAACCTCGTTGTAATGGCACATCATTTGTAAGAAGCTATTAGGGGGCTGGAAACTGTGCTGCTGTATTTGCATGAAAATGTGCCCTGCTCGAATTGAGGATCTCTCCTGAATTAACTGCAAAGGGAAAGTGACACTTTCATAATTTTTTCTGACAAAGAAAAAAAAAAAGAAAGAAAGAAAGAAAAACTTTATGCAAATTTCTGCAAGAGAGGGAAGAACTGCATGTCAATTGCAGAGCCATCCATGTTGTCTGTGCTCTCTGCCCAACCAGATCCTTGATGTTCTCAAGATATTTGGTTAAATGCAATCAATAATATTTATCTGTCAATTACTTTGCTCCCAGAATGGCTTCATCTTTTAGTCTGTGTGTGTGGAAGCACATGAATTGTTTGAGAGTAACCAGATCCACAAGCATATTCAAAAGGAAGCTGTATTGAATTCCAGCAAGACTAGAATTCTCTCCCTGGCTCCAGTGTTTCTGCCATCTTGGCAAAGGTAGTGCCTCCTAAGTTTGTGGAGATGTTTAAGCACCTGAATACCCCGGCCTTCACTCCTACACAAATATATAATTGCCAGATGTACTGTAATTCCTGTCATTAGGTCCCAAAGGAGATGTCACTCTGATAAAAAGAGTCTGACCTTTAAATCAAGCATTAAATTGAAACCCTTCATGTCTTCTTGTAAGAGTCAGGGTTCTAGGTAAGGTACCTGTCAATTTTGCAAGAATTCTGACCTCCTTCTGGTCACCATTTCCTAGTGAATATTATCAGGTACAAAGATGCCCAATTTTAACCTAGCTTCTTCCTAATCAGCACTTTATTTCATTGTTGAAGATTTGGTTTTATCTGTAGCTGAAATTGCCACCATCTAACCTGTGTATGGAGTCTCTTTACTGAGGTGCAAAGCAGTTCTCTATGACAAATGAGGAGGCAATAAGGAACTGCGAAGCAGCTCCCACAACCTTCAAGCAGCCACTCTGTTCCAGTCATTGTGCTGAGAGTTTTCACATTTTCTTATTCTTAAAATAGCTCCATGATCAGATAATATTCCCATAATTATAAGTTGACGGACCGAGGCTCAGTAACTGGCTTGAAATCACATAATTAGCAAGTGGTGAAGCTGGGTTTTCAGCATAAGTGTGTCTGACTCTAATGCCCACACCATTTTATTAAACTAACTTTGACTCAAATTTACCATCTGGAGATAAATTAAAGGACCCAGCTATGAAACATGTCTGGTAATATTGATTAACAGTTTCAGATTCAAAGACACATATGAGTATGTCCCCAAGAAGATAACCTATTCATGTAGTAGGACAATTCTCTCCTGGCCAGGAATGTTTAGGGGGAAAATTCGTTTGTTGAAAATTTTTTAGAATTCTTTTTCTCTTTCTCTGTCTCCTCCTCCTCTTCTTTTTTAAATTTTATTTATGGATGTGGCATAAATAGATTTCTGTAAAATAGTTTTTAGATAGCATATGTTCAACATTGAAACTTAATTTTTTTAATTTTTCTAATAAAAGAGCTTAATGTAATTTGAGATTCAATATGGTGACCAAGTGGAGTTATAATTTTGAATGTGACTTGTGACTTCTAAGTGATAATGTATTTCTACTGACTTTTTTATGAATGCACTTCCAAAAAGTTTAGAGCAATGGAATGGTGTTTGGATTCAATACTGTACAGTATTCTTAAGTAACTATTTTGAAGGTATTAACACATAAGGAAAGGAAGAAAAGGTAATTCAGGCTTTACCAGAAGACTAGAAAATAAACAAACATTCTCTGATTGTATTTGAAAGGCAGTCAAAGCATGTTTGAGACAATTCCTCCATTTTATGGTTATTATTTTCCTACTAATGCCCAAATAAAATTTGAAAATGAGAACATTTTTGAGCTAGAAATTTTTTATAACACTGTGAGCTTAACCTTCTCACTGAATTAAAAAAATAAAAATAAGCAAATTAATTTTTAAAATGACGCTTAAGTTGTGGAAAGGAAACTAATAATGGCAAAATGGTTAGTTAATGGCAGATTACATGTAGTTTCCTCATCTATTCTTCTGTTTGTTTTCTTTCTTCTACATAATTCAGTCTCACCTCATTTCTTAGACTTCTTTAAAGCTAAGAAAGCCTTTGGAGAATAGTGTCATGTCAATCTTATAACTTTTTTGGTATTCTTTAATATCTCACCAAAATTCTACTTTTAAATTTCTCTTCCAGATTTGACAAAAAAAAAAAAAAATAGGTAAATCAGGAAGCAATAAAGCTATTATTTCTGCATAGGGTTCCAGTTAAAATTTTAACTTTGGTTCAAATGAGCTACTTGCTCCTTTACACAATCTTTATCAACTTAAAGCTCAAAACTCCACCCCCATACTATTTTTTTAAAAACATTTTCAATAAGTGGCATTTAACATTAAGATAGTGAAAGAAAACACTTCTTTCTTACCCAAGTGGTAAACAAGTACTACCTGTGTACCTCTGAGGTCAATGGAGGCCTACATAGGGGTACCTGCTATTTGCCAGAAATCTGTGTATATATTGCCTGTTTTTCTATAAACAAAGCAAAAGCGATCTCTCTGAAACTTTTGCAGGAGGGCCCAGAATTTAGTCTAATGCTCCTGCCTTCTAGTGCTTTTTTCCTCTTCATTTCCTTTTAGTTTTTAATTTACCATTCCCAGCTGAGATACTTGAGCAGATAGAAGCAACCCAGCTCCAGGCTAATTGGTTCATCATGCACTTTATGATAATTTTCATTCTGGATTTTGATTAGGTCAGTATGGGGACTGCTTTGGTCAAAGCTCGTAATGATCTGCCTATTAACTCTGAAATAGGGTCTTTGACTGTACTCATCTTATTAGATATCTCAGCTGCCTTTAACTCTGCTAACCATGAAATATTACTGAACTGTCTTAATGTCCTCTGCTGGACTATAATATTTTCCATATTAGTTTTAGCCCTATTCAACTCAACTTGTTACTTTCATTGGAAGTTCTAAGTGGTGCTGATGGGCAGATGACAAGCTCTTTCCCCTTAAAATTCTTCTCTAGGATCAGCTCTTTATACATATCTAGTGCAGTGAAGTGTGTCCTACTCTTCTGAGTCAGCCACACGTGGTGGCATTTGCAGCTCCCCACTTATTGGACTCTCTTATCTACTGGCTAATTCACTCATCCTCCTTTTGCCTCTGCCTCTCCAGTGTGGTCCTGAAAATAGTTGATATAATACATCAGGGATGCATAGCACAGTGTTCTGCATATTGGAAAAGCTTAGGTAATGCTACTACTATTACTAGTTTTAGAGTTTACCAAAGCAGATTTAAAGTATTGTATTTATGGAAATGTAGATTTACACAGACTGTCACATGGAGAATATGGAAAATATTCAGGATTCAAACTAGAATAATTTTGCTTCAGTTTTCTTGATTTTTAGACAGCAGCATTTAGGGAAGTAGAAGTATTTGGATGGTTGATTCAACTCTTACTTTCACTTTGTGTGTCTGACATTCTATTAGGTTTAGGTTAATTCTGTCCTTGCCTTGTTTTTAATCAATTTCTATGAAATAGCACTACATAGTGCTATTTGTTCACATTCTATTGATTCAGATTCCTTTACAATTTATTTGGTTCACATTTTATTGATTCAGATTCCTTTACAATTTATTTGGTAGCAATTTTGAGTTCATTTTGGGTTGTAAATTTAGTCATCTACATCCAACATTTGTTTCCACTCCAAGTTCTTATTTTCTTTCTTTTGAGTATTCAGTTACTTTAGTCATTTGGAAACTTGTTTTTAAGTCCTGATGTAGTTCCATTTGTTATCTCTGATATTATTTCCCCTTTACCTTCTACAATTTAATATTTAGACATGATTTAATTTTATTCTCAAAAGGTTAAGAACTGCTAACAGAGTTAGCAGTTTTAGAAGTTTTAGCAGTTTAGAAGTTTTACATAACCAAAGTGAAATTTTGAAGTACAGTTCTCCAAGAAAAAAAGAACCCACCTTAAATTATTTGAATCATAATAAATATCTTGAGAAAAAGCCACTATTTTTCATATATGTATATTTTTTTTATCCCAACTCATTTTTCTAGAAAGTACCTTATTATGCTTTATCCTTAACTAATTAATTTCTAAGTATATCTATTTATACATTTTTGGTGTTTCTACATTGATTTGGTCAAAAAAGAAAAAAAGGATAAATATTTTCAGCTGCATATTAATTGTCACAAGTAAAGAGTTATTGTATTTGACATGTTTATTGTTTTTAATTGAAAACAAATTAAATTTTCAATCACAATTTATTGAGATTTAATAGTTATTTACCAAACTATAGTTCTATAGTTAATAGGCATTTTTATATAAAGGTTGAGTAGAAAAGAATTTGAAAGCAGTTGTCAACCTGCAGCAGCATCTAAGCCATAAATTGTCAAACTGGATATTACCCTCTTTTTTCCCCACAGGCGTTTACTTAAGAATATGTGATTTTGACTAATTTTGGTAATTCAGAAGGATCACAGACTCAAATTGCCTACTTTTTATTCTCACATACAGAGAACAGTTCCCTAATGAATTGTGGGAGAAATATTTTAGACTCTTTTAAAGAGAATTTTTCTAAAATTATCTTTGATTGTTTATTTAGATTCAGTTAGTTACAAAAGATAATTTGATGTTCTGGTTGTAAGAGAACAGAAGAACATGAGAAATGAGTGCAGAGGGGTTGCTGTCTGTGAGTCCTTCCTGCCCAACCCTGTTGTGGCTTCAGTATAAGGGCCACATTAGGGGCAAGTTCTTATTGGTGAGGTCAATAATTTGAGGATGTTGTGCTTGGTGGGGTCAGCTTAGAAACTTGAGGTAATTGGCTTCATTGGACTGGCTAACTAATCTTATCCAGCTAGTATATAAATCAGACTCCAAATGTGTTCATTTACAACATGAGCTAATTCTTTTCCTAGGACTAGGACATTCATGTTTACTCCCAGGAATAGCCCTTTTATCAGAACAATCAAGAAACCAAATTAGTAACAAAAGTTATTCTTGAGCCTAGAAAAAGGGGTACTGGGATGGGGGAGCAAGAGTTTTGTACCTCTCCTTAGAAGATTTCCTAGTAACTAAAATGTACTTAATTGAAATATTTCTTAACTACTTCTGATCTTGTCAGGTCACCTCTATACTCACAGAGTCTAAGGCAAAAATGAATATAAAGGCTCACAAAAGAATATATCTATTTTTTTTTAAATTAAGTCTAGCTAAAAGCTGTTTAATAAAAATTTCCCCCATCTTTGTGAAATACACATTCATGAGGACAAAATTGATGCTTTTGAACTGGGGTGTTTGAGAAGACTTGAGAGTTCCTTGGACTGCAAGGAGATCCAACCAGTCCATCCTAAAGGAAATCAGTCCTGAATATTCATTGGAAGGACTGATGCTGAAGCAAAAGCTCCAATAGTTTGGCCACCTTATGTGAAGAACTGATTCACTGGAAAAGACCCTGATGCTGGGAAAGATTGAAGGCATGAGGAGAAGGGGACAACAGAGGGTGAGATGGTTGGTTGGCATCACCAACTTGATAGACATGAGTCTGAGCAAGCTCCAGGAATTAGTGATCGAAAAGGAAGCCTGGCATGCTGCAGTCCATGGGGTCACAAAGAATTGGGACACGACTGAGCAACTGAGCAGAACAGAACTGAGGACAAAATTAGACGTATTTTAAAGTTCTTTTTTTTAATGACTGAAAATAAGTAAAATATTAAAGATAGAATTTAATTATTGCTTTGAATTTCTGGTTGTTCTGTGATGGACTGGTATAAGTTTATCTGACTAATCAAATAAAGATATGTGAATTAATATATTTTTATTTATTCAGTACCATTTATTTTTGTCTTAATTTTAGCTAAATATTACCATTTTCATTATTTTTATATTATTTTAATTCTAATGACAATGCTTAATGATAAAAAAATAAAATGCCATCCCATTCACTGAGTTCAGTTCAGTCGCACAGTCGTGTCTGACTCTTTGCGACCCCATGAACCATAGCACGCCAGGCCTCCCTGTCCATCACCAGCTCCTGGAGTCCACCCAAACCCATGTCCATCGAGTCGGTGATGTCATCCAACCATCTCATCCTCTGTTGTCCCCTTCTCCTCCTGCCCTCAATCTTTCCCAGCATCAGGGTCTTTTCCAGTGAGTCAGCTCTTCGCATCAGGTGGCCAAAGTATTGGAGTTTCAGCTTCAGCATCAGTCCTTCCAATGAACACCCAAGACTGGTCTCCTTTAGGATGGACTGGTTGGATCTCCTTGCAGTCCAAGGGACTTTCAAAAGTCTTCTCAAACACCACAGTTCAAAAGCATCAATTCTTTGGCATTCAGCTTTCTTTATGGTCCAACTCTCACATCCATACATGACCACTGGAAAAACCATAGCCTTGACTAGACAGACCTTTGTTGGAAAGTAATGTCTCTGCTTTTTAATAATGCTGTCTAGGTCCGTCATAGCTTTTCTTGCAAGTAGCTAGCGTCTTTTAATTTCATGGCTGCAATCACCATCTGCAGTGATTTTGGAGCCCCCAAAAATAAAGTCAGCCACTGTTTCCACTGTTTCCCCATTGATTTCCCATGAAGTGATGGGATTGGATCTCATGATCTTCATTTTCTGAATGTTGAGCTTTAAGCCAACCTTTTCACTCTCCTCTTTCACTTTCATCAAAAGGCTCTTTAGTTCTTTTTCACTTTCTGCCATAAGGGTAATGTCATCTGCATATCTGAGGTTATTGATATTTCTCCCAGCAATCTTGATTCCAGCTTGTGCTTCCTCCAGCCCAGCATTTCTCATGATGTACTCTGCATATAAGTTATAAGTTAAATAAGCAGTGTGACAATGTACACCCTTGACGTACTCCTTTTCCTATTTGGAACCAGTCTGTTGGTCCATGTCCAGTTCTAACTGTTGCTTCCTGACCTGCATACAGGTTTCTCAAGAGGCAGGTCAGGTGGTCTGATATTCGCATCTCTTTCAGAATTTTCCACAGTTTATTGTGATTCACACAGTCAAAGGCTTTGGCATAGTCAATAAAGCAGAAATAGATGTTTTTCTGGAACTCTATTGCTTTTTCGATGACCCAGGGATGTTGGCAATTTGATCTCTGGTTCCTCTGCCTTTTCTAAAACCAGCTTGAACATTCACTGAGTTCTGTTTATATATAATTTTATAACTCTTAGCAAGGAAATTAAAAAATTAAAAATTAGATTTTCCATATTTTCAAAAATATATTGTGAACTAGCCAAAATTATCTATTGAAATTAAATCAAATTTAAATTACAATTACTAAATATAAATTCAAATATTTAAATAAAATAAAAAATTTAGTTTAAATTTTGAAAGTTTTATTAAATCATATTAAACACTGTGCAAAAATAAAAGTATTAGAGTTCTGTTCTGTGCTCATCTGACCTAGAGCTGAAGAAGTTGTACTTCATTATATCTGGTATGTGTACGTGCACAACTCAGTTCTGGCCTACTCTTGGCAGAGAGAGTGTCCGACACAACTGAGCTACCTCATGGACTGTAGACTGCCAGGGTCCTCTGTCCATGGAATTTTCCAGGCAAGAATGCTGGAGTGGGTTGCCATTTTCTGCTCCAGGGATCTTCCTGATGCAAGGATTGAACCCACATCTCTGGTGTCTCCTGCATTGGCAGGCAGATTCTTTACCAGCTGAGCCATCAGGGAAGCTCACTTTATGTCTAGACCTACATATAAAAAAAAATGTTAACTGTAAACTGTTTAACACTGAAAAATATCCCTCAACCATAATGTAACTATTATAAATATTGTGCTAATTCATGAATCTCTCCTGAACCTCAACATGAAAAACAATCCCCAAAATGGATGTTTGATATTCCTGGGGAATAATATTTTACATAAAAAATATTGCATGCATGCACTCTGAGAGGAAGAATTTGACAAGTTAATTATGTCTTTTTCCTTACCTGGTGCCTCTCTGTTCATGTTCTCTACTCTCTAAAGCACTGCCCACCTTTAGTATCAGGAGGAACAAGCCCTTCACATCTACCTCTAAGACATTCAGAGGCAATTTTCTTTTATTCCAAGGACATAAGGTAAAGATATGAAAAAACATTTCCTTGAGACCATCATGGTGTGAGTCATCAAGTGGACCTTGAGAGTTATGGGCCTTACTGTGCCTCTGTTGAGAGCCAGAAGCACTCATCTGTATTTGAACACATTTATTTGTTTTGTGTCTCTTGTATGTGAAGTTATCTAAAGTGTGGTATTCCTCATGTCCAGGTCTAAGGCTATCACCTGCCTTTATGGACAACTTCTCCCATTAATGGCTTTCCACTGTCTACTGGAAAAACATCTTTGGATGACACTCAAACCTAAGACTATTCCCTGTTACTGTCTTCTTGTTTAGGTTCATTTATTACCACTCACGGAGAAGGCAATGGCACCCCACTCCAGCGTTCTTGCCTGGAGAATCCCAGGGACAGGGGAGCCTGGTGGGCTGCCGTCTATGGGGTCGCACAGAGTCGGACACAACTGAAGTGACTTAGCAGCAGCATTACCACTCACAGAACCTGCTTTGATTCCTCTTACTTATTTTCCTCTTTCTATTGTATTTCCTCTTTCTATAAGTGGTAGATTTAGGACTTCTACACAAAGTTTAAATTCAAGGCCTGTGTTCTTCACCACCGCACTTCACCATCCACTATCACTCAGTTCTTCATTCTGCTATTATCCCTTTATTGCTTTACATTCCTTCAAAAGGAATGCCTAAGAAGAACCACCTAGGAAGAAATGCCTATATACGATTATATGGCACCACCTATTGAATCTTACCTTAAATGCCTACTAAAGTTAATCATTTCTTCTCTTTTTCATGTTAGGGCTTATTTATCCCTAACTCACTTGTTCACTCTTTAAGGCAGAAATTATACCTTCTATTTCTTGATGTGCCCCTGATTGCTAAAGATAATGACTATGATACTGAATAATTATGATCTTAATAAATCCATTTTACTTGAAGTCCCACCTATAATTGAGAAATGCTTTGTGTATAATGAGTCATGGTGTTATTTGCTTTCCCTCTCCTATTAATTTGGTGAAATTTCCAGCTAGAACACCATGTCTGTGTAATTTATCATAGGACCACCCCTCTTCTCCACTGGGGACACCTTCTCCTTGTTCTACATCTGTGTGTGCTTGGGGTAGACACCTGGTGGAAGGTCTGTTCACACCCATGCAGATGGGTGCCGGGAGCACACCGCCCCCTCTTGAAAACTGGCTTGCTACTGAGAGAAATACCTTATGTCCTCTGATCCAAAGCCATGCTGCATGTTTTCCTTACCAAGATTTAAAGAACATACTCTGTTCCCATCCAAATGTGAAAAGTTTGGTTTCAAAATAAAATGTGTCACAATAGCAAAGAAACAAAAGTAGAGAGATATCTTATGTCATCAATTGACACATCTTAGTTTTATTGGTTATGTACATGGTACAAACCCTTCAAAAATGCTCTTGAAAAAAAGATTAACACTTTAAAAAGGTGTTTGAGATTCTGCATCATTTAGGGAGAGATGTCAAGACATATTTTCTTTACACTGTCCAGTCTAGACATGATAGTTTAAGAACTGTTCATCTTCACTTGTCATACATTTATAATTTCTCCTTTCTTCCACCAGGAAAGTTTTCTTATTCTTAACAAGTACTGATGACCCTGTAGATGGGACAATTACACAACCAGTTATGAATCTAAGGACATTACATTTTCTGTTGCAATTATCTTTTTCTACTGCTGCTGCTAAGTCACTTTAGTCATGTCCGTCTCTTAGCGACCCCATGGACTGCAGCCTACCAGGCTCTGCCGACCATGGGGTTTTCCAGGCAAGAGTACTGGAGTGGGGTGCCATTGCCTTCTCTGTTTTCTACTAGAGTGCATCTATTAATTCATTGAAAAGCAAACAAACAAAATTGAGCACTAGCTCTGAACCAGGGATTTTCGAGTGGTTATGCAAACAAACATCAGATAAACTCCTTACCATCAAGCAGAATTGATAGTAGCAGTTAAAATGCAAATGTTATCTAAATAGACTAGTTCATCAAACCATGTAACTACAAATGGTTTGTCCAATTACTAGTCATCTAGCGGGACACTGACTTGGTAGAATGGAACTTGATGCAGGTGAATGTTTGTGAGAGACAGCAGAGATGAAGAAGTCTGCACCCAGACTGATGTCTGAATGAAGTTTTATAGATCACATGGGCTTGTGAAAGAGTTTAGGTAAATAAAAAGTAAGTTTATAAATTTTAAAGGCACACTTGCTGCAATTTGCATTTTATCTTATGGCTAACCCAGGATAATGCAGACAGCTAAACACTCGTGGAAGTAGTATTTTCCTCCCACTAAGGTAGATCTGGTCAGGATCCCTTTTTGGTCATATGATTCATATACACAAGAACTTGGACTAAATAGTTTTTAAAACAAAAAACAGTTTCCCAATTCTTTTAACAGGAAAAAAAAAAAGGCAAATTATTAGTGTAACAAATTAGGGTAAAAGTGGTGGCCGCCCGTGGCATATGGCATCTAGCCCCAGGGCTTCAGCAGACCCTGTCCTACACAACTTCCCTAGGGGATGGAAGGATAGCATACCTCCATATATCTGCCTCTCACTTGGGGCACATGAGTATCTTCAGGCACATTCATTAAGAAGTTTTCAGTAGAAGCTGAAATGGTCTTATAGAGTAAGTCAATATCAACCCTCTATGATTAGCTAGAGTTACGTATATCTCTAATTTAAAAAAAAATCATAATGACAAATGTTTAGCTTATAGGATCAATTCAGCAAAGGTATATCTTCTTTGACAAATAAAGACCTTGCCTCTTCCAGAATTTTTGAATACTCTATTTTAAAACAATTGTAAAATATGGAATTTCCTTATTGTTTTGCTCTATAGTCCAGACAATGGGCTTCCCTGGTGGCTCAGACAGTGAGGAATTTATCTGCAATACGAGAGACCCAGGCTCAATTCCTGGGTCTGGAAGATCTCCTGGAGAATGAAATGGCTACTCATTGCAGTCTTCTTGCCTGGAGAATTCCATGAACATGGGAGCCTGATGGACCACAGTGTCACAAAGGGTCAGACACAGCTGAGACAACTAACACACAATCCAGGCAATAGAATATTCAAATTAAGACATTGAATAATATTTATAAAAAGCAAATAAATATCTTCTCCTGAATTTATTATAAAAAAGAATCACCCATGCAAGTTTTATATCATTTAGTGATGGGATATATGCATAGCATCATGGCGTGATGTGATGAAATAAGACCATGATATGATGTCATATTAAATTTGACATCAATTTGCAGCATTAAAATGTAGGAAATGGAAAATACACACTCTCAGAGAGAAAGAATACATTATTTTATATCACAGAAATTGTTATTTTTTTTGGGGGGGGGACTGACCATTAGGGGGTAGAGAGGTTTAGTTATAGAAGCCATATCATTTATTAGCTTTACTAATAAAAACATGGCAACCCACTCCAGTGTTCTTGCCTGGAGAATCCCAGGGACAGGGGAGCCTGGTGGGCTGCCGTCTCTGGGGTCGCACAGAGTCGGACACGACTGAAGCAAATTAATATTAATATACACAATGAACACAATTTTACTCATTTTTGTATTTTTCTTGACTCTCCATGTTTGCTATAGTAAAAACGTACTACTTTTGCTCTTAGAGAAGATTATTTTGATTAGAAGATGACTGAAGAATGTGTTATTGGAAGGAACATGGTCAAGCCTTTCCAGTTTCCCCAAATGGTACACAACTGTGTCCAGGGAACCTGGAATGTGCCATTTCATTGCTCCATGTAATTACCATGCAGTAAGAGATCCTTTAAATATAAATTCAATGCATATTTAGGAGCTGAGCACACTTAATTGAAAGTGCTACCAGTTATCTATTCTAATGAGTTGCTACTAAATTAGGGGGAAACAATCAGTGGATTATCTGTCCTTTACTTTGAAACCTTTAAATAACTTGGAGAAAGAGAAGCGGAAGTGGGACTTGAGAAACCATTGAGCAATATCACAGTTCTGAGTTTTGCCTCCTGTCTCAGCAAAGCTTTTCCTGTGATTTCATAGCATAGCATTTCACAGGCTTGATGTTTGCTCTGATGAAAACAGTATTGTTATTAAAGTGTGCCTACCCTCCTTCATTTAACATTTATTATTTAAGGATTTAGTTCACAGAGCATTTCTATTTTGCTTTGATTTTGTTTCAAATGTGCTTCTAAAGATAGATAATATTGACTTTATTGAATTTGTGATAGGTTGCCTTGAGATAGTCATGAGGTTGCAAATAAAGCAAATTTGGCTGTTATCAAATGTAAGAAATACTTTTAAGGATAATACTGATTAATTAGAGTCCCTGCTGTCTTTGAATGTTTTATTATTTTTTCAACTCCTGTGATTAAAAAAATCTGAGTCTACCTTTAAAAAAATGAATGATTGTGACTTATTTCCTACAAACTTTTCTTAATGTTGAAGTCTATATTTTGAAAGTTAAAATCACATGACTAAAATTATTACATGAAAATTGTCTCTCATAGTCTGAAGAGAGCTCAGACTTTTACTAAATTTTTCATCAATGTCTTTTGCTGATGAATTATTCTTTCCTCAAATTGATAGATACCAGAGAGAAAATCTGAGAAAAGAAAATGTCCAATCAAGAAACCTCAGGAATTATTTTGACTGATGAGTTTGACATTTGTTTACAACTGTAGAATAAGATAGTTTTTAAATATAAAAGCATGTCATGCTTGAGTATTTTTTAGACATACAAATATAAGAATAACAATAAACCATAGACATAAGATTGTGGTTGGGAGAATAGTATGTACAGCAAACATATTCACTAAAAAAGAATATACTGAATTAGAGTCACTAATTCTCCTCCTTATTAATTAAAATGAGATTGTAGTCAATTTGGTTCAGATGATTGTGTCTTAGCTTAGGTTATAACAATAGAATATCATAGACTAGGTGGCTAAAACAACAGAAACTGATTTCTCACAGTTCTCAAAGCTGAGAAGTCTAAGATCAAGTTGTCAGCAAAGAAGATTTTATTCTGAGGTCTCTTCTGGTTTGTAGGCAGCCACCATCTCCCTGTTTGCTCATATGATCTTTTATTTGTGGGCACATTGGGGCAGAGAGAAAGCTCTCTGGTGTCTCTTCTTATTAGGGCACTAATCCCATTATGAGGGCCTCACTCTGATAACCTCATTCCCTAATTATTAATATCTCCTAAAACCCCTTTCCCCAGTGCCATAAACCTTGAGGGTTAGAGCTTCAACATAAGAATTTGAGGAAGATACCTTTAAAAGAATAGTTTATAAGCTTTAAAACTTTAGAAGCCAAGTAGGGCTGTGTCCTAAAATAATCCTGTGATTTTCATTACTTTTTATGTGATGGGAGAACACTGGCCTAACAGTTTGTACCAATTGAGTTTAAATTCTGGTTGTGTAGTTTTCTAGTTGTGTGTGACTTTGAATGTTTAGTCTCTACACACTTGTAAATGTGTTGTCCTCTTTGCTGTATTCTGAAGTCTAACAATGTGCATGAATATGATTAGAACATAGTATGAAATATAGTAAATATTCAATAAACATTTCTAAAATACTTTTTAAATAAACCTGATAATATATGTTATTAGGGGCTTCCCAGCTGACGCTAGTGGTAAAGAACCACCCAACAGTGCAGGAGAAAAGAAACACTCCATAAAACCAAGAGGCCATTAATAGAAGAATTACAGTAGGCTATAGACACTGTAGTATGCAATAAAGTGCACATCCTGCCTTTTGATCTTCTCATTATTACACTGAATGCTGAAGTTACCACATTCATTATGACCAAAACCTCAGCATAAGGGAAAAAAAAAGTCTCTAAAGAAATTATCATGCATTTAAGTCACATGCCAAGTTGAGTCAGTAGTTTTAAAGTCATTAAGAAGAAATCTTTCTAATGAAAGTTGTCTGCAAATATGGCATGTAGGATTATAGCATGATTTCTTAAGGGAAACCATTTTTCTTGAGATCCCTAACATTTTTGTTTTTGTTGGTGGTGGTTGGTTGTTTCAAGTTCTTGACCCTCCTGAGTCAGATTTCTGGTGTGTTTCTCTAGTTGCAAATTTTCTTTAGTATTTAATGAAGAATTTAGAAAAATACATTCAAAATGCTGCAATATAGAACATGTCCTCAATCTCAGCAAACCTATCACTGGATACATGAATCTGTGTGTTCATGTCTAGACAATCTGTTCGATATAAAGATAATAACTTCTGCTCATGAAGTATTTTGCCATGTTTATTTTTTGCCTTATTAAACGTAATTCCCAGAATAAAACTGCCTCAGTGGCTATTACTGAGTCATTTCCAGTCACACCATTGACTAGAGTAACCAAGATAAGATTTTGGAAATGAGTACTACCTAGAAGGAAGGTAGCCTGTAAAAATAGTTTTGGTTGAAACTTGAGTCATTTTAGCCGTATTTATGAACTTACCAAAATACAACTTTAGAAATAGCATATGTCTTCAACTTTAAATGACCTTTCCAAGCCCAACTGGAAGTGTTGTTTTCTATCTTCTATTTATTTGCCTCATGTTAAAGGTGCTTTTTTCTACTGCATTTATTTAATAGTTTCTTGGGTAAAATAAGCTGCAGAATTTCAACAAACTAATGAGGAAGAGCAAAACAGATATGTGGGAATGTTTTCTATATGGAGAAATGGGTATGTCAACTCCCATTCGAATTGTGAATTCCACCATTGCCTAGCAGAGAATCCTTGGAGACATCAGCTCATTAGCTAACTGACAAAAGAGGTTTCAGGTTATGGATAAAAGGTGTAATGACACCAAGGCAATACGACCTGTCCCATGGTATTTTACATCATGTCATGATGATATCACAAAACATAAGGAAAGCTTTTAAATGATTTGCTACATCATCTTCTACCATGGATTCACAAAGACTATAAATGGCTTCTGATCAATTTGAATTAGTGTAACGGCTACCAGACATTTACAAATAGAAACAATAGTATATTCAAACAGTCCTTAGTTAGAAATGCAGTAAGAAAGAGATACAGAACCAAAATTAAATGTGACACTGAAAATTCTGGGTTAAGAATGTAGGGCAGCAGCCCTCCTTGCACTTGACTTAAACTAGATTTGAGTAGATTAGGTGGTACTAATAGGCTTGTGGCACAAAATCATGTTGAATGATTCTAGAAGATCACAAAAAGATATGAGGAGATACAGTGATCATCCTACATCTCTATACTGTGGAAAAAATATTGTTAATAAGTGTATTAGAATCTAATATTCCTCATCTGCTTGACATTCTTTAACTTTCTTTAATTGAGGGGGATTTTGAAATGAAATGCTTTCCTCATCCCAAATTATGTCTGAATGATTGAATAGTTGAACTAATGTTGTCAGAAGTGACCAACAAAAATAATAAATGAAAATTTGGGAGCCACCACACTGCACAATTCCAGAGGGACACTATTTGCACTGTCTTATCTATTATAAATGAGAAATATAATTATACTGTATTTTACATAAAAAATAAGACAACTTACTGTGGTACACATGTATCTATTGTGTAATCATGCCCCATCTACAGGATTTTAAACATAGATTGATCATATAGTACTTACCTTTAGGATGGTTTATTTAAGGCACGCCCCACTAATAGTTATAATAGTGAAAGTTGTTAATGAAAGAAAAGCAAAATGTATTTTATAAGCCATTTATTAATTATTTTATTGATGTGTGTAATCTTTCTTTTTTCCTGACAAGGAAGTCTTTTTGTTAATCGCTTGTGTGACTGGCCTCTGCACTTTCAATTAAATACCGTGTTCTTATACTCGTCTCTCTTATGTTTTCTTTCCTTCTTTATGGTTAAGTGTCATAATTACCTTAGTCCTCTGAGGTGACATAATGAAGGAGACATAACCCTTGAAATATTCTGAAAAAGAGGAGGCCTTCTGAATACTGTGACTTGAAAGATGTAAGCGTTGTCTTCATGCTTTCACCAGTCCCTGCACAAAGACTTCTTGGCAGGAGAAAGTCGAGAAGAGAAAAATAAATCATAAACTACAGATGTTTAACCTTTCAGATTTTTGTCATAGGTGACTCCAAAGCTGGTCTATGAAACTACCCTCTTCCCCACAACCCTGGAGAAAGCCAGTAAAGTTGGGCTCAATTTTTCTTGTTACCATTCCAATAGTACTATCTTGGGAAGACAACATTTCCAAGAAAGTATGTTCAATTCTGGAAATGCTAATGGGTTGGCAACATTCCCCCAAGTCTTTCTAGCTTGAGGGAAGGAATGAGGGCAGAGAGCAGCAAGTTACAGGGAGTACTTGCATTTTTTAAGTTCTCCAAATTGCTTACCTACTGATCCCAGGGCTTTGCTTTCCTATGAAACAAGTCCCTTTCCTGGGAATATGCAGTTGCTCTAAAGGATAAGGTGATGCTGGGGACAGGCTATTACCTGTATGAGTGTGTGTGTGTGTGTGTGTGTGTGTGTGTGTGTGTGTATGTAAAACTCACATACACGCTTGCCCCAAACCAAACATTTGTTTTCCAACCAGAAAAGAGGAAGTAGATTCAGATTCAAGTTTCTTTAGGGACGAGATCATGCTGAGAGGCAAATGAATGGCCACTGTGGGGAATTTATTTCTCCTGCTGAAAAAGCAAAGGCTAATAATAATTGAGGTTGATTTGCAAAATGCACAGCTTTACAATGATCATATGATACCTAGTAATTCTGAAATTGAGGTAAAAAAAAAGGAAGCACTTCAGAGCCGGAATTATGAAAATCAAGAAGTTGCTTAAAATATTTGAGAGTGTGCTTAGAGAATCAAATGCCATATGCTTTATTTGCTTCTGAAGAGAAATCGTGTTTTCTGTTGGAACAAATTACACACACAGGTGTTTGATACAGGGTTTATAAGCTATCAAGAGGAGCCAGAATGTTTGGGGTTGGGGGTAGGAGGTGTTAATTTGGGGAAGGTGGTATGGGGGGAGGATGGAAAGAACAGAACAGAACAAGTAGAAAAAAAAAGAAGTTTCTTAGCCATATTTGCAAACCGGGTGGAGTTGTTAGAATTAGAATTTACCACCTGAGTGCAAACCAACCTTGATTTATGCAGTCAAATTAGGATTCTACTTCTCAGCTACTTTGTTTATGAGTTGCTGGTATAAGAGAAATGAGAGTAATAATAGAATTAACATATATATTTGCTTGTTCTATATCAATTTTTGCCTGTTTTATGAGAAGAATATATTAAGCTACTATATTTCCTACTCATAGGTCCCAATGGAATAAGTATGACCCATTTAGTTGATGAGTAAACTGAGATTTTAGTTGACTACAGTGTGTATAGTATGTAACTGAAGTAACACATATTGCTCCTCATAGTGACAGATGCTGACATACCAAGCATCAACAGAGTAATCTATCTGGTGAAATATGCAGTACTGTTTTTGGGATGGAGTCTGTAATTAAACATCATCAATGCAAATTGACCCAGGTTCATAAAATAAGATAGAGGGTTTAACATTTCAAAGTCCTGGCTACAGGATATCAAAAAACAAAAGTCGAAAACTATCAAGAGAGAACAAGGCGCGCTCCACATGCTTTATTATACTACACTGACTTTTTTTTACTAATATGCAAACTATTATGGTTCAGTCTATGTGACACCAAAACATCAGATGGAAAGAACAAATTTAGCCCTATTCAGTATATACTGTATATACGTCACTGTGGATGGTGACTACAAGCATGATATTAAAAGATGCTTGCTCCTTGGAAGGAAAGCTATGACAAACCTAGACAGCACATTAAAAAACAGACATCACTTTGCTGGCCAAGGTCTGTATAGTCAAACAGTGTTTTTTTCCAGGAGTCATATATGGATATGAGAGATCATAAAGAAGGCTGAACGTCAAACTGATGCTTTTAAATCATGGTGCTGGAGAAGACTCTTGATAGTCCCATGGACTGCAAGGAAATCAAGCCAGTCAGTCCTAAAGGAAATCAGCCCTGAATATTCATTGGAAGGGTTGGTGCTGAAGCTGAAGCTTCAATACTGTGGGAACTGATGTGAAGCGCTGACTCATTGGAAAGGCCCTAATGCTGGGAAAGATTGCTGCTGTTGCTGCTAAGTTGCTTCAGTCATGTCCGACTCTGTGCGACCCATAGATGGCAGCCCACCAGGCTCCCCCGTCCCTGGGATTCTCCAGGCAAGAACACTGGAGTCGGTTGCCATTTCCTTATCCAATGCATGAAAGTGAAAAGTGAAAGTGAAGTGGCTCACTGGAGTCCAGCTCTCAGCAAACCCATGGACTGCAGCCTACCAGGCTCCTCCATCCATGGGACTTTCCAGGCAAAAGTACTGGAGTGGGGAAGATTGAGGGCAGGAGAAAAAGGGGGCACCAGAGGATGAGATGGCTGGATGGCATCACCGACTCAATGAACATGAATTTGAGTAAACTCTGGAAAATAGTGAAGGACAGCAAAGTTTGGCATGCTGCAGTCCATGGGGTCACAAAGTTGGAAATGACTTAGTGACTGAACAACAACAAAGTAGATGATTTTAAATTGTCAGAATAATTCTTTGGGGGAAAAGGCTTCAGAAACAAATGTATCTGAACAAAATTTGTAACTTTTAAGAATTCTGAAAGCATGTTTTTAAAAATACTTCCAAAGCAGTTGAAGATGAACTATCTACAACAAACAGAAAATTAACCATTTTAATTCTCACAATTATTTTAATTATGACAAATTTACTCAACTTTAAAACTAAATTGTTTATTATCCAAGAATGGTTGAATATTTACTATTTATCTCTGACTAAATATTAAATTATTAAGTTCATTTCCATTGTTCATTATTTTCTAAAACTAAATGCAAAAGCTCATGTTTTGCATTCTATTAAAGATAAGTTTTTCAAAATTAAGCAAAAATAATTGAGCATTAAACAATTCCTTAAGAATATCTTGCAGAAATTAACCAGTGGCAAAAATAATAGGATATTAAAATCCTGAGACAGTCATTTTGCTGTTGATAACTTGTACCAAAGCCAATATCCTAGAAGCCCAATATGAAAATATCTTTCTTCTCAGTGTAATCAATAATAAACCCATTGGTGGTTTTTGAACGGAATCATTCATAACTGATTTGAATAATCTGGAAAATGTTGGTAAACATAATTTGACTTACCTTCTATCCATTTTTGAGAGAATATTATAATTCTGGAAATCAGATGAATTGCAAAACATTAAGAAAAATAATATGCTATTTTGCAACTTGGTTGCAAAGATATTTGACTCTTTAAGGAGCCCATAACTCTACAATATTTATTTATTTTTGTTCTGATTATAACTGCTTGAAAATATGTGTGGAGGTAGAGCAAGGGGGATGAAATGCAGTAACCCGTCACTGGTAAATTCCCAAAAGTAGATGACTCAACAACATATACCCTCCCCAATCTGTACCAGTTTTGTAAACATAAGGGCTAGTGATAATTATGGCATATATAACTCAATAATGAAAAGAGATATATTTGAACAGTAAAATTGTTTTCTCTGTGTAATTCACTGTCTTTGCTTACAAAAAAAAAAAAAAAAAAAAAAGAAGAGAAGTGAAAAGCAAAGGAGAAAAGGAAAGATATACCCATTTGAATGCAGAGTTCCAAAGCATAGCAAGCAGAGATAAAAATGCCTTCCTCAGTGATCAATGCAATCAAAGAAATGATCAAAGTGATCAAAGTGATCAAAGAAATAGAGGAAAACAATAGAATGGGAAAGACTAGAGATCTCTTCAACAAAATTAGAGATATCAAGGGAACATTTCATGCAAAGATGGGCACAATAAAGGACAGAAATGGTATGGACCTAACAGAAGCAGAAGATATTAAGAAGAGATGGCAAGAATACACAGAAGAAATACAGAAAAAAGATCTTCACAACCCAGATAATCATGATGGTGTAGTCACTCACCCAGAGCCAGACATCCTGGAATATGAAGTCAAGTGGGCCTTAGGAAGCATCACTACAAACAAAGCTAGTGGAGGTGATGGAATTCCAGTTGAGCTCTTTCAAATCCTGAAAGATGATGCTGTGAAAGTGCTGCACTCAATATGTCAGCACATTTGGAAAACTCAGCAATGGCCTCAGGACTGGAAAAGGTCAGTTTTCATTCCAATCCCAAAAAAGGCAATGCCAAAGAATGCTCAAACTACCTCACAATTGCACTCATCTCACACGCTAGGAAAGTGATGCTTAAAATTCTCCAAACCAGGCTTCAGCAATACATGAACCGTGAACTTCCAGATATTCAATCTGGTTTTAGAAAAGGCAGAAAAACCAGAGATCAAATTGCCAACATCTGCTGGATCATGGGAAAAGAAAGAGAGTTCCAGAAAAACATGTATTTCTGCTTTATTGACTATGCCAAAGCCTTTGACTGTGTGGATCACAATAAACTGTGGAAAATTCTGAAAGAGATGGGAATACAAGACCACCTGACCTGCCTCTTGAGAAACCTGTATGCAGATCAGGAAGCAACAGTTAGAACTGGACATGGAATGACAGACTTGTTGCCAATAGGAAAAGGAGTACATCAAGGCTGTATATTGTCACCATGATTATTTAACTTATATGCAGAGTAAGTACATCGTGAGAAATGCTGGGCAGGCGAAGCACAAGCTGGAATCAAGATTGCCAGGAGAAATATCAATAACCTCAGATATGCAGATGACACTACCCTTATGGCAGAAAGTAAAGAAGAACTAAAGAGCCTCTTGATGAAATGAAAGAGGAGAGTGAAAAAGTTGCTCCAAAATCACTGCAGATGGTAATTGCAGCCATGAAATTAAAAGATGCTTACTCCTTGGAGGAAAAGTTATAACCAACCTGCTGCTGATGCTGTGTCGCTTCAGTTGTGTCCGACTCTGTGCGACCCCACAGACAGCAGCCCACCAGGCTCCCCCGTCCCTGGGATTCTCCAGGCAAGAACACTGGAGTGGGTTGCCATTTCCTTCTCCAATGCATGAAAGTGAAAAGTGAAAGTGAAGTCACTCAGTCATGTCCAGCTCTTTGCGACCCCATGGACTGCAGCCCACCAGGCTCCTCCGTCCATGGGATTTTCCAGGCAAGAGTACTGGAGTGGGGTGCCATTGCCTTCTCTGATAACCAACCTAGACAGTGTATTAAAAAGCAGAGATATTACTTTGCCAACAAACATTCGTCTAGTCAAGGCTATGTTTTTCCAGTAGTCATGTATAAATGTTAGAGTCAGAATATAAAGAAAGCTGAGCACTGAAGAATTAATGCTTTTGAACTGTGGTGTTGGAGAAGACTCTTTAGAGTCCCTTGGACTGTAAGGAGATCCAACCAGTCCATCCTAAAGGAGATCAGTCTTGAGTGTTCATTGGAAGGACTGATGTTGAAGCTGAAACTCCAATACTTTGGCCACCTGATGTGAAGACCTGACTCATTTGAAAAGGACCCTGATGCTGGGAAAGAATGAAGGTGGGCCAATAAGAGGACAACAGAGGATGAGATGGTTGAAAATCATCACCGGCTCAATGGACATGAGTTTGAGTAAACTCCGGGAGTTGGTAATGGACAGGGACCTGGTGTGTTGCAGTCCATGGGGTCACAAAGAGTCAGACATGCTGAGTGACTGAACTGAACTGGACTGATAGACGTATTTACTCCAGTGCAAATGAGTAGTTTCTTAACCCTTTATCACATTAGTGACTTTACTTACAGGATTTTAAAACATACTTTAGAAGATAAGGGAATAATTGCTTAATCTGGACAATTTTGCAATGTTGTATAGTAAGAGTAAGAAGCATTTAAAAGATGTGGATTTTTCTTTTTTTTTTTTCCTAATAACTAATTCCTGTCTGAGGATAATTGATCTAAGGTCATAATGGATTACTACCTTGTCTTATTTTTTACTAAGGATTCATTCTGATGGGGCAGAGGGGAGTTGAGGAAGATTTTTTCTTTAAAGTAATTCTCTTAAATAACCAATGATAAGCAGAAAATTTCTTCATTAGTATTGATTGCTGCTTTTTACTTTAATTATTACTAAGGGAAGTCAAATATGTACCTTTAAGATGTTAAATAACTGCTTTTCCTTTAATATGGGCTATGTGTGTATAAGTTTTAGTACTGAGTGGGATTGTTTCCTGTCTTTTTGTTTCTTTGTTATTTTAAGAAAATCATCTAGTGATCTTCAAAGCTTAAGTGTTTGACAGCTTAGCTCAGGTTCAGAAGATCTTTATTTGCCACTTAAATTTAAGTTCCAAACCTAAGGAGTACCATTACAGATATACTTCAAAAAGGAAAATAGATTTCCAGTAAAAAAAACTTTTAAGAATAAAACTATGGCATGAAAAATGCATTTAGCAGTTTTTCAACAGTTATGTTCTAATAAAATTAATATGGGTATATAATTAAAAATTTAAAAGTCCCTTAAATTGTTTTAATCGTGGTGGGCTCTTTCCTGCATTTATCTTCAGTGGGCTTTGTGAAATACTCATGGTACATATCTTCACAATCTGGAATTAACTACTTGGATTTTCGCTTTCTTCTATTGGTTAAAATAGGTTGAAATTTAGGAATAATTGTCTTTTTTTTCTCTCTCTGCCTTTACTGGCAGTTATTTTCTGGCAACAGATTAATTATACAAATAAAGTTTACATGTAGATTATATACTTAAAAAGTTATGTGAGATTTTAGCTGTGATACTTTATGAAGATTAAACCTAATTGATTCATTTGAGTTGAAGTCATATAATTTTCAGTGAATATCCAGGTAACATTCTCAGAGAGTAACTGATAAGTAAAATAATTATAAAAGGAGGCATTAATCATTTAAAAAAGAATACCATTTCCAGACTATATGGATTTCAGCCAGAAGAATAGAAACCAGACCAATATGGGCCCACATTTGGCTGACTCAGTATAAAAACACTGAGATGTGATGGTGTTGGCCTGCTGACATCATCACTGTCCTGGGACCAATCATTTGGAATGCAGGTGGCAGAGCTAGACTGATCTCATTGCAAAATAGTTAACCCGTGCAAACCAATTTTTTTCAGGACCTACAACTGCATGTTCTGTCCATTCCAATCATTTTAATAAGGAATCTACACAAGTAGCATTAAATATTAAGATGCTGTCGGTAATTTAGGACCATATCTTCTACTTGTCAATGAAAGCATATATTCAGGTATTAATTAAAACTTTAAATATCAGTTGGACCAAAGTCTTGTAGAAAAGACTAATAGTCAGTATGTGTAGATTACCATTACTTTTCTGGCATCTATTCAATAAAACAATATATTTTATCCATTTCTCCCTCCTCCCACCTTCCTTTCTTCTTCCCTTCTTTCCTTCCTACCTATGGACAAGGTAGTATCAAAATTTAATGTTATAAACTTCTAAGATGTGGAAAGAGTTGTGTAAACTGAATCAGAATAATTCTGCCTCTGTGTAACCTTACCCTTTTAGGTAGATATGTTGCTATTATAAAGTTATAGATGTACAATACAATTTTTTAAAACTCTAAGTTTCTTCTTTAATGTCATCCAAAAATAAAACCACCAAAGTTAAAAATTATCTTTAAGATTCAGCCTGGGTTTTTGGTTCAGAGTTTGGATGGCACCATGTCCAGATATGTGACCTAATAGTCATTAAAGATCCAAACTCAATTCAAACCTTATTCTAGACATGCCCAACTGATAAGGTTTTATCCCTTCAAGCTATCTTATTCCTTGATGTCCTTGCATTTGCATTTTTTCTAAATATCAAGACAGAAAACCTTGGAACCTCAAAGGAAGAATAAATTACATAACTGATTAATACTAATTGTTGTTTGCTTAGTAATTATCCCCAAGTTTTCAAGGAAATATTTCTGTTATTCTTACACAGTGAAAATACATATGGACAACCTTTTGGTGCAGCAACATGCAGATGAGTTTTATAACATAAAAAACTAAACAATTTTTGGAAAGAGCAAAAATTTACTGAAAGGTGGAAGGTAATTTTCTTTAGGAAATAGTTTGTTCTGAGTTAGGTAAGTTATCAAAGGGAGAAGGAAGATGACAGTCTATTTGTAGCCATCATTTAAAATCCATACCATTCAATCCCTGGGCCAGGGAAGATCCCTGGAGAGAGAAATGGCAAGCACTCCAGTATTCTGGCCTGAAAAAGCCCATGGACAGAAGAGCCTAGCGGGCTACAGTCCAATGGGTCACAGAGTCAAACACGACTGAGCAACTAAGCACAGCACACACACAGCACCATATCCTTCTCATAGGAACGCATTACAAAAAGCACCTCTCACGATGCAAGGTTGTCCAAGTAAAATTTCTTTGTTTGGATGGCCTTAAAAGAGCCTTGCAATGACAGATGGTTTGGTTAATTACAAAATTAAACTTTATGCTAGTGAGACATAATTTCAGTGAATAATATTTTCCAGGCAGAGTTTAATAAGCAGCTTGTGGTTGAGTAGCCTTTTGCCCAAAAAAGGGAACCAGGTCTCTGTGACTACCTTCTGCATTCAGAGACCATGAGAGTAGAGGATGTCAACTTGACCACCCTAGGAAATGAGTTCCAGTAACCTTATCAGAGCCTGACAGAATGACCCCACCCTAGATGTTGTGAAAGAAGGACTGTTGAAATAGCACCTGGCATTTCACCCTGAACTCCTATAACACTTGCTGATTCACTGACCACAGTGAAGGGAAAGTACAAGGGATGTTCAGCTGGCCTTCCTGGGGGAGTCCTGCTGGTAAACATGGACTCATCTGAGAAATCACAGGTTTTAACAATCACATAAAAGAAATCTTGATGTATTTTTGAAATGTGGTAAAGCAAGTCACTTTTGAAAAGGTTGCACTTTACAAGGATGAAAAATCAGATATCTGAATATTAGCAAAAGGAATGTCTTTTACAATCACAGATACTTTATGGTTATTTTTTATGTATTCTACTAATGAAAAGTAGTTGGAGTGATAAGTATCTAGTATAACCAGAAGTCTACTTTCTGATGAACAAAATTATCTGGAGAGTTTCTCCAGATAATTTGGGAATACTATGCTTGACTCTACTTGACAAACTTGAATGAAGTAAAAAGAAGAAATTTTGTATGGAGGCTACTAGTTCTGACATTTTTAGTTTTAGAAATAGTATCTAATCTGAGTAGAACCAAGGAAGACTTACTTGGTTCTGTAAAAGTTTAGAAAATCAGTAATATATGCAATATTACATAAGATTTAATTTTAAATTTTATGTATGTTTTTGAACATAGCTGTGGCTATACATGTAAATACCAGATTTATAGAGGGATGAGTCTGCACTTGTTGCTTGTTCTTCAAGAAAGAGACAAAAAGAAATTCAACTGATTTTCTCCCCAATAAAGTGATGATGGCTTTAACTAAATCAAAACCATATTCAGAGTAACAGTTGATAAATTAACTGTCACTCAGAAAGCATTCAAATAACTATCCTATCATGAAATTTTCCTGTTCAATTCTATTAACCATACTTTAAGTAGTTTTTCTGGAAATGTTAGTTACAAGATGGAGTAATCACTTTTTTCATCTTTTTATTACTATAATTTTCACAGAGTATGGCACATTTTGAATGGAAAATGTTTAAATTAGTAACTGACTGACTCAGACTACTCAGAATATAACTATCAAAACTTAAATCAATTCAACAAATACTTGCTACTTCTATAAAATATTGTTTCGCTAAGAGAATCAGGAGATTATATATATATATATATATATACACTCCCTGAACTTAAAAAAAAATTACTCTGGTTTTCATGGTGATAAAAGACTGTTCTAATGACCTAGGGGAAGAATTGTGACAAATGACATAAAATTTATTAGAAAATCATCACAATAGGACAGAAGATACAATTTCTTTCCTTCTTTCTTTTGCCAGTATTTTATGGGCTGTGTTGGGTCTTCATCGCTGTGCAGACTTTTCTCTGTTTGTGGTGTGTGGGCTTCTTGTTGCAGTGGTTTCCCTGTTACAAAGCACAGGCTCTCTAGAGCATAGGTACTCAGTAGTCGTAGAGCTTAGCTGCTCCATGGCATGTAGGATCTTCTCAGACCAGGGATCAAACCCATCTCCTCCATTGGCAAGTGGATTCTTTACCACTGAGCTACCAAGGAAGCCTCACAATTTCTCTGATTAGAATATTTCTATAGGTTAGTGGAAGAGTGAATGAAAAAAGTGAATCAGCATATATTGTATTCCTTTTAAATGTGCTGTACATTGCAGTATTTTACCTTAATGAAATGGGTAAGAACTTAGAAGAGTAAGGCTCAGGGCAATTGTTAACTGTTTAGGACACACAGAATGATAGAAATCTTACCAATTTGTAAAGCATATCTTTGTGTAAGAATGTTTAATTTTAAAATAAACTATGTTGAAGCCTAATATGCATTTAGTAAAATATACCCATTTTAAGCATATTGTAAAGATGTGCACATAAGATAACAACCGTCACAATTAATATAGAATCTTTTCATCAACTCATAAAGTTTCTTGTGTCCCAAATTAGTCAACCTCCTTCTTCCAATCAACTCCAGGAAACCACAGATCTGTTTTCTGTCACCATGTATTGTACGTTGCTTCATATATAATTTTGCACCAAAGGCACAGTGCAGTTTATACTCTTTAGTGTCTGGCTGATTTCCCTAAGTTTACTGGTTATGAGCTCCATCCATGCCGTATCATGTATTATCACTAGTTCTCCCTTTCTTTTACCTGACTGCAATTAATTCCATTGTATTCCATTGTTTGAGTTTACCACAATTTGTTTACCTGCTAGTGTGATGATAGACATTTGGATTGTGACTAGATTTTGGCTGTTAAGAATAAAGCTTTTTTGTTTTCTGCTGCTGCTAAGTCGCTTCAGTCGTGTCGGACTCTGTGCGACCCCATAGACGGAAGCCCACGAGGCTCCCCTGTCCCTAGGATTCTCCAGGCAAGAACACTGGAGTGGGTTGCCATTTCCTTCTCCAATGCATGAAAGTGAAAAGTGAAAGTGAAGTCGCTCAGTCGTGTCCGACTCTTAGCGACCCCATGGACTACAGCCTATCAGGCTCCTCCATCCATATTTTCCAAGCAAGAGTACTGGAGTGGGGTGCCATTGCCTTCTCTACTTTTTGTTTTCTAACAAGTTTTATTTGTTGTATAAGGACATATTTTTTCATTTCTGCTGCTGCTAAGTCGCGTCAGTCGTCTCCGACTCTGTGCGACCCCATAGGCGGCAGCCCACCAGGCTCCCCCGTCCCTGGGATTCTCCAGGCAAGGACACTGGAGTGGGTTGCCATTTCCTTCTCCAATGCAGGAAAGTGAAAAGTGAAAGTGAAGTCGCTCAGTCTTGTCCAACTCCTAGCGACCCCATGGGCTGCGACGCACCAGGCTCCTCCGTCCATGGGATTTTCCAGGCAAGAGTGCTGGAGTGGGGTGTCATTGCCTTCTCCTGGGGTGGCTGCAACAGTTATTAAAATAAGAACACAATGAAGTTTGCTGCATCTTTTGATTCTCCCTTCATGAGTGCTTCCTCTGTAGCATTCAATACTGTTTGATAGCATTTTAACCACAGTAGAGCTTCTTTCAAAATTTAAATAAGTTCTCTCAAACCCTGCCCCTGCTAATGTTATACACCCTTTGTTATAATTTCAACATCTTCATAGCATCTTATCCAGGAGTACTTTTCATCTCAATTAATTATTTTCTTTGCTCATCCATAAGAAGGAAATCCTCATCTGTACAAATTTCATCCTGAGATTGCAGGATTTCAGTTTCATCTTCAGGCTCCACTTCTAATTCTAGTTCTCTTTCTGTTTCCACTTCACCTCTAGGTACTTCCTTCACTAAAGTCTTGAGTCCCTGCAAGTCATCCATAAGGGCTGGGATGAACTACTTCCACATTCCTGCTAATGTTGATATTCTGACCTCTTCCCATGAATCTAAAATGCAATTACTGGCATCTAGAAGAGTGAATCCTTTTCAGAAAGTTTTCAATTTACTTTATCCAAATCCAACAGAGAAGTCACTATCTGAGGCAGCTGTAGTTTAATGAAATATATTTCTTAAATAAAAAGACTTGAAAATCAAAATTACTCCTTGATTTATAACCTGCAGAATGAGTGTTGTGTTGGTAGGCATGAAAACAACATGCATCTTATTGTACATTTCCACTTAGAGTGTCATTTGGGTGTCATATGCATTGTAAACAAGCAATATATTTCAAAAGAAATCTTTTATTCCTGAAGAGTAGGCCACAACAGTGGGCTTAAAGTATTCAGTAAACCATGTTGTCAACAGATATGCTATCATCCAGGCTTTGGTATTCCATTTATAGAGCACAGGCAGAGTAGAGTTAGCATAATTCCTAAGGGATCCAAAACTTTCAGGAAGGTAACTGAGTATTGACTTCATCTTAAAATCACTAGCTGCCTTAATTCCTTCAAGACAGTCAGCCTATTCTTTTTAAGCTTTGAAGCCAGGCATTAAATTCTCCTCTCTGGTTATGAAGATCTTCTTTTATAGCAGGCTGTTTGTCCAATGAAAAATATATTGTTTATCATAGCCACTTTCCTTAATTATCTTAGCTAGATATTTTAGATGGTTCACTGCAGATTCTACATCAACACTTGCTGCTTCACTTTGCACTTTTATGTTATAAAGATGGCTTCTTTCATTAATCCTTATGAAACAACCTCTTCTAGCTTCAATCTTTGTTTCTGCAGCTTCCTTATCACTCTCTTTCTTCATAGACTTGAAAAGAATTAAGGCCATGCTCTGGATTAGGCTTTAGCTTAGGGAGATGTTGTGGTTGGCTTGATTTTCTATCCAGACCACTAAAACCTTTTCCATATTAGCAATGAGGTTGTTTAGCTTTCTTATCATTTCTGTGTTTACTAAAGTAGCACTTTCAACTTCCTTAAAGAGCTTTCTCTTCACATTCAAACTTGGCTAACTGGTGCAAGAGGCCTAGTTTTCAGCCTGTCTAGGCTTCCAACAAGCCTCACTAAGCTTAATCATTTCTAGCCTTTGATTTAAAGTTAGAGACATGTGACTCTTTCTGTTACTTGAACACATAGAGGCTGCTGTGAGGTTATTAATTGGCCTAATTACAATGTAGTTTTTTTTTTTTTTTTTTTTTTTTTTTTTTACAATGTAGTTTTGTTTCAGAAAAAAGGGAAGGCTAAGGAGAGAGGGAGGTATGGGGGAAATGGCCAATGAATGGAGTAGTCAGAACTTCAGTTCAGTTCAGTCGCTCAGTCTTGTCCGACTCCTTGCGACCCCATGAACCACAGCACACCAGGCCTCCCTGTCCATCACCAGCTCCCGGAGTCCATCCAAACCCATGTCCATCGAGTCGATGATGCCATCCAACCATCTCATCCTCTGTCATCCCCTTCTCCCCCTGCCCTCAGTCTTTCCCAGCATCAGGGTCTTTTCCAATGAGTCAGTTCTTTGCATCAGGTGGCCAAAGTATTGGAGTTTCAGCTTCACCATCAGTCCTACCAATGAATACCCAGGACTGGTCTCCTTTAGGATGGACTGGTTGGATCTCCTTGCAGTCCAAAGGACTATCAAGAGTCTTCTCCAACACCACAGTTCAAAAGCATCAATTCTTTGGTGCTCAGCTTTCTTTATAGTCCAACTCTGACATCCATACATGACCACTGGAAAAACCATAGCCTTGACTAGACAAATGTTTGTTGGCAAAGTAATGTCTCTGCTTCTTAATATGCTGTCTAGGTTGGTTATAACCTTCCTTCCAAGGAGTAAGCGTCTTTTAATTTCACGGCTGAAATCACCATCTGCAGTGATTTGGGAGCCCAGAAAAATAAAGTCAGCCACTGTTTCCTCTGTATCTCCATCTATCTGCCATGAAGTGATGGGATCAGATGCCATAATCTTAGTTTTCTGAATGTTGAGCTTTAAGCCAACTTTTTCACTCTCCTCTTTCACTTTCATCAAGAGGCTCTTTAGTTCTTCTTCACTTTTTATGGGTGGTGTCATCTGCATATCTGAGGTTATTGATATTTCTCCCAGCAATCTTGATTCCAGCTGTGCTTCCTCCAGCCTAGTGTTTCTCATGATGTACTCTGCATACAAGTTAAATAAGCAGGGTGAGAATATACAGCCTTGACGTACTCCTTTTCCTATTTGGAATGAGTCTGTTGTTCCATGTAAAGTTCTGTTGCTTCCTGACCTGCATATAGGTTTCTCAAGAGTCAGAACTTACATAATGTTTAAAAATTAAGCTTGCTATCTTATATGGTCATGATTCCTGGTGCCCCTAAACAATTATAATAGTAATATCAAAGATTGCTGATCACAGGTTATCATATCAAATATAATAAAAACAGAAAAGTTTGAAATACTGTGAGAATTATCAAAATGTGATACAGAGACAGGAAGTGAGCAAATGCTGCTGGAAAACTGGAGCTGATAGACTTGCTTGAGGCAGTTTCCACCAATCTTCAATTTGTAAAAAGGACAATATTTGTGAAGCACAATAAAGCAAAGTGTATTAAAAAAATTATGCCTATAGTATCTCTATATTCTTACTCTATGTAACACATACCTTAATAAATATATTGTTTTGTGGCCTACAATATAGGCTACCTCAGTCAATATTCCAGTATACCTAAAAAGGATATGGATCTGGTATTGATGATAGGATTGGTGGTGTCCTATAAATGTAATTAAACTCAAGTTGGTTTGTAATATTGTTCACTTCTACTTTACTGTAATTTTTTAATCTATTTAAACTATTAATTTCTGAGACAGGAGTGTAAAAATTTCCAAACAATTGATTCCATTTGTTCTTTTGTTGTTTTTTTTCATTTATAGCAGTTGTTATATCATTTATTTTGAAGTTCTGGTAATAGGTACATAGATATATTTATCAATATGTTTGATTCTTTTATCTCTGATACAGTTCTTAGCGTGAAATCTACTCTACCTGATATTAATATAGTCACTTCACCTTTCATTTAGTTAGAGGTTGAACAGTATATCTTTTTTATTTAGTCTATATATGTTTTAGTGATTAAATTATACCTCTGGTTAATAGCATATAACAGGTTCTTGATTATTTTTTTCTACTGTTATAGTCTCTTTCTTTAATTGCAATGTTTGGATCATTACATTTAATGTGTTTATTGATAAGCTTATATTCAAACCTGTCATCTTGCTACTTGTTTGCTAGCTAACCAAACTATATTTACTCCAATTTTCTTCTTTTTCTCTTATTTTACATTAATTGGATATTCTTTAAAATTCCATTTTACCCACACTGTAGGCTTATAAGTTTTACTTCTTTCTTTTTGTTTTCTAGTAATTGCTCTAGAGATACAGAATATATCTTAAACCTATCACATTCTATCTGTGAATAATAGATGACACTTCATGTAAAGTATAAGAATACTTCAAGCATATATATCCATCCCTTCTTAGTTGTTTTCTTGTTTTTATACATTTTATTTCCACATATTTAATGGACCCCATGATATATTGTTGTTATTTTTGCATTAAATACTTTATTAATTTTTAAAGCATCTTCATTTTTCAAAGTTTTTTTGATTTTCAAAATTTCCTGGTAGATTTGATGAGAATGTGACTTTGATGCAGTGTTTGATATATGACCAATTGCTTAAGAGTGAGATGATATTAAAATTCTTCTTTTATTGTCTTTTGGATATATTAGTATGAGAGTGATGCATTTAAATTTTCTAAAATAATAGTAAAATTGTCTATTTTCATTGTGTTTTTGTCAAATTTTGAAACTTGGTTTGAACTTTTTTCCAGTGTTATAATCTCTGTCTTAAATTGCAATGCTTCAATCATTATATTTAATGGAGTTATTGTACATGGTGACCTCACTATGTTCACATCCTGGTGAGTTTAATCTGACATATATTTTTTAATTGATGTGGTTATGAGAATATAGAAAAAAATGTAACATTCCTACCATGTTGGGAATGTAAACTGGTGAAGCAACTGTGGAAAACAGTATGGAGGTTCATAAAAATATTAAATATAGAATTACCATATGATCTAGTGATTCCCCTTCTGGGAAGTTTGCCAAAGGAAATACAAATATTAATTTAAAATATATGAAATCCTATGTTTCCAAGGCAAAACAGTCAATATCACAGTAATGCAAGTCTATGCCCCAGCCACTAATGTAGAAGAAGCTGGAATTGAATGGTTCTATGAAGACCTACAAGACCTTCTAAAACTAACACCAAAAAAAAAAAAAAAAAAAGATGTCCTTTCAGCATAGGAAACTAGAATACAAAAGTAGTAAGGCAATAGATACCTGGAGTAACAGGCAGGTTTGGCCTTGGAGCACAGAATGAAACAGGGCAAAGGCTAACAAATCTTTGCCAAGAGAACACACTAGTCATAGCACACACCCTCTTCCAACAGCAAAAGAGATGACTCTACACATGGACATACCAGATGGTTAATACCGAAATCAGATTGAATATATTCTTTGGATCTGAAGATGGAGAAGCTCTACGTAGTCAGCAAAAGCAAGACCGGGAGCTGACTGTGGCTCAGATCATGAACTCCTTATTGCAAAATTCAGACTTAAATTGAAGAAAGTAGGGGAAAAAAACTATGCCATTCATGTATGACCTAAATCAAATCCTTTACGATTATACTGTGGAAGTGACACCGGATTCAAGGGGTTAGATCTGGTAGACAGACTGCCTGAAGAACCATGGACAGAGGTTTGTAACACTGTACAGGAAGCTGTGATCAAAACCGTCCCAAATAAAAACAAAAGCAAAATGGTTGTTTGAGAAGGTCTTATGCCGGGGTCCAGCCCCGACTGATCCAGGGTATTTGAAGCGGGGACGGCGTCGGCGAGGGTCAGGATACAATAGCTTCAATTAGATATTAATTAAAGATATAAAGAGTAATAGGATGAGGATAGCTCAGTAGGAAAATTCAGTGGAGAAAAGAGGCTGAGTAGCTTGGTTTACGCGGGGGACCAATAAAACTTCAAGACAAGAAGCTTGCACCACTTACGTAGGCCACAGGCGTCCTTCCGTTCTCCCGAAGGAGAGGAGACACTGAGGCCTCCCCGGTTGGATCTTAGAAGCCCAGGCATAATTAGTAAGCATGGTGGGTTCTGCTCTCCAGATGGAGACTCAGCCAGAGTGAGAGAGAGACATGGGGAGACCAGTCTTTCGAGGAACTGATCCCAATTCTTTATTTTCCATGGTCTACTTTTATACACTGAGATATTATGCAAAAGTCACGTGGGGTCAGCAGTCCTGACTTTGATCAAAGTCAGGTGCTTCATACAAATGTATACAGAGGTCTTAGGGGTGTTACATCATCTTCCGGCCAGGGGGCCTGCTGACAATTTATGACCCTCTCCTTGTGACAGCGGCCAGTCAACCAGGACACTTATTTCTCCAGGGGTGATTATTCTTAAAACAGACGCCACCCAAATAAAGTTACATTCCTATAGGGTGAGGGTATAGTGGGTTTTAGTTAAGGAAAGAATTTACTTAGCCTAAGGTCTAACGTGATTTATATCAAAGTTTAATACTTATTTCTTCTATATATTCATTAATGTGTGTAAGGGCAGGGGATATGGAGACTTAGCAACAAACATTGGCTCAACAAATGAAAAAACCCTTCACCAATACAATTTCTAATCAGCCCATTATACTTATACTAATAGCTTTCTAACTTTTCTAAGGAACCTGTTTTTAGAAGGTTTAAAGCATCTCGTGCCTCTCACGGTTTGGAGGCTGTGAGCAATCACATGTGGCCGGACAAGCCTGTCAGGCAGGCTAGAGAACCTTCAGAGGAGTTTGTAGGTTGAAACAGTCCTATCACACCCAGGAATTATTATTAACTGGAGCTCTAAGTTAACTCCTTCTCCGAAAAAGGTGGTGGGGGACAGCCCCCCGTAAAGCCAGAGGTGTAGGTGAGAGCACAAAGTAGTAAAGTAGGCAGGCTCTGGTTATGGGGGTAGATGCTCCAGGATTTCCAGGGGGACTCCTGAGGCTCGATCCCGCCTTTGCGTATGTCAAGCCTCCTTCTTCATGACCTTTGCCATGGGTGGAGTGCCTCACGCTGGCCCCCAACAGTCTTACAAATAGCTGAGCAAAGAAGATAAGGAAAAGCAAAAGAGAAAAGGAAATATATACCCATATGAATGCAGAGTTCCAAAGAAAAACAAGGAGAGAGAAGAAAGCTTTCCTAAGTGAACAGTGGAAATAAATAGAGGAAAACAATAGAATGTAAGACTAGAGATCTCTTCAAGGAAATTAGAGATACCAAGGGAATACCTCATGCAAAGTTAGGCACAAAAAAGGACAGAAACAGTATGGACCTAACAGAGGCAGAAGATATTAGGAAGAGGTGGCAAGAATACACAGAAGAACTGTGCAAAAAGGATCCTAATGTCCTGGATAACCACAATGGTGTAATCACTCACCTAGAGCCAGACATCTTGGAGTATGAAGTCAAGTGGGCCTTAGGAAGCATCATGATGAACAAAGCTAGTGGAGGTGATGGAATTCCAGTTGAGCTATTTCAAATCCTAAAGGATGATGCTGTCAAAGTGCTACACTCAATATGCCAGCAAATTTGGAAAACTCAGCAGTGGCCACAGGACTGGAAAAAGTCAGTTTTCATTCCAACCTCAAAGAAAGGCAATGCCAAAGAATGCTCAAACAACTGCACAATTGTACACATTTCACATGCTAGCAAGGTAATGCTCAAAATTCTTCAAGCTAGGGTTCAACAGTATGTGAACTGAAAACTTCCAGATGTACAAGCTGGATTTAGAAAAGGCAGAGGAACCAGAGATCAAATTGCCAGTATTTGTTGGATCATATAAAAAGCAAGAGAATGCCAGAAAAAAACATCTGCTTCATTGACTATGCTTAAGCCTTTGATTGTGTGGATCACAACAAACTGTTGAAAATTCTTAAAAAGATAGAAATACCAGATCATGTTTCCTGCCTCCTGAAAAACATATATGCAGGTCAAGTAGCAACAGAACTGGACATGGAACAATGGAGTGGTTCCAAATTGGGAAAGGAGTATGTCAAGGCTTGTATATTGTCACCTTGTTTATTTACCTTTTATGCAGAGTACCTCATGCAAAATGCTGGACTGGGTGAAGCACAAGCTGAAATCAGGATTGATAGGAGAAATAGCAATAACCTCAGATATGCAGATAACACCACCCTTATGGCAGACAGCAAAGAGAAACTAAAGAGCCTCTGATGAAGGTGAAAGAGCAGAATGAAAAAGCTGGCTTAAAACTCAACATTCAAAAAACTAAGATCAAGGCATCTGGTCCCATCACTTCATGGTAAACAGATGGGGGAAACGATGGAAACTGTGACAGACTTTATATTCTTGGGCTTCAGAGTCACTGCAGTTGATGACTGAAGCCATGAAATTAAAAGACACTTGCTCCTTGGCAGAAAAGCTATGACAAATCTAGACAGTGTATTAAAAAGCAGAGACATCAATTGCCTACAAAGGTCTGTATAATCAAAGCTATGGTTTTCCAGTAGTCATGTATGGATGTGAGAGTTGTACCATAAAGAAGGCCGAGTGCTGAAAATTGATGCTTTTGAACTGTAATGTTGGAGAAGACTCTTGAGAGTCTCTTGGACTGCAAGGAGATCGAACTAGTCAATCCTGAAGGAAATCTATCCTGAATATTCATTGGAAGGATTGATGCTGAAGCTGAAGCTCCAATACTTTGACCAACTGATGCCAATAGCTGACTCACTGGAAAAGACCTTGGTGTTAGGAAAGATTAATGGCAAGAGGAGAAGGGGACAACAGAAGACAAGATGGTTGGATGGCATCACTGACTCAATGGACATGAGTTTGAACAAACCCAGGTAGACAGTGAAGGACAGGGAAGCCTGGCGTGCTGCAGTCCACGGGGTTGCAAAGAGTCGACATGACTGAGCAACTGAACAACAAGAGCTACAATGTTAAAAGCATCATTATTCACAATAGTCAAAATAGGAAGTAACCTAAGAACCCGAACCAGTCTATAGATGATTAGGTAAGGAAGATGTGGTATTTGTATACAATGGAATACTCATTGGCCATAAAAAAAGAATGATACCTTCCTAAATGTGACAACATAGAGGGAATTATACCAGGTAAAATAACTCTGAGAAAGACAATCATTGTATTATCTCACTTATATGTAGAATCTGAAAAGCATTATGAATTAACATAAAACATAAACAATTATAGATACAGATAAAACAGATGATTGCTCTGGGTGGGAGATGATGAGTGAAATTGGTGAAGGAAATTAAGAGGTATATACATACAAACTCCCAGTTACAAAATAAATAAATGAGTCAATGGGATATAATGTACAGAATGGGGAATATAATCAATAACAATGTAACATTGTTATATGGTGTCAAATGGCAACTAGGCTTATTGTGGGGATCATTTTGTAATGTATAGAAATATCAAATCACTTTATTTTACACCAGTAACTTAAATACTTACAATTACACTTCAAAAAACAAAAAAGCAAACAAACTTAGCAGATGTGTGGTTATGAAACACAGGGTTAGGGGGAGGGAAAATAGAATGAAAGTGGTCAAAGGTCCAAACTTCTATCTATAAGATAAATTAAGCACTAAGGATGTAATGATATTGAATGTTTGCCTTGGAGACGAACAGAGATCATTCTGTCGTTTTTGAGATTGCATCCAAGTACTGTATTTCGGACTCTTTTGTTGATTATTATGGCTACTCCATTCCTTCTAAAGGATTCTTGCCCACAGTAGTAGATATAATGGCCACCTGAGTTAAATTCACCCATTCCAGTCCATTTTAGTTTCCTGATTCCTAAAATGTCGATGTTCACTCTTGTGCAACTGTGCGGTAGTTTGAGCATTCTTTGGCATTGCCTTTCTTTGGGATTGGAATGAAAACTGACCTTTTCCAGTCCTGTGGCCACTGCTGAGTTTTCCAAATTTGCTGGCATATTGAGTGTAGCCCTTTCACAGCATCATCTTTTGGGATTTGAAATAGCTCAACTGGTACTCCATCACCTCACTAGCTTTGTTCGTAGTGATGCTTCCTAAGGCCCACTTGACTTCACATTCCAGGATGTCTGGCTCTAGGTGAGTGATCACATCTTTGTGACTATCCAGGTCATGAAGATCTTTTTTGTACAGTTCTTCTGTGTATTCTTGCCTCCTCTTCCTAATATCTTCTGCTTCTCTTAGGTCCATACTGTTTCTGTCCTTTATTGAGCCCATTTGTGAGAAATTTTCCCTTGGTATCTCTAATCTTCTTGAAGAGATCTCTAGTATTTCTCATTCTATTGTTTTCCTCTATTTCTTTGCATTGATCACTGAGGAAGGCTTTCTTATCTCCCCTTGCTATTGTTTGGAACTCTGCATTCAAATGGATACATCTTTCCTTTTCTCCATTGCTTTTCACTTCTCATCTTTTCACAGCTATTTGTAAAACCTCCTCAGACAGCCATTTTGCTTTTTTGCATTTGTTTTTCTTGGGGATGGTCTTGATCCCTGTCTCCTGTACAATGTCACGAACCTCTGTCCATAGTTCATCAGGCACTCTGTCTATCAGATCTAGTCCCTTAAATCTAATTCTCACTTCCACCATATAATCATAAGGGGTTTGATTTAGGTCATACCTGAATGGTCTAGTGGTTTTCCCTACTTTCTTCAATTTCAATCTGAATTTGGCAATAAGGAGTTCATGATCTGAGCCACAGTCAGCTCCCAGTCTTGTTTTTGCTGACTGTATAGAGCTTCTCCACCTTTGGCTGCAAAGAATATAATCAATCTGATTTCGGTGTTGACCATCTGGTGATGTCCATGTGTCGAGTCTTCTCTTGTGTTGTTGGAAGAGAATGTTTGCTGTGACCAGTACATTCTCTTGGCAAAACTCTATTAGCATTTGCCCTGCTTCATTCTGTACTCCAAGGCCAAATTTTCCTGTTACTCCAGGTGTTTCTTGACTTCCTACTTTTTCATTCCAGTTTCCTATAATGAAAAGGACATCTTTTTTGGGTATTAGTTCTAAAATGTCTTGTAGGTCTTCATAGAACTGTTCATCTTCAGCTTCTTCAGCGATACTGTTTAGGGCATACTTGGATTAATGTGATATTGAATGGTTTGCCTTGGAAACAAACAGAGGTCATTCTGTCATTTCGGAGATTGCATCCAAGTACTGCATTCCTGACTCTTGTTGACTATGATGGCTACTCCATTTCTTCTAAGGGGTTCCTGCCCACAGTAGTAGATATAATGCTCATCTGAATTAAATTCACCCATTCCAGTCCATTTTAGTTCGCTGATTCTTAAAATGTCAATGTTCATTCTTGCCATCTCCTGTTTGACCTCTTCCATGCCTTGATTCATGGACCTAACATTCCAAGTTCCTACTCAATATTGCTCTTTACAGCATCGAACTTTGCTTCTATCACCAGTCACATCCACAACTGGGTGTTGTTTTTGCTTTGGCTCCATCCCTTCATTCTTTCTGGAGTTATTTCTCCACTGATCTCCAGTAGCATACTGGGCACCTACTGCCCTGGAGAGTTTATCTTTCAGTGTCCTATCTTTTTGCCTTTTCCTACTGTTCATGGGATTCTCAAAGCAAGAAAACTGAAGTGGTTTGCCATTCCCATCTCCAGTTGACTTGTGCAGCACAGGAGAGGTGGCTGCACCAGCGGAGAAGAAATACCCCATGTCCAAGGTCAGGAGCAAAGGCTGCACTTGCTGGAGCAGCCATAAAGAGAAACCCCACGTCCAAGGTAATGGAAACCCAAGTAAGACAGGAGGCACTAAGAGAGGGCATCAGAGAGCAGACAGACTGAAACCAAAATCACAGAATACTAGCCAATCTGATCACATGGACCCAGCCTTGTCTAACTCAATGAAACTAAACCAAGCTGTGAGGGTCTACCCAATATAATTAACACTGCTACATGTTATATATGAAAGCTCTTAAGAAAGTAAATCCTAAGAGTTCTCATCACAGGAACTTTTTTTTTTGTATATATAAAAAACAATGCATGTTTAGTAAATTTATTCTGGTGGCCATTTCACATTATATGTAAACCAAATCATTATGCTTGCATCTTAAATTATACACTGGTGTTTGTCAATTAAGAAAATAAAACTAAAAATCAAATAAACTTAATGTGGTAACAAAATATTTGAATTTATATTTAATTTAGCTCTTTCTGCAGTTTTACATTTTCCTACATTTATGGATTTTTTTAATATTTTAACCTCTTGAATTGATTGATATTCCTCTTTTTTTTAATTTCATTTTATTTTTAAACTTTACATAATTGTATTAGTTTTGCCAAATATCAAAATGAATCTGCCACAGGTATACATGTGTTCCTCATCCTGAACCCTCCTCTCTCCTCCCTCCCCTCTTACAACTTTTTCATTCTCCTTTTATCCACATTATTATTTTGGAAATTGTATTTTTCTTTTTCCAGAAAAGCTCAACATGTGCCTTCAACCACACAAATTCTAAAGTTAATATTTTACCTTTATGTCAAATAATGTAGCTACTTTAGAACTGCTCTTTAATTCAAACACACGTTTGGTGGCTTTTATATTATTGTGACACAGGTTTTTAATTTTATCTTTCTTTTTATCTGTAAAAAGAATATGACTTTGATGCTGCTTTATACAGTCAATGTCTGTTTATAGACATAAAATTTGCCCTATTTTTTGGTTCATGGCTTGCTTTTTCACTTTCTTTCAAAAGTCATTTCTTTCTTGATTTTTTAGGTGTATTTTGTCAGTATTAAAACCTCTCAGTGTTAGTTTGTCCATTAATTCCTATCATGTAAGTTTTCTGGGTATACAAGTTCCTCAGGACTACTTTAACAAAGTACCACAAACTAAGTAGTTTGAAACAACAGAAATCTATTGTTTCCCAATTTGATTGCCTAAAAATCTGAAATCTGTAAAAGGAATCCACTTTTTCTTCTCTACCTGTTGGTGGTTTACCTACAATCACTGGCCTCCCTTACATTGAAGTTGCCAGACTTAAATTTCTATCAACATCATCCCATGGCCTTCTCTCTTACATGTTTTTGTTTCTTCCCCCACTGTTTAGGAAAACACCAATAACACTGGATTAAATTAAGTACCCACCTAACACCAGGATGACCTCATCTTAACTTTATTAATTAGCCAAGGTCTCTATTTCCAAATAAGGTCGCATTCTGAAGTACTGGATGATAGGATTTCAATATCTGGTTTAGGGGGACACAGTACAGCTCACAACACCAAGTAGAGAATTCTGATGAACAATTTTTTTTCCACCAAATTTTGAATATAAAATCCACTTTCTTATTTCTATAGTTGCTGTTTAAAAAGTTGACTCGTTTCTCTTGTCATCCATTTCTAGTTTATTTCTATATTTTTTTCTTACAGATCCATTTCAGATTATTTTTCTGTTATTACTTTTCTGCAGTTTGCCAATAATTTGTATAGATATAGACCTTCCATGTTTTTTCAACTCAGGATTGGATTGGCTTCCTGAGCCCAATAATGCTTAAATTGTATTAATTCAGGAAAATTCACACCACATACTGTTTTAGACAATATCTCTCTCCAGTTGTCTCCTAACTTCCCTGGAGCTCTGGTTAGAGGTGTTTTAAAACTTCTCCTTCTCTTTTACAATATTATTTAAACCTCTGATCCAATATTCTCTTGCTCCAAACCATCATGTCTTGTCATATGTTCCCAGGGCATTTTTTTTTTTTTTTCTGCTAAGAATGTGTACTTTTTAAAATACCTTTGGCCTATAACAAATACCCTTAATTTTGTACTTGTATGTGTATTTAAATACACGTGTGTGTATATATATATATATATATATATGTATGTATGCTTATGTGTATGTAAACATTATACACACACACACAGTGACAATAGTTTTAATCTGCAGATTTAGTGGTGCTTGATGGTATGGGTTTCTATAGACATCTAGTTTGTCAAATTGTAGGAAATAGAAGCTTGGGACTCAACATAGGTCTATAATAAAGATCAGTTTAATATGAAAAAAATAATAGTTTTTACTACAACATGGATCACAATAAACTGTGGAAAATTCTGAAAGAGATGGGAATACCAGAACATTTGACCTGCCTCTTGAGAAACCTCTATGTAGGTCAGGAAGCAACAGTTAGAACTGGACATGGAACAACAGACTGGTTCCAAATAGGAAAAGGAGTACGTCAAGGCTGTATATTGTCACCCTGCTTATTTAACTTATATGCAGAGTACATCATGAGAAACTCTGGGCTGGAAGAAGCACAAGCTGGAATCAAGATTTCCAGGAGAAATATCAATAACCTCAGATATGCAGATGACACCACCCTTATGGCAGAAAGTGAAGAGGGACTAAAGAGCCTCTTGATGAAAGTGAAAGAGGAGAGTGAAAAAGTTGGCTTAAAGCTCAACATTCATAAAATGAAGATCATGGCATCTGGTCCCATCACTTCATGGCAAATAGATGGGGGAACAGTGGAAACAGTGTCAGATTTTATTTTGGGGGGCTCCAAAATCACTGCAGATTGTGATTGCAGCCATGAAATTAAAAGACACTTACTCCTTGGAAGGGAAGTTATGACCAACGTAGATAGCATATTCAAAAGCAGAGATATTACTTTGCCAACAAAGGTCCATCTAGTCAAGCCTATGGTTTTTCCAGTGGTCATGTATGGATGTGAGAATTGGACTGTGAAGAAATCTGAGTGCTGAAGAATTGATGCTTTTGAACTGTGGTGTTGGAGAAGACTCTTGAGAGTCCCTTGGACTGCAAGGAGATCCAACCAGTCCATCCTAAAGGAAGACCAGTCCTGAGTGTTCATTGGAAGGACTGGTGCTGAAGCTGAAACTCCAATACTTTGGCCACCTCATGCAAAGAGTTGACTCATTGGAAAAGACCCTGATGCTGGGAGGGATTGCGGGGCAGGAAGAGAAGTGGACAATGGAGGATGAGATGGCTGGATGGCATCACCAACTCGATGCACATGAGTTTGGGTGAACTCTGGGATTTAGTGATGGACAGGGAGGCCTGGCATGCTGCAGTTCATGGGGTCACAAAGAGTCGGATACGACTGAGCGACTGAGCTGAACTGATAGAGGAGACATCTGCAATCTAAATGACAAAATATAAATTATATTTAAATGATCTAAAAGTGTAGTATTTGAAGTAAAATGACAATAAATTAAATTTATTATTTTCATCAATAAGAAATAATTTTGATATAAAATTTCTTGTCATGGCATGCCATGTCTTGTCATGGCAAAACTTAAAAATTTTGGAAACAGACTACTGCTGAGATATTTATTCAGGCCAAACATAAAATAATCTTCATATCCTACTTAAGAGCTGATATAAACACAAAATTTTTATCTTCTGAAATTAATCTCTAATTCAAAATACTATTTGTTCTTTTCCCTGTATGCAACATTCTTTTTGCTGAATTGTTGAAAACTATATATAGGTACCCATATATGCATCAGACTTACAAATAGTAGCATCATTTACAACTTTAAATAAAATGTTGTTAAATGCAATTGTATTTAGAATCCTCTTTGGTTTCTAGGCTTGCACTTAGCACTTTTCTTTCTCCTTTTAATTCTAATTACTTAAAAATAAATTATATTAAGCATGGGAATGTGGGATGGCTTTTTCCACAGCACACTTTAAGAGGCAGTGGTTCAGGAGACAGACAGTTCTTTCAGTTCTCATTGCCAATAAGATCAGATAAGACTCTGAATTTTACAATTGATCATGCTACAAAATCATTAACTTGCTTTTTATGTTAAATATTATCTAGGTTTTGAAATTTTCAACTGCTAGGGGAAAAAAACAGATGTTTGATGTATTTTCACTTTACAAATTAAAATTGTTATAGAATTAAAAAAAAAAATCTGCTCATTTAGAGAAATACTTTGCAAAATCCAGCACACTCACATAAATAGTTAAGAGCTACATGAAGACTCTGAGTTTTGGGGCCAGAAACATAAAATACAGATTTTCAAAGGTTGGTATTGTATTTTTCTATCCTTATTTTCATGTCAATTTTATAGAATTACAAAGTACTTCTATATAGTATATTGCCACTTGAAACTCTTCTACAGAATATACAAAATTAAGAGAAAGATAACACATATGTCACAAATAATAACTGATATATAAAGATGCACTGTTAACCTTTTGGTAGCTTTGATAACATTAGCTTTTAGAATAATAAGAAATTCAATATTTTTCTTAGTGTTTCTAATATCTATTCTGATAATCTTAAAACTAATTGATTGATATTATTAAATATGTCCATTGAACAAATGTATTTGAGCAGATTAATCAGTTTACATAAAATAAATTAATAATCCAGCTGCATTCTGAGATCTTTTGAAACAAATTTTTATTACAATATCTATAGTGTTTGAGAGCTTCTTTTGTAAAGAATCAGCAGTAGAGAATCCACCTGCCAATGCAGGAGACACAGGTTTGATCCCTGGGTCAGGTAGATCCCCTGGAGAAGGAAATGGCAACTCACTCCAGAATGGTTTCCTGAGAAGTCCCATGGACAGAGGAGCCTGGCATGTTACAATCCATGGGGTTGCAGAGTTGGACATGATTTAGTGACTAAATAACAACATAACTTGATTTTTGCTAATATTTTATGATTTTGTTCATATCAGTAGGAGTTTAGGTGAAAATTGAAAATGTCTTCTAAAATTGTTTTTAAATGTAAATAATTACTGAATTTTAACCATATATACATAAAGATTCTGAAGTATTTTTCTTTCTTGATTGGATATATCAGCCACATACAAAGCACTCAAGTTATTTTTGATGATTTTCATGTTCTCTTTTAAAATAATGCAATTGTCTTTTATTTTTAAAAATAACATTTTATTACAAAAGTCATAAGTATGTATTGCATAAATCAATGACATTTAGATTAGCAAAAATAAAGTATGACAAAACATTAAATTCTCTACCCACAAATTGTATCTTCTGATATTTTAGTGTTTATTTTTTGTATATATTCATGAGCAAACCACACAGCAACATAGCAAACATATGGCTCTATTTGATTTTCCATAAACATTTTATTTTAGGTTATAGAGAAGTTGTGAAGATACTATATCTGCTTTATAATCTTGATGTTTCAATCTTTAACCTCTTTCTTTGCATTTCAGTAAGTTATTTCATTTAATATATACAATAGTCCGTATTAACATTTCCTGAAGTATCATCCCAGACTAGGCTCTGCTTCTGATTGCTAGTCCCTCAAATAGCATGCAATCTAATACATCCTCTTTTCATGAGGAGACTAGACCAGATTTCCCACAGAATGTTCTACCTCTGAATTTGTATGCATGCTTGTTTTGCTTTCTTTTTTTTGATTCCAGTTGATTCATTTTTTGTTAATAGTCCATGGTATGGCTTGAATAAAACACTTTTTCTGGAATCAGGGAAACTGGGCTTTTCTTCTGACTTTCTTGATGAATGTGACATTAAGTCACTTAACCTTTCTGTGCCTCATTATGTTCACCTGTTTTTAAAAAATGTATTACTGAATTAAAAGGTTTTTTCCAAATTTTCTGGCTTCTATAGAGATAACTAAATCTGTGCCTATATTGTAATCAGCTCTGAAGTTGCTTATTCAAGAGAAACATTTTTATACAGGACTATTAAATGCAACTGACATTTTGGATATAATAAAAATGGGTGTTGATCACTGTGATAGCAATTAATCAGTTAAATTTTTATGATAACCATTATCCTTATTGCCACTAAATTACTTCTGATGATATACTTTACGTGAATTTATCTTATTTATTTATCAATTTTTTAAAGTAATCATTAAAATACTTACTATGTATTTAATGAAAGTCAAGATGTGACTTAGCCAACAAGCAAGTCTTTCATTAGTGTTAATTAAGGATGAATACTAAGTATTCTGACACATGTGACATTTTATATTTTAAAATACTTAAATTATGAACTATTTTTGGTAAAATTTACTCTTTAAAATTTAATCGTTCATATTATCTTGTAAAATTATTTTTATTAGACCATATAAACCGTAGTTAATACTCCAATAGCACAATAACAGGACAGATTTGCATGCCAGGCAACACATGAACAGAATGGAATATATTTGACTAAAGGGGCCTTATAAAAAGATATGATATTAATGTAAATCATTTTAATTGGAATAATTTTAGATTTAAAAAAGAGCTACAAAAATAGTATAGAGAGTTATACTATATGTATTACTCTGCTTCCTCTGGTATTAACATCTTACATACCCAGTATATATTTCCCAAAACTTAAATGATAACATTAGTTCAATACTATTAACTAAATTACAGACTCTATTAGATTTCCAGTTTTCAGTGTAATTTTCTCTACCAAAGTCCAAACCAAGGTATTACACTGCATTTAGCTGTCCTGTCTCCTTGGTCTTCTCCAGTTTGTGAAACTTTGTCAGCTTTTCTTTGTCTTTAACAATCTTACATTGTAAAGAGTGACTTTTAAGTATTTTATAGACTATACCTTAAACTTGGGCTTGTCTGATGTTTTCTCATGATTAGGCTGAAGTTAGGTCCTTTGGGAAAGAATTACATCATATCAGGTGCTACATAACATCAATCTGGTGTATTAATAGTTTTATATTATACTTGATCATTTGGTTAGGTCTTCAGGTTTTTCCATTGCAAATGAGTATTTTTCACTTTCACTCTCTGATGAGACACTTTCAATGTCTAATGGTTTTAGTATCAAGATATTGCTGGATTCACAAAAGGAGCTGAGAAATGTTACCTTTTTTTTCTATTTTCTCCAAAGTCTATGTAGAATTGATATTATTTCTTCATTAAATGGTAAAATTTACCAAAGAAATCATATGGGTCTGGAACTTCATTTTTTGCAAGATTTGTAACCGTAATTGAACTTTAAGAATAGTTACAGGACTATTCAAGTTATCTGTTCCTTGAGTGAGTTTTAGCAGTTTGTATATTTCTAGGAACTAGTCTAGTTAACCTAAATTTTTGAATTTATGAGCATTAAATATTTTATAGTATTCCCTTATTGCACTTTTAATATTTTGATTCAGTATTGATTACTCCCCTTTCATTCCCTTTCAATTTTCCTATGTTTTATTTAATAATTGTTTTCTGATATTTATCAAGTTCATAGATCTTTTCAAGGAACAATCTTTTAAATTTATTGATTATGGTTTTTCTGTTTTCAATTCCATTGAAACCTACTCTTATACTTTATATCCTTCTTTCTGCTTGTTTTGGATTCAAGTTTCTTTTTTCCTAGTTTCTTAAAGTTGAGTCTCAAGTTATTGTTATTCACCTTTCCTTGTTTCCAATAATAATATTTATTGATATGTACTTTCTATTAACATTAGCTGTACTTTTCAAATTTTATTATTTTTTTTTTAAATTTTATTTTATTTTTAAACTTTACATAACTGTATTAGTTTTGATGACATTTCATTTTCATTCTGTTCAAATTATTTTAAACTTATTTGTGACTCCTCATTTGATGTGTGAGCTATTTACAAATACATTTTCTAATTGCTAAATTATATATATTGTCTAGATATATTTTCTGTTATTGAATTCTCAGTTAATTCATCATGGTCTGAGAGTATACTTCATATGACTTCTACTCTTTTATGTGCTTTTGGGTGTGCTTTATGGTGGTTCAAAATATTGTCTACCTTGGAAAAAGTGTCTTCTGTGTTTGAAAAGAAAGTGTGTTTTCTGTTACTGAGTGGAGTTCTTAATAAACATCTATTTAAACTAGCTATTTATAACATTGTTTAGTTCTATATCTTTACTGATTTTTTGTACCCTCATTTATTACTTATCACATTAATTATTGATAAGGAGTGTTGTGTTCAACTATAGTTGTGAATTTACCTATTTCTCTCTTTAGTTCCATCAGTTTTTGTCTTGTGTATTTTGAAGGTTTTTTTGGTGAGAGCACTAACATTTAGGATGGTAGGTTTGGAGAATCTCCCTTTTTTCATTATTCCTCCCTCTACCTGATCATCTTCCCTATTCTGAACTTATCTTTGTCTAAAAGTAATACAATTATCTTAGCTGTCTTTTGGTTAATGTATGTTTATGTTGTTAATGTATGGTGTTAATTTGGTTAATTATGTTTATTTTATTTATTTATATCCATTTATTTTTACCTATCTATTATGTCTTTGTACTGGCTGAGAGGAGCTACTCCATGTCCGAGGTCAGAGAAGATGGCCAAGAGGAGCTACTCCACGTTCAAGGTAGGAGGGGTGAATTCGTCTAAGGTAAAGGCCAGCGGCTGTGCTTTGCTGGAGCAGCCATGAAGAGCTACCCCATGTCCAAGGTAAGAGAAACCCAAGTAAGATGATAGGTGTTGTGAAAGGACATCAGAGGGCAAACACACTGAAACCATAATCACAGAAAACTAGCCAATCTGATCACATGCACCACAGCCTTGTCTAACTCAATGAAACTAAGCCATGCCGTGTGGGGCCACCCAAGACAGAGAGGTCATGGTGGAGACTTCTGACAGGTGTGGTCCACTGGAGAAGGGAATGGCAAACCACTTCAGTATTCTTGCCTGGAGAACCCCATGAACAGTATGAAAAGGCAAAATGATAGGATACTGAAAGAGGATCTCCCCAGGTCAGTAAGTGCCCAATATGCTACTGGAGATCAGTGGAGAAATAACTCCAGAAAGAATGAAGGGGTGGAGCCAAAGCAAAAACAGTACCCAGTTGTGGATGTGACTGGTGATAGAAGCAAGGTCCGATGCTGTAAAGAGCAATATTGCATAGGAACCTGGAATGTTAGGTCCATGAATCAAGGTAAATTGGAAGTGCTCAAACAGGAGATGGCAAGAGTGAATGTTGATATTCTAGGAATCAGTGAACTAAAATGGACTGGAATGGGTGAATTTAACTCAGATGACCATTATATCTACTACTGCGGGCAGGAATCCCTAGAAGAAATGGAGTAGCCATCATGGTCAGCAAAAGAGTCCAAAATGCAGTACTTGGATGCAATCTCAAACACAACAGAATGATCTCTATTGTTTCCAAGGCAAACCACTCAATATCACGATAATCCAAGCCTATGTCCCAACCAGTAATGCTGTAGAAGCTGAAGTTGAACAGTTCTATGAAGACCTACAAGACCTTTTACAACTAACACCCAAAAAAAGATGTCCTTTTCATTATAAGGGACTGGAATGCAAAAGTAGGAAGGCAAGAAACACCGGGAGTAACTGGCAAATTTGGCCTTGGAGTACAGAATGAAGCAGGGCAAAGGCTAATAGACTTTTGCCAAGATAATGCACTGGTCATAGCAAACACCCTCTTCCAACAACACAAGAGAAGACTCTGCACATGGACATCACCAGATGGTCAACATCGAAATCAGACTGATTATATTCTTTGCAGCCAAAGATGGAGAAGCTCTATATAGTCAGCAAAAACAAGACCAGAAGCTGACTGTGGCTCAGATCATGAACTCCTTATTACCAAATTTAGACTTAAATTGAAGAAAGTAGGGAAAACCACTAGACCATTCAGGTATGACCTAAATAAAATCCCTAATGACTATACAGTGAAAGTGAGAAATAGATTTAAGGGACTAGATCTGATAGATAGAGTGCCTGATGAACTACAGACAGAGAATCATGATATTGTAGAGGAGACAGGGATCAAGACCATCCCCGTGGAAAAGAAATGCAAAAAAGCAAAATGGCTGTCTGAGGAGGCCTTATAAATAGCTGTGAAAAGAAGAGAAGCAAAAAGCAAAGGAGAAAAGGAAAGATATGAGCATCTGAATGCAGAGTTCCAAAGAATGGCAAGGAGAGATAAGAAAACCTTTCTCAGCGACCGATGCAAAGAAATAGAGGAAAACAACAGAATGGGAAAGACTAGGGATCTCTTCAAGACAATTAGAGATACCAAGGGAACATTTCATGCAAAGATGGACTCGATAAAGGACAGACATGGTATGGACCCAACAGAAGCAGAAGATATTAAGAAAAGGTGGCAAGAATACACAGAACAACTGTACAAAAAAGAGCTTCACGACCCAGATAATCACGATGGTGTGATCACTCACCTAGAGCCAGACATCCTGGAATGTGAAGTCAAGTGGGCCTTAGAAAGCATCACTACGAACAAAGCTAGTGGAGGTGATGGAATTCCAGTTGAGCTCTTTCAAATCCTGAAAGATGATGCTGTGAAAGTGCTGCACTCAATATGCCAGCAAATTTGGAAAACTCAGCAGTGGCCATAGGACTGGAAAAGGTCAGTTTTCATTCCAATCCCAAAGAAAGGCAATGCCAAAGAATGCTCAAACTACCTCACAATTGCACTCATCTCACACGCTAGTAAAGTAATGCTCAAAATTCTCCAAGCCAGGCTTCAGCAATACAGGAACTGGGAACTTCCAGATGTTCAAGCTGGTTTTAGAAAAGACAGAGGAACCAGAGATCAAATTGTCAACATCTGCTGGATCATGGAAAAAGGAAGAGAGTTCCAGAAAAACATGTATTTCTGCTTTATTGACTATGCCAAAGTCTTTGACTGTGTGGATCACAATAAACTGTGGAAAATTCTTCAAGAGATGGGAATACCAGACCACCTAACGTGCCTGTTGAGAAACCTGTATGCAGGTCAGGAAGCAAAAGGTAGAACTGGACATGGAACAACAGACTGGTTCCAAATAGGAAAAGGAGTATATCAAGGCTGTATATTGTCACCCTGCTTATTTAACTTATATACAGAGTACATCATGAGAAATGCTGGGCTGGAAGAAGCACAGCTGGAATCAAGATTGCCGGGAGAAATATCAATAACCTCAGATATGCAGATGACACCACCCTTATGGCAGAAAGTGAAGAGGAACTAAAAAGTCTCTTGATGAAAGTGAAAGAGGCGAGTGAAAAAGTTGGCTTAAAGCTCAACATTCATAAAATGAAGATCATGGCATCCGGTCCCATCACTTCATGGGAAATAGATGGGGAAACATTGGAAACAGTGTCAGACTTTAATTTTTTGGGCTCCAAAATCACTGCAGATGGTGATTGCAGCCGTGAAATTAAAGACACTCCTTGGAAAGAAAGTTATGACCAACCTAGATAGCATATTAAAAAGCAGAGACATTACTTTTCCAACAAAGGTCCATGTAGTCAAGGCTATGGTTTTTCCAGTGGTCATGTATGGATGCAAGAGTTGGACTGTGAAGAAAGCTGAGTGCCAAAGAATTGATGCTTTTGAACTGTGGTATTGGAGAAGCCTCTTGAGAGTCTCTAGGACTTCTAGAAGATCCAACCAGTCCATCGTAAAGGAGGTCAGTCCTGGGTGTTATTGGAAGGACTGATGCTGAAGCTTAACCTCTAGTCTTTGGCCACCTGATATGAAGTGTTGACTCATTGGAAAAGACTCTGATGCTGGGAGGGATTGGGGGCAGGAGGAGAAGGGGATGACAGAGGATGAGATGGCTGGATGGCATCACTGACTAGATGGACATGAGATTGGGTAAACTCAGGGAGTTGGTGATGGACAGGGAGGCCTGGCGTGTTGCGATTCATGGGATCACAGAGAGTCGGACACAACTGAGTGACTGAACTGAACTGAAATATGTTTTGTATTTAAAGTAGGTTTCTTATAAACAATCTTGAGTTATGTCTTTTTCCTCAAGCTTACAGTTCTCAGTTGTGTGTGTTAAAATCATTCATATTTAACATTATTATGTTTGTGCTCATGCTCAGTCTCTCAGTCACGTCCTACTCTTCGTGACCCCTATGGACGCTCATCCATCAGGTTCCTCTGTTTATGAGATTTTCCAGGGAAGAATACTAGAGTGGGCTGCCATTCCCTTCTCCAGAGGATCTCCTCGACTCACAGATTGAACCTGTGTATCCTGTATCTCCTGCGTTGATAGGTGGATACTTTACCACTGAGCCACCTGTGAAACCTAATAAAATTATGGATATAGTTAAATATAGTGCACCATCTTGTTACCTGTTTTACATGTATCCATCTTTTCTTTGTGTTCTTACCTCTTTTTCTGCCTCCCTTTGTGTTAAGATTTTTAAAAATAGTTTCCACTTTTTTTTATTAAATTTACTTTTTCAGGCATTTTTCTAGTGGTTTCCCAAAAGATGTATAGGATCTTTAATTAATTAACGTCTGCCTTCAAAAAATAATATTGACTTTACATGTGGGTGTAAAGTTCTCACAATCAAATTATCCTCCTCACACTCTCATCCTTTGTGCTAATTTTGTTATAACTTCTGTATCACTTATGTTGTAAACACCAACCAATGGCTACTTTTTTTCCTTTACAGAGTCAGATACACTTTACAGCAACTAAAAATGAGAAAACTAAATTTATTTCTACCTTTATTTATTCTATTTTCAGTGCCTTTTATTTTCTTATGTAGATTCAAGTTTTAAGCCTCATAATTTTTTTGGTCTGGAAATTTTCCTTTAAAAGTTCTTATAGAATAATCTTTGCTGGCAGTGAAATCCTTCTGTTTCTTCTGTGAAAATATTTGAAGAAGTAATGAATAATTTCATTCTGATTTTCTTTCTTTTATTCTTTTCTTCTTTTTTAAACTATTTTTTTTCTCATTTTGTTTTCCATTTGAGTAATTTCTGTTACTCAAATTGAGTAATCTTCAAGTTCTTTGATTCTTACACTGCCTGTTTTGGGTTGTTTTTATTCTCTTTATTACCTCATCAAAGACATCATACATCTTGGTTAGTATGTTTTTTTTTTTTGTACTATTCCCAACTAATTCTCTTTGATATTAATAGTTTTCATTTCATCTAATTTTGTATTTGTCCAATGTTATTTATATTTCTTAACATATTAATCATAGGTATTTTAAAATAACTTGATAATATCTTTGATTAATATAATTTGGCAAGATAGCTAGATGATCATTCATAAACATGGCATGCAAACTTTAAAAATTAAATTTAGAAAGCTGCCTGTGCAGAGTAGTATCCATTGTTTTTAACCTAATATAAGAATCCACAATATGCCTAAAATAGCACTCAAGAAAAATAGATAAGAAATGCAAAGAATATAATATTCTAGTACTAGAAATAGAAATGGTGTTCAACAGAGAAAAGATGAACATTTACTTGGACTCTAGTTTAGCTAACTAAGCAATAAATTAAAAGAGAGTTTTAACCTTGACTATGTCACTAATTCCCTGTAATTCTTAGAAATGTGCAATAAATTCCAAGGATGTGTGAGGCAAATTGAATTGAACATAGTTTATATTCAACCTAATACTTTGTAGAGAGATTCCAGGTCCTGGAAATCTTAAAATTAACTCCTGTCCTTCTGATTAGTTCCTCAAACATCCATCCTGTTTCTTTATGTATCATTAATTTATTAAAATTAAAAGAGTAGGCTACATTTAGCCCTTCATTGCTTTGCAACATCTTTACATTTCAAAATATTTATCATATAAAATACACATGTTGACAAATACATATGTTGACAAATACATACCCACATATTCTAGACATAGTTGTAGGTACTATATTGATAACATGACAGAATATATTTCTGCCATCATGCTATTTACAATCTGGAAACATACAAAAACAAATCAACAACATTCAGCTTACTATGGGTAAGGACCACATTAAGTGTAAATGAGTATATGTACGTCTTCCCTTGTAATCAGACTTTGACCCAAACTCTCTGGTAAAATGGCTTTCTAGTAGGTTACCAATGATCTCTTTCTAAAAGTCCAATGCACTTAGATTTCTTTTTACCCTGACATCACTTTTGCTTTTAAAATACTCTAGGATTTTCATCATCTTTTCCTTGTATTTGTATTACTTCTGTAGCCTCTAAAATTATATTGGTTTATGATTAAACTACCTGTAGTGCATATAATATAAATATTCAAACAATATAGCCAGGTGTTCATTTGCATTTAGTACACACACATATGCTTTTTAATTAATTTTTCTATTTTCTTAATATTGGCAGTGAAGAAAAGGTAGAAGGCATACCTCTCTTTCACAACTGCTTTCCTTGCTAAGAAATATGTTCAGGGAGATTTTTGATGGAATGGTGTTTAGAAAATTTCTTATATATGAAAATTTCTTATATACACTGTGTATGTGTATATCTTTAAACATTGCCTATTAGATACCTTCTTATGACTATTATATCCGTTCACCTATAACTTTTTTGATATGTGCTTAGTCATTCAGTCAAGTCAGACTCTTTGTGACCTCATGGACTGTCACCCATCAGGTTCCTCCGCCCATGGGAATTCTCCAGGTAAGAATACTGAAGTAGGTTGCCGTACACTCCTCCAGGGGAATCCTCTCAACGCTGGAATCGAACCCAGGTCTCCCACATTGCAGGAGGATTCTTTACTGTCTGAGCCACCAGGGAATATTTCAATATATTTTAAAATTTTATATATTTAACATTAAACATTTCCTTTGCATGAAGATTGTTCAAGTAGATTCATGGCTTTCTTACTACTTGGTTTTCAATGAATCAGGTTGGCATCCTATATAATAGGCATTAATAATTATAGGTACATGGATATAATTGGAAGGGTTGATCACAAAACCATCTTTGTCATTGCATTGGAACTAAGAAAGACTTGACTTGTCCTCAAGAGTGATTTTCAAGCTTTTTTTTTAAAATTGCATTCCCCTGAGGAACCTTTAATTTTTTTTTTCTAATCTGTCATCCCATAAAATGTTAATATCACAAAATACTATGTGTAGGTACTATATTGATGTAATGTGGTCCTTTGAAGGGGCTACAAAGCATTGTAATTTCTCAGGTTTTTATTCCCCTAGATCCAATTTTTGCCCCTAGAGGATGATATTTTCCCTGTCTAGAATGCATGGTCTGTAATACCAACTTATCATTGTGACTTTACTATATCTTTTATTTTATTTCATTTCAGTTAAGAAACCCTTGTATACAAACTAAAGAGTTATTCTAAGTTCTAAATATCTGTATTCTAAATTTTATTGTATCATTCTCTTCATATTGTCGCAATGATTGAAGTATATAGTTTCATGCCATAAATTTGTGGCAATAGAATATAAAGAGAAATTAAATAAACACATATTTTACATAAATATATATTTAAATGTATATATTTTCCAAGAGTCCCTCAGACCTCAAAGAGAGCAAACCAGTCAATCCTAAAGGAAATCAGTCCTGAATATTCATTGGAAGGACAGATGCTGAGGCTAAAACTTCAATACTTTGGCCACCTGATGTAGAACTGACTCACTAGAAAAGACCCTGGTGCTAGGAAAGATTGAAGGCAGAAGGAGAAAGGGACAACAGAGGATGAGATGGTTGGATGGCCTCACCAACTCCATGGACATGTGTATGAGGAAGCTCTGGGAGTTGGTGATGAACTGGGCGGCCTGGCATGCTGCATTCCATGAGGTTGCAAAGAGTCGGACACGACTGAGTGACTGAACTGAACTGAACTGATGTTGAAGCTGAGGCTCCAATACTTTGTTTACCTGATACAAAGAACTGACTCACTGGGAAAGACCCTCATGCTGGGAAAGACTGAAGGCAGGAGAAGAAGGGGATGATAGAGGATGAAATGGCTGGATGGCATCACCGACTCGCTAGACATGAGTTTGAGCAAGCTCCAGAAGTTAGTGATGTATAGGGAAGCCTGGCATGCTGCAGTCCGTGGGGTTGAAAGAGTTGGACAGGACTGAGCAACTGAACTGAACTGAACTGATATTTAAATATATATATATATAGTATACATATATTTACACACATATATATGTGTATATACACACATATATATATGTATACACACACACATATACATGTATGTATATACATACACACTTCTTCCCTTTACAAAGTTGTTTGAGGTTTCATCTATAGTCATAATTTGTGGAGAACTCCATGAAGTGACATGGAGACAGATTATGTATAAATGGTAATCTTCACATAAGTGGAGGTAGAGGAGGTATTCAATAAGTCATGAAAGCACAATAAAATAAGTTAGGGCAACGAGGTAACTTTGAAAATAATCCTGGCATTGACACTCAATGATAAACTCATGTTGCTAGAATGATTACAGTGCATTTGGGAAAAGGTATATTCTCAATATAATCTTAAAATTGTAATCATATGATCAGTACATCTGGAAAATAACAGTCAAAATTAAACTGAACTTTGTCTGGATACTGCAATTTCTGCATGGCTCTGTCAAATGTCAGGCTTCCCTCTCCCTCACCAATTTCAAAAATGTTTCACCATGATTTCAAACAGTGAATCATCCCATCCTGTGCCAACCATCTGTTCTGTCTGCCCCCTCGTTGACTCAAATTAGATGATGGAGGGCAGGGCAGGTTCTCAAGAGCAACCATTAACACTGGAGGAAGGAAGGTTCTGGCAGCTGACTTTCCATTCGAAATTATGGACCATTAAAACTGGCAAGAAGAAACCTACAGACAGAGCACTGAAGAGTGAAATAAAACTATAAACAGAATATGCAGGAAAATATTCAAAGATAAAAGGTCAGCTAATCAGTGTAAAAACATCATAAAGAAAGTTGAGAAACTATTAGCAAGAAGAAAATTGTGGAAACTATCTAAAAATGATAGGAATATTGGGAAAGAAACTATGTATGACAGAAAATCATGTCTTTATGAAAAATCACCAGCTTCCATATTTAAATATGTTCTATTGACTAGGATTCATATTTGTGAAGAGATGAATAATGAAAACAATTATCATTTTCTTTTGCATCAGAACAGGTCTGAAGGAGAGAACAATCTGATGGGTTTATAGTTTTAGTATAATGGCCATGCTTTAAGAAAATTCTTTCAGATACAGTGAAAGAATAAAATTTAGCAGATTGTATTAACACAATTCACTTTCCTGGTTAAAACAAAAATCATATACATTTTGTTTGAAGAAGTGAATGTTCTTAAATTCAAACAGTGTGAAGCAACTAGAAAAATAATAGTGTTTTTGCTTTTTTGTATGCAATGATTACTAACTTAGTTGGCTTATCAAAGATTTCTCAAATGTAGACACTTTAGCATTGTATTTTTCACATAAGAAAAACCATCAATTTCAAATATAAAACATTCTTATAAAATAACATACCTCACCTCACTGTATAAACAAAATTTTATCATGAAGAATCAGCTATAACATAACAGCATTCTGCATTCTTCAGTATGTTTTTTTTTTAAGTGATTTGTAGGGTCACTTTAAATTCATCTAATATGTTAATGCTTTGTTAAATTTTTTTTTGAAAAATCAGAGTATATTATTCACTTCATTGCATTTTACTATACTTAGGAGTATACTGGTAAAGAATATTGAAGACTCTATAATCTCATACTGTATAGTCAATGTATTATTATGTCATGGAATCTCTTTAAAAAAGAATCCTAACTCTTCTTCAGAGAAGGCAATGGCACCCCACTCCAGTACTTTTGCCTGGAAAATCCCATGGACGGAGGAGCCTGGTAGGCTGCAGTCCATGGGGTCGCTAGAGTCGGACACGACTGAGCGACTTCACTTTCACTTTTCACTTTCATGCACTGGAGAAGGAAATGGCAACCCACTCCAGTATTCTTGCCTGGAGAATCCCAGGGACGGGGAGCCTGGTGGGCTGCCGTCTATGGGGTCCAACAGAGTCGGACACCACTGAAGCGACTTAGCAGCAGCAGCAACTCTTCTTACCATTGCTACTATATAATTCGAGAGCCATCAACTCCTCTGAACTACTGAAATACCTCTTAACCGGTCTTTCCTGCTTCCTCTCTTATACCTTGTAAAATATTCTTTACACTGATGTCAGAGTTACCTTTTAGAACTATAAATTAATTCATGGCTCTTCACTTATCACAACTGTCCAATGTGTCCCCATCAAATCCAGACAAAAATCCAAAACCTCTCCTATGCATGATCTGTGAGGTCTACAGGCTCCACACCCTGACTATCTCTCCAAACTTTTTTCCTGCTCTCCTAATCCTTCACTTTGCTCTAACCACACTGGCCTCAGTAGAAAGCAACCATCTTTGCTTTTCTTCTCTCTTCTGCTTAGAAATTTAGTCTTTTAGAATTTTTTGCAGAGATAACTTTCTAAATTTTATTAGACACTGCCCAGATGTCCATCTGCTTTAAAAAGAAAAAAAAAAAAAAAAAACTTTCTTTGCCTGTCAAAAATAGGCCACTTTTTTCTACTTAATTTTTTTTCATAAAATTCATCAATACTGGAAGCCACATTATATATTTGTTTTGCTGGTTTTATTTTAATCTTCCTTGCCAGAATGTAAGCTCCTTAGGCCAGAGGCTTTCACTGCCTTGTGTATTACTATATACCCACATTTCTAACAGTGCTTGACACAGAGTAATTTGATCATAAACACTTGAAATAAATGAATAAATGAATGAATGAATTTTGAATATTATTCTAAATTCTCTATATTTATGTTCTCCAAACACAAATTCTCAACATGTTAAACTGCTCTCATCTATCATATTGTTCTCTCAATTTTTTAAACCTTTTAATATTTTTAATTATTATCTGACTCCCAAATTTTGTTCTCCAGGACAAGCCTTTACTTTTGAGCTTGCTAATCTATACATTTAGTTAGAAAATGGTGTTTATTAAGTTCTTGGCACTTTTTTTAATGCCTTGGTAACAGAGGAGATGTAGGGGCTTCCCTGATAGCTCAGTTGGTAAAGAATCTGCCTGCAATACAGGAGACCCCTGTTTGATTACTGGGTCTGGAAGATCCCCTGAAGAAGAGATAGGGTACCCACTCCAGTATTCTTGGGCTTCCCTTGTGGCTCAGCTGGTAAAGAATCCGCCTGCAATGAGGGAGACCTGGGTTCAGTCCCTGGGTTGGGAAGATCATTCACTTTCAAGAGGGGTCAAATAATCTTGTAAAAAAAAGGGACTTACCTTAAGAAACGTATATTCTCAGAAAATAAAATATCATATAATTATAAAAACATAGCTCCTTCTTGAATATGTGATGTTGGAGACATAAAGATGATTTCCAAGTGTGATCATCCAGGATGGTTTCATAAACGAAGTTGCATTTGATTTGAATCTCAAAGAATTCTTTGATTTGGGGTGGGGAGAGAGGGCAGGAATGAAGTATTTCAAAAGGAAATTTTGTGAGTAAAGTTGTCCTGGTTCAGGATGTTACTAGCAAATGCCAAGTAGTTTGGTATGAATGGAGCAAGGATTCCTAAAAGGGAATTGAGGATAAAGCTTGAAAAATAGTTAAGAGCTCTATGTCGAAGTATGCTTTATACTATGTTAAGGAATATTGATCTTCAGTGATGGAAGATTGAAGCAAGAGGACAGGATCAACTTAGTGCATTAGATTTTTAATCTTTAGAGTGCTATGCAAAATACAGTAGAAACAGATGAGGCTAGAATCAAGGAAGACTTTCAAGAGAAGATTCTTTTAATGTCACACAGTATAATGATGACCCAAATGGTGATATCAGGAAAGATGTGTCAAACAGCGATGTGATCTTAATGCTTTCCTGTGTTCTGGGAAGGCTGATCCTGAACACTGCCATTTCTATAGCCCCTTCTGCAAAACCATCCAGACAACAACTCACTGTGGGAAGAGCAGTCTGAAGCAGCCATGTGATGTGGGTGTGACCCTGAGCTGTCTGACTGAGCTGATGGATAGAAGCATGCTTCTGACCTGGTGGCAGACTCTTCCTAGATGTGGCAGTGATTATGCATGAGGTGTGTGGTGGCTTGACATGAAGGATCTGCACAGATGGTTATTAGAGTGATCAGATTTTCTCTCTGGGAAACTCAAATCCAAGTTATACAGGGAAAGAACCTGAAAAGATACACTCTAAGGCAACAAGAGACCATGAACCTTTAGTAAGCCAAGGCTTAGTAAACAGAAGCAATAGATAAGCAGGAGCTAGTGTAGTAAAAAACTAACAGTTGGTCATGACAGAAGCAGAAATGCTGGCACATTGATGATTTAAATTGATATCAGAGTATCTGAATGCTCAAGGGAAATGAGTTAACCTAATTCACATCCAAATCAACTTTCTGAAAACCATAAGAACTGTTCTGTAAGTTTTATTCTTCTCATGAGGCCCCTTCTGCATGGTTTTTCTGTATTCCCTTGAGAACCAGCTATGGGCGTGAGATTCCTGTGTCTCTCCCTCCCTCCATCCTTTCCTTCTTTCTATTCCTTTTTCAACTTTGCTTCATCTTTATTTTCTATGTAACTATTTACTCTTTTTTATTAGGCAGTAAAATAAACAAAAACCCTAAAACGACACATTTAAGTTTAATTATACTTGATTAATCGGAGAAGGCAATGACAACCTCCTCCAGTACTCCTGCCTAGAAAATCCCATGGGCGGAGGAGCCCGGTAGGCTGCAGTCCATGGGGTCGCTAAGAGTTGGACACGACTGAGCGACTTCACTTTCACTTTTTACTTTCATGCATTGGAGAAGGAAATGGCATCCCACTCCAGTGTTCTTGCCTGGAGAATCCCAGGGACGGGGGAGCCTGGTGGGCTGCCATCTATGGGGTCACACAGAGTCAGACACGACTGACATGACTTAGCAGCAGCAGCATACTTGATTAATATATGGTTTAAACATATATGTGTATATGTGTGTATACCTATGTACACACAAATAATACATATAAATAACAAATACTTGAAAATAATAGATTGTATAGCTATTGATTATCATTATGCTAAATATTTTTGTGTGAGTTCATAGCTTATAGTTTGTAAAGTGATATTCCTTCAGTAAATATTAGTTAAACACTTGTTTAACAATCTTAATGATTACTGCTTAACTTGAGAAATAGCTTCTCAATGTGACAGAACGGACCGTTTTTCTAGTATTGTTTCAGTTATCTATGTTATATAATGCACTTAGTAGTGAAAAGGAAATATCATCCTCCATTATTCATTTTTCTCACAGTATCAGACATCAGCTGTGCTCAGCTAGACTGTTCTTTCTGAGAGTCTTATAGATTTTCAGTCAGTGGTGGCTGGGGCTGAAGTCATCTTGGAGATTTGTACATTCAGGTGTCTGGAACCTGGGATAAGGAGACTTAAAGGTTTTGAGATGGAAATAGATGGGACTCTGAAGGTACTTCTATCTATATGGGTTCTCCAGTATGGAAGCTGAAGGGAGTCAGATTTATTACATGGTGTCCCAGGACTCCAAATTCTTATTCCCAGGTGGTGCAGTGGGAAATAATCCACCTGCAAATGCAAGAGATGCAGGAGATGTGGGTTTAATCCCTGTATAGGGAAGACCCCCTAGAGTAGGAAATGGCAGCCCACTCCAGTATTCTTGACTGGAAAATTCCATGGACAGAGGAGATTGGCGGGCTACAATTCAAGGGATCACAAAGAGTTGGACACTACTGAGTACACACATACGACATAAAAACCAGGTAGAAGGGAGCTGTGTTGTATCTTATTTCTAAACCTTGGAAGTCATGCAGCAGGGCACGAAGGCTAAGTCCAAGAGTAGGGGACTTAGACTCTGCCCTGTGGTAGAAGTATCAAAGCACCTAAGGACATGTGTTGAAAATAATCACATTTTAAAAGATCAAATTATATAATCGGCATGGAGTTTGACCAGAGGGTGATCAACCAGCACAGTATGTCTGAAACTCAGGGGTCTTCTAGGATGCAGAACTTTCAGTGCTAAAACTGGAAACATCCTGGATTAACTCAGAAGAGTTGATCATACAATTATTTGACAAAATAGGGAAGTGAGATAGAGAACTCTTAAATATAATCCTCACTATACAAGTTCACATAAGATCTACCAAAGTATGTCTCATGGAAAACAAAAAGTTTTATTAAAGTGCTCCCTGGTCTAATAAAGTTGACAATCTTTATTAATAAATAAAGTTGACAATAACATCGTCCTATGCTTGCTGCTGCTGCTGCTAAGTTGCTTCAGTCTTGTCCGACTCTGCACAACCCCATAGACGGCAGCCCACTAGGCTCCTCTGTCCCTGGGATTTTCCAGGCAAGAATACTGGAATGGGTTGCCATTTCCTTCTCCAATGCATGCATGCATTCTAAGGTGCTTCAGTCGAGCCCAACTCTGTGCGACCCCATGGACAGCAGCCCACCAGGCTCCTCTGTCTACAGGATTCTCTAGGCAAGAATACTAGAGTGGGTTGCCATTTCCTTCTCTGTTGTCCTATGCTTAGAGACTTAGATAATTTACCCAGCATCACACAAATATATTTGATCACCAAATATTTTGTTTTCACATAAAACTTGATATATGGATGTGTATGTGTTAGTCACTCAGTCATGTCCGACTCTTTGTGACCCCATGATTTATAGCCCACCAGTCTCCTCTGTCCGTGGAACTCTCCAGGCAAGAATACTAGAGTGAGTTGCCATTCCCTTCTCCAGGGGATCCTTCTGACCCAGGGATTGAATCTAGATCTCCTGCATTGCAGATAGATTACTTACCATCTGAGCCACCAGGGAAGCTAATGGATGAAAAATTTGAAAAAACTGAAAAATGTTTAAATACATGCAAACAATGCCATGAAAATGTTTATTTGCATAGATACAAACAGATTAACCTGGATGCATGGCTAAGGGTCAGAAAGTGTTAGAGGTTAAAGAGCACAGTGTAGGAGAAAATGCACACTGCATGTGTCCTACCTGATTAATTTGACCTTAGGTGCATGGAAATTGCATTAGTTCAGGTAACGACCGAAGTCTATAGTTAAGTCATGGATTTCCAGAAATAGAGCCAATTCTGTTTTAAATAAAATAAAGTACCAGACACCCAAGCTGAAATTATCTGGCTAAATGTCTGTGTGGGGAAGTTCTCACATCCTCCTCACTTTCTGCCTCACTCTAATCAGAACCATTAGTCTTCTCATTCTTTTGAATATCAAATTCACCTGCAGTGGAAAAATACAGGAACATTCAGGTTGCTATTGTAAGAACACAAAATATACTTTGAAAATCACAGATTAACTATCTTAAAAGTCATTTTATTCATTAATTCAAAACAAAATCATAGGTTTAATAATTTCCTAGATATTTTTTTTAACATTAGCTAATGACATTTAAAAATCATTTTTAATTACAATATAATACCAGGTTTTGAGGGAAAGGGGCTAAAAGACTTCTGTGATTTTCCTTTCTTTTTAATTCAGGAAAGTTGTGGCCTCAAAGTCCTTAAATGAACCAAAACCTGCGAGTTAGTAATTCTGAAATCGGAAGGCAATATGTTGTCCTAAAAAGCATCCAAGAGTGGAGAGTTAGACACCTGATTTTGGGTCTAGTTCTGCAGCTACTGTGCTGTGTAACATGAGGAAACATAAGTCTCTCATAACTTCAGATTTCTCATCTCTAAAATAAAGGATGATTTCTTTCATGCCAACTTGTGAAGTTTCTATATGAATAAAATGAGATACTATGTGAGAAGGAATATTTTAAAAATAAGATCTGAGTTATGATGATCAGAAATCAGTTTATATTAAAAGAGTACAGCACTTCCTCTGATAATAACTATCACTAGTTATGAAGTACTTTCTCATCACCTGATTTTGTGCTTATTGTTCCATTATTTAATTCTAACATCAATTCTATGAGAGGGATTTTATTTTCATTTTACAGATGAGAAAACTGGGGATCAGAGTTCAGAAGGTCCTTTTCCAAGATCACACATCTGAGTCAGGAAAAAGTAAATGGTCTGTTCACTCTCCACTGTTACAGGGCACCCCAGGTATCATGGTGATCAGATTTTGCCCTTGATCTTAAGAAGTTCTTGAAACTCTAGTGTAGTAAGCCTAAAAAAATTCTTATTCAACACTGGTAGCTATTTATATTAGTATGACTTCATTGAAAAATCCTCTCTTTCAATTAAAATTCTTTGTCAAGCTTTATGTTGGACACTCTTCAAACATTATCACATTTATTTTACTTAACAACTCAGTCAAGGAGATAAAAGTCTCATTTTATACATGAGGAGAGTGAGACAAATTTAATTAAACAATTGTCTAAAGAGGTGGTATCGATTTTGTGTCAGAATTATAGGTTGAACTTAGGTCTGTCCATCTTCCAATCCCATGTTCCTGACTTTAAGATACACTTCCCTCCACTTTCTATGCAACATTGGTGGTGTATGTTTCAAATGAGTTATTGAAATTCTGAATAAAAGTTCTTTAGGTGCATTGAACCAAAAATACTATTGACTGAGCAAATATTGTGAGTATAAAACCTTAGAACGTTTACCATTCTTTTAATGCTTTCTGAGCAATCACAACAGGTCCATCAGCTACTATCTATTGATAATGACCCAATCAGTTCAATAGAGATAAGAGTTCACTCCACTGAAAGCCACTGTTTCAAATTTCCACACCTACACTTTATGCTAAGATTCATTTTGTCTGCTGCTGCTGCTGCTGAGTCATTTCAGTCGTGTCCGACTCTGTGTGACCCCATAGACGGAAGCACACCAGGCTCCCCCATCCCTGGGATTCTCCAGGCAAGAACACTGGAGTGGGTTGCCATTTCCTTCTCCAGCACATGAAAGTGAAAAGTGAAAGTGAAGTTGCTCAGTCGTGTCCAACTCTTCGCGACCCCATGGACTGCAGCCTACCAGGCTCCTCTGTCCATGGGATTTTCCAGGCAAGAGTACTGGAGTGGTGTGCCATTGCCTTCTCCATCATTTTGTCTAATGATTGCTATTCTATAGTTTCTATTTTGTCCTCTATCAACACACTATTTGAAGCAAAGGGGCCCCTTAATAAAAATAAAATAAATGAGGTAATACATTTTATGCCACAGTATTTCAGACTTTCCATTTTATTGACTTTCCTAAAAATTTACTTTTTTTATTTTCATTGCTCTTTTGATATGCCTTGCAGACCAATACATTTTACATAAAATAAATATTAATCAAATGAACTGAAAAAATATTGAATAACCCATTTGTGCATATTTATCTGAAAACACAGTTTTGGCTAATATTGAGTTACAAACAGAAAAGATGTTTTCAAAACAAAAATAAAAAAATAAGAGGAAGGAAAGAAAGAAAAAACTTGGCCTGTGTTAATTTTCATGCCTTGAATGATACCCAATGCAATCATAATGTGACATCACTAGCCATTGTGCATAATTACATTTTATTCCAGAAAGAAACTATGCACTTTCTTTTTATAAGCAAAATGGGACCTTCAAAATATGACCCATGGCATACAAGAAAGAACTGCCCATGTAGGGGAATTGTTGAGCGAGGAGGTAGCAAAGAAATGGTTTTGTTTTTCTAGTTCATGTATTTTTATTCCAATTTTTCCTTCTGTTCTAAAAAAAGGTATGAAATCATACTATTATCAATTGAAAGCCTACTGCAGACCAGGAGCTGTTCTCTTTCAGTTAATTTAATTATATCAACTCTGTGAGTTGAACAGTGATATTTAATCATGCCATTTTTACTGAAGAAAATTCAAAGTTCAGAAAAACTAGGAAATCTTACCAAGATCACACTGCTAATAATATTAATTCTGGGACTTGAAATTTTATCTGGCATTTATTTTGTACTAAACATTTCAAAAGGGAGTCAAACATTGTAAGTTAAATTAGCAACTGTTCTTAGACTGCTCTAACTACACATATGTATGCAGATAGGAAATGTGTGTGTGTATTACCAGACTTTTGTACATATCAAAAGTATCCTGTGCTTTTCATCCATGGAATCATTGTTTCACAGACATGAGAAATAAGGACTCCACTCTATAAGACAAGCTTCTGGGAGCTTTGATAGTATGAAAATGTACCCTGAGGGAGGGTACGAATTCTCGGCTAATTATTTGTACTTGTTGTGGTTTAGTCGCTAAGTCATGTCCAATTCTTGAGACACCATGGACTGTAGCCCTCCAGGCTCCTCTGTCCATAGGATTTTCCAGGCAAGAATACTGGAGTGGGTTTCCATTTCCTTCTCCAGGGGATATTACTGACCCAGGGATCAAACCCAGGTCTTTTCTCTACAGTTTAAACTTGCATCTCAATAAAATAATTCAAAGAATCAAATTTATATTACAAATTCATTTACAGAGAAATAGCTGTGCCTTAGTCAGAGAAATTTCATGGAATGAAAAATTTCTGGAAACAACTGTCACATAGGACTAAAATGGAAATCAGTTACAAGGGAAGGTTGTTGATCAGAGTTGAAGGTTTCTCTGTGAAATTCTTAAAGAGTCCTTGATACTAAGTCCTGCCACCATCACCAAATGTAACCAATAAATATAAAAAGCATAGCTTCTGCTGCACTCAAACCATATTGCTTGTTGACTTATTTTGATCTTCCACAATTCCTTTAAAGTATTCTTTGGCATCTTGTCCTTTTGCTCCAGTTAAAAACTAAAGCACGCATGTTTTATTTTTGTTGTTGCTATTCTGTTTTGTTTTCTTTACATGATTATCATCTGAAAATATTCTTAATTTCCCTTGAAATGAAGCTGTCATTAAATTTGAGCTAGTGGAGATGGGGAGTTGAGGGGGCCATAATTGGCTTGTTCTCTCCCTTATTCTTTACTTCCTTTCTGATCTACCTCTTATTTTAGAAACCTTAGGTTCTCAGCAGATTACCAGGAACAGACATAAAGGAATAAACTAGGAAAAGTTCTTATTTAGTTGAGGATGGATACTGTTGGCTCAGATGGTAAAGTGTCTGTCTGCAATGCTGGAGACCTGGGTTCGATCCCTGGGTCAGGAAGATCCCCTGGAGAAGGAAATGGCAACCCACTCCAGTACTCTCGCCTAGAAAATCCCATGGACAGAGGAGCCTGGTAGGCTACAGTCCATGGATCACCAAGAGTCAGACATGACTGAGTGACTTTACTTACTTCACTGTTGTAGCTGGCTCCATTATTTCAGGGCCTGGAGGATCTAACAGTGGACACTTTTTTGCTAATGGCATATTCTTGAGTTGTTCAGAGATTACCCAGCTTCCCTGGGGGCATCTCTGTCCCTGACTGTCATGATACTTACTTCACATAAACTCTTGCTCTTGGAGTCCCATAACATTCTTGGCAGAACTTAAAATGATGCCTGTACAACAGTCCCTCTGCACAGAAATATGACTGTAACTCTTGCCCAATAAACTCTGGGATCCTTGCAAATTCCAAAGTAGTCATCATTCTCCTGTTGCCTAAAGTTGCTTTTGCTATTAGGTGTAAGCCAGTACTCTATGTCATCCAACATCAGGGGAAACATCCGTGGTTTCTTTGGGTCTCACAAAGTTTCCTTCCTAGATTTGTGGTAAGGGAAAACCCAACTACCCAATGAAGAAGGAATACAGAGACTCAGAATGGCAAAGACTCTCTGAAGAAATCTCTTCTCTGTTCCGTTCCAACAGAAGTGTCTAATAATTGTGAAATCAGATCTTGTTTTATTTTTATACAGTTTTTCCCTGTGGCAGATTCCTCACCTTCACTTTTGTTTTTTGATTAGTATAGACTTTGTGGGTACCATCCTTGAACATAAGTTTGTAACAGTTCCATGTTTGCAGTTTGTTGCACAATTAAACTGATGTTTAAGTGATCAACATAGCTTTTAAAGTGTTCACAACATATTTAGTCCACTTGAATCCCTCCAATAAATTCAACTCAGCTGATCTCTCATAGCTTATAAGAGGTAAACCTTTCAATTGGAAGACACCAATCATTTCAGGAGAACTTTATTTCCTAAGGTATAATAATTGTTCATTTCTGAGTCTGTTTTTATCTACTATTCTTTAAGCTCTTTGAAGACAGGGAGTATATTTTTTTCAAAATTCTGTATTACCTGACTCAGCCCTGTGCCTGTCTTATAATAAGTGTAGCAAATAATTATTGAGAGGCAATTCAAGGCATCATAGGAAGAGCCTGAAATTACCTACTCCAATGAGCACAGCAAATACATACCTACACATGAAGCAGTTAGTTCCCTCTGAAAAGAATCTAAGAACCAGCAAAAAGCAACAAGACAGATAAAAGAGATAGAGTGGGAATCCCCTGGTGGTCCAGTGGTTCGATTTCCACACTTGCATTGCAGGGGGCATAGGTTAGATTCCTGGTCCAGATCCCATATGTCTTGTGGCATGGCCAAACAAGGTGGGGGGGGGGGCGGGGGGCAGGCAAGCAGAGTATTGATCTTAAAAAAACCTCACCCCTTGTGTGGTGTCACACAGTGGGAAGGAATCTCACCAGATGGGTGCTTATCCTGGAGGAGTGAGGAGTTGACAACCCACATCTGGCACCCCAGCTCCTGAGATCTCTACTGGAGAGATGAGCCCCAAAATGACTGACTTAGAAAAATCAATGGGGCTGAAGGCCAAGGGTCCCAAAAGGCTATAGGAAACTGAGACTCTCTTCTTAAAGGACTTGAATAGTCTTATTCACTCCCATACTTAGTGAAATTGCAGTCCTTTGTTTGATAAGTGCCAAGCGCTGAGACTCTACATGAAAGAGAGTCATTAGTAAATCTAAAAGATAGAGTGGAAGGGGAGGGTGGAAATGTTCCCCAGAGACAGAGGTGCAGGCCGACACCATTGTTGCAATCCCCACTTAACTTGCTACAGAGGCAGGTGAGCCCAGACATGGACTGCATGAGCAGGGCACTACCCCGCAGCATTGCTAAAGTCAGAGAAGTCTGGTGGCTGCAGCACTACCTTACTCCTTGGCTGGCTTGCCTGGGTCAGTGCTAAAGGCTGCAGCACTCTCCTGCTCCCTAGCTAAAGTCTTCAAGTACTGATGGCCATGGCACTTCCCCTCCCCCTGGCTGGGGCTGGTGAGTGCAAGCAGTCAAGTATTCTCACATTCTAGACCTGAAGCTATTGGTTACAGAGATAAGGCACTTTTAGTCTGCACTACTGAAGTCCATGAGTGCCTGTAGTCAAGTCATTTTCCTGCTGCTTTCCTGAAGCATAAGGCTAGATAAATCCAGTGGTCACATGTAATCCACAAAAAGCACTCCCCTTGGTCTCCTGATCTCCTGAACCTAATGGCCAAGAGGTCTGGCATTCAAGAGTCCCATGAATTTCAGGGGCTTCCCTGGTGGCTCAGAGGTTAAAGCATCTGCCTGGAATGCAGGAGACCTGGGTTCAGTCCCTGGGTTGGGAAGATTCCCTGGAGAAGGAAATGGCAACCCACTCCAGTACTCTTGCCTAGAGAATCCTATGGAGGGAGGAGCCTGGTAGGCTACAGTCCATGGGGTCACAAAGAGTCAGACATCACTGAGCGATTTCATGACGACAATGACGATAACAATTGTAAAGACAGTTCTTGGCAGGTCACCACCTCCAGGACTCCATACAGACAAAAACAGAAACACAATGCCAGTATTCCTGTGGGGGGAAGAAAAAAAAAAACAAAAAAATATTTATTTAACCTGGAGTTTCATCCTCAGGAGCTACAAAAGCAGTCAGAAGACAATTTGAAAAATGTCAATAAATACATACCTAGCAATAATTGTTTTAAATGTAAATGAACTAAATTACCCAATCAAAAGACACAAGGTAGCTAAATGGATTAAAAAGCAAGTCTCAATAAATTTAAGAAGATTGAAATCATAGTAGTTATTTTTTCTGACCACAGCAGAATGAGCCCAGAAATCAAATACAAGGGAAAAAAAAAAACAAACAAACTTCAAAAAATACAGATACATAGAGTCTTAATAATATGTTATTAAACAACCAGTGGGTCACTGAGGACATCAAAGAAATTAAAAAAGAATACCAGGAGGCAAGTAAAAATAGAAACACAGTAATCCAAAACCTATTACATAGTTTTTGTATTACATAGAAACATAGTAAAAGAGTTCTAAGACAGAAGTTTATAGCAATACAAGCCTACTTCATGAAATAAGAAAAATCTCAAAAACAAACAAACAAACAAACAACTTAAACTTACACCTAAAGGAGCTAGGAAAAGAAGAACAAAGAAAACCAAAGTCAGTAGAAGGAAAGAAATCAGAAAGATCAGAGCAGAAATAAATGAAATAGAAATGAAGAAAACAATAGCAAAGATCAATACAAGTATAAGTTAGTTCTTTGAGAAGATATAATTAATAAGCCTTTAGCCAGATTCCTCAAGGTAAAAAAAGGGAGAGGACTCAATAAAATTAGAAATGTAAAAGGAGAAATGATAACTGACATCATAGAAGTATGAAGCATCATAAGAGACTACTACAGGCAACTATATGACAATAAAATGGACAACCTGGAAGAAAAGGATAAACCCTTGGAAAGGTAAAATCTTCCAAGACTCGATGCTCTTCAACATTGGTCTTTGTATTATTTTTTTTTGGATCTGTCTCCTCAGGCAAGGGAAAAAAAATGAAGACCAACAAATGGGACTACATAAAACCAGTTTTTGCACAGAAAAGGTAAGGATCAACAAAATGAAAAAGTCACCTACTGAATGGGGGAAGGTATATATCGAATAAGGGGTTAATATTGAAAGTATACAAGGAGTTGTTTAGTCTCTACGTCATGTCTGACTCTCCTGAGACCCCACAAACTGTAGCCCACCAGTTTCCTCTGTCCATGGGATTTCCCAGGCACGAATACTGCAGTGGGTCACCGTTTTCTTCTCCAGGGGATCCTCCCCACCCAGGGATTGAACCTGTGTCTCCTGCATTGCAGGAAAATTCTTTACCACTGAGCCACTATGGAAGACCCATGCAAAGAGCATATATACACATACACACATATGTATGTACTTACTTACATACATAGAAGTAGATACATATGTGTAGCTATGTACCTATATATAGATATGTGTATGTCTACACATATGTATCTACTTCTGCTTCATTGACTATGCTAAACCCTTTGATGTGTGGATCACAACAAACTCTGGAAAATTCTTATAGAGAAGGGAATACCAGACCACCTGACCTGCCTCCTGAGAAATCTGTATGCAGGTCAAGAAGCAACAGTTATAACCAGACATGGAACAACAGACTGGTTCCAGATGGGGAAAGGAGTACGTCCAGGCTGTATATTGTCACCTTGCTTATTTACCTTTTATGCAGAGTACCTCATGCAAAATGCCAGACTGGATGAAGCACAAGCTGCATCAAGACTGCAGGGAGAAATATCAATAACCTCAGCTATGCAGATGACACCACCCTTATGGCAAAAAGCAAAGAGGAACTAAAGAGCCTCTTGATGAAAGTGAAAGAGGAGAGTTAAAAAGCTGGCTTAAAACTCAACATTCAACAAACAAAAATCATGGCATCCGGTCCCATCACTTCATGACCAATAGATCAGGAAATAATGAAAAAAGAGTGACAGACATTATTTTCTTGTGATCCAAAATCACTGCAGATGTTGACTGTGACCATTAAATTAAAAGAAGCTAGCTTCTTGCAGGAAGAGCTGGGATACCATATTAAAATGCAGAAACCTTACTTTGCCGACTAAAGGTCCGTCTAGTCAACTGCTACTGCTAAGTCACTTCAGTCGTGTCCAACTCTGTGTGACCCCATAGATGGCAGCCCACCAGGCTCCCTTGTCCCTGGGATTCTCCAGGCAAGAACACTGGAGTGGGTTGCCATTTCCTTCTCCAATGCATGAAAGTGAAAAGTAAAAGTGAAGTTGCTCAGTCTTGTCCGACCCTCAGTGACCCCATGGACTACAGCCTTCCAGGCTCCTCCATCCATGGGATTTTCCAGGCAAGAGTACTGGAGTGGGGTGCCATTGCCTTCTGCACCATCTAGTCAAAGCTATGGTTTTTCCAGTAGTCATGTATGGATGTGAGAGTTGTACCATGAAGAAGGCTGAGCACTGAAGAATTGATGCTTTTGAACTGTGGTTCTGGAGAAGACTCCTGAGAGTCCCTTGGACTGCAAAGAGATCAAATCAGTCAATCCTAAAGGAAATCAGTCCTGAATATTCATCGGAATGACTGATGCTGAAGCTGAAGCTCCAATACTTTGGCCACCTTATGCTAAGAACTGACTCACTGGAAAATACCCTGATTCTGTGAAAGATTGAAGGCAGAAGAAGGGAACGACAGAGAATGAGATGATTGGATGGCATCACCAGCTCTATGAACCTAAAGTTGAGCAGGCTCCAGGAGTTGGTGACAGATAGGGAAGCCTGGCATGCTGCAGTCCATGGGTGCAAAGAGTTGGACATGGCTGTGTGACTGAACTGAACTGAACTGATATGTACGTGTGTATGTATATATGTATGTATGTATGTATATAATGGATTATATATATATAATGGATTATCATGTAGTCATTAAATTAATGAAATATTGCCATTTGTGACAGCATAATTGGATTTAGAGGGTAAGAAATGGGAATACCAGACCATCTGACCTGCCTCTTGAGAAACCTATATGCAGGTCAGGAAGCAACAGTTAGAACTGGACATGGAACAACAGACTGGTTCCAAATAGGAAAAGGAGTATGTCAAGGCTGTATATTGTCACCCTGCTTATTTAACATATATGCAGAGTACATCATGAGAAACGCTGGGCTGGAAGAAGCACAAGCTGGAATCAAGGTTTCCGGGAGAAATATCAATAACCTCAGATATGCAGATGACACCACCCTTATGGCAGAAAGTGAAGAGGAACTAAAAAGCCTCTTGATGAAAATGAAAGAGGACAGTGAAAAAGTTGGCGTAAAGCTCAACATTCAGAAAACGAAGATCATGGCATCTGGTCCCATCACTTCATGGGAAATAGATGGGGAAACATTGGAAACAGTGTCAGACTTTATTTTTTTGGACTCCAAAATCAGTGCAGATGGTGATTGCAGCCATGAAATTAAAAGATGCTTACTCCTTGGAAGAAAATTTATGACCAACCTAGAGAGCATATTGAAAAGCAGAGACATTACTTTGTCAACAAAGGTCCATCTAGTCAAGGCTATGGTTTTTCCAGTGGTCATGTATGCATGTGAGATTTGGACTACGAAGAAAGCTGAGCGCCGAAGAACTGATGCTTTTGAACTGTGGTGTTGGAGAAGACTCTTGAGAGTCCCTTGGACTGCAAGGAGATCCAACCAGTCCATTCTGAAGGAGATCAGCCCTGGGATTTCTTTGAAAGGAATGATGCTAAAGCTGAAACTCCAGTACTTTGGCCACCTCATGCGAAGAGTTGACTCACTGGAAAACACTCTGATGCTGGGAGAGATTGGGGGCAGAAGGAGAAGGGGACGACAGAGGATAAGATGGCTGGATGGCATCACTGACTCGATGGACTTGAGTCTGAGTGAACTCCGGGAGTTGGTGATGGACAGGGAAGCCTGGCGTGCTGCAATTCATGGGGTCGCAAAGAGTCGGACACGACTGAGCAACTGAACTGAACTGAATTATGCTGAATGAAATAAGTCAAATAGAAAGACAAGTACCATATGACTCCACTTATATGTGGAATCTGAAAAAAAAAAACAAAACAAATAAGCATAACAAAATAGAAACAGGCTTATATAGACAGGTAACAAATAGGTGGTTGCCAGAGGGTATGGTGATGTAAGGATGAGAGGAATAGGTGAGGGAAATTAAGAGATACAAACTTACAGCTGCATAATAGATGTATCATGGGGATGAAATATACAGTGTGGGGAATATAGTTAATTATTATATAATATCTTTGTATAGTGACAGATGGTAACTAGACTTATTGTGGTGATCATTTTGTAATGTATAGAAATATCAAATCACAACGCTGTGCACCAAGAGCTAACATATGTTGTAGGTCAATCATACTTCAACAAACTGACTCATAGAAAAGGAGATCAGATGTGTGGTTACAGAGGCAGGAAGTGAGGATTGGGTGAGTTGGATGAAAGTGGTCAAAAGATACAAACTTCTAGTTATAAACTAAATATATAGTAGGGATATAATGTACAACATGATTAATATAATTAACACTAATCTGTGTTATATATGAAAGTTGTTAAGACAACAAAATCTAAGATTTCTTTTTAAAGGAAAAATACTTTGTGCTTTTAAAAATTTTGTTATCTATATAAGATGATGGATGTTCACTAAAATTACTATAATCGTTTCATGAAGTATATAAGTCAAATCATTATGCTGCACACCTTAAATTTACACAGTGTTGTATGTCAATTATATCTCAATAAACCTGGGAGAAAAGAAAAGGAATACAGGAAATATGTCAGATGCTTATTTTAAGTTCCTTTGAAGACATCTGTTAATACATCACACAGGGAATAGGACTAAAACAAAAGCACTTTGGCTAGCAAGAGCTAGGCTAAAGATGGGAGGAAAAAAGATTTATTTTAGAATTATAAAAATTTAGTTTTGCATTAAAAGTTGGGAAATAGAGTTTAAACTACAAACCATAGAGGAAAAGGCAAATACATAAGTATATAAAAGACTATTTCTGGAGACTGTATAAGGAAATGAAAATTCGACCAGATGGTAGGGAGGAAAAATTGGAGAGGGTTCGTGTAGGAATGAACAGAGGCTGAGTGTCTGAGAAGGAGGCACAACTCTCACCCTTTTGGGCCAAGTCCTGTCTCAGAGGTACATGCCAGGAATCCCAGGTGGGTTTGGAAGCAAGAGTATGAACTGGCTTCCCAGGTAAAGTGCTAGGAAGTGTGGTGCTTCATAAAGGCACAGTCATGCAGGAGATCTCTGGGTCTGTGACCCCTGAGAGCCACCTATCAGGGTCCCACATACTGCAGTGTGATGGATGAAAGCACAGTCTCTAATGCTAATTTTGTAGTGAATAAAAGAAGAGCACACCGGGATGGGCAAAAATTCAACCCTAACCCTGTCTTTACATCCAAAAAGCCATATGCTGTCGGTCTTCTGAATGCAATCGAAGAAAAATACTATGAGATACAAAGGATTTGGATCTGATGAAAATGCAAATTAGTGATGTGGGAATTTTACCTTCTCTATATGAAATGACTTCATCTGCTACATTTTTATTAAAGTAACCAAAAAAAAAAAAAAAGTGTCAGGAAGTGTCTTCCTAGAGAGTCAGGAGGCAGACCCAGAGAAGGAGAGGACTCCTACAGTCGTCCTCACAGAAGACCCTGCAGGACCTGAGTGCACTAAGATTCCACTCAGGAGCTGCAGTGGAGACAGAAGCTTATGCTCAGAGAATGCGAGAACCAGCACATCTGGTGGGAGCCTAACAAGGTACCCTTCACAATGCCAGGGTGACACCTCTGTCTTCCTGGAAGTGCATCACTCTGAGTAGAAAGGGAGAACAAACAGATGGGGAAGACAGGGAATCCTCCGACAGAGTGCACATTACTTAGTTTTACATTGGAAATGACTCAGTTCCAGGATTAACGTTTTTGCTATGACAAGTTCTAAAAAGCAAAGCTAATTGCCATAAAAAATACACTTGGATGTTTTACACCTGAAATTGCATAGACTGCTCAATATATGAAATTATCATGTCCTTTACACTGGTTATGAAAATGTGAACTCTGGGCTTTAATTTCTGCATAATTAGATGAGGAAATTATTAGGTGACCATAAGTGCCTGCATACTTGTTAATAACTTTGCTCTTTCACTCTCCAAACTTTTATCATTATGGTCATCTTATAACAACAATAAAACAACTTATGGAATTGTTTTTACCTGTGACAATGCAGATAAGCCTTTGGTACAACATCTACTGTTTTCTAAGCACTAAATACATTATTATTATTCCTTTCAAGCAGCATTTCAAGCTAAAGAAAAAGGTTTTTTAAAAATGTAAAATTTCTTCAACCATGATGAAATCTTGATTCCTTAGGTGAACTTTTAGCAGCAGAGTTTCCTTCTGGGAAATGATTCTGAACAAACTAGTGGTCCACTCCTGTACTAACTTAAGAAAATGTTAGATATATAAGACCCCTAAAATTCCAATTTTAGTATTTGGGAACATTTCTCTGTAGCTTAATTATAGAAGCAATAAGTTTAACTGTTTAAGCACCAGTTTGAGGAAATGCAATAATTAATAGATACCTTATATTCACAATATATTTTTATAGGATTCTGGTGGGGTGTCACGTTAAAAATGTATCTTGATTGTATAATGAGGATTAAGGGGGTAAAAATCATACCCCATCTTGACAAGTTTCTGCATCTATATCTCCTTCCTAGCAGAACCTGTTCTTTACTGATGAAGGACAATAGGCAAAGACTTTCTGTGAAGGATAATGTCTTATGAAACAGGAAGCGACGGAAAGGAAATAATACTAAGTGCCCAATAGATGGAATCATCTTAGGGAACAACTGTGTGTTTTCTTCTCTCATATGGCAGGAGGGCATAGAGATATCAAGCAAATAGGTTTCTAACTCAGCCACAGATAAAACCCAGGCTCAGTGGCCACACTATACACCTCACAGAATGAAAACAACTATATTCCTGTCATCTGCACTGGTCTATCCTTGAGGCTTTCATCCTGGAAGTCCTCTTCTCTATTCTAGCCCTCAGCAATCCTGTCCAGCCTGTTTCAATAATCACCTCTGTGGGAATGGCTCCTGCTGCTACCCAAAAATTGTTCCTTTGTATTTACTTAAAATGTTGAGTCCTTTTGAAGATTACCACCTCCAGTCACGCCACCAACTCCATCTTTTTGTTATTGTCCTGGACATGTTTTCTGGGTCTCCTTAAAAACATTAGTCCAGTCAGGGTTCTTATCCCTATCCTGATTCATATGTGTCTTCACTGCTCAGTGTCACATCCTTTAATAACTTTCACCCCTTAGTTAATTCACTTCCCTGTTGGCTCAGACAGTAGAGAATCTGCTTGCAATGCAGCAGACTTAGGTTCATTCCCTGGCTTGGAAAGATTCCCTGGAGAAGGGCATGGCAGCCCAATCCAGTATTCTTGCCTGGAGAATTCCGTGGACAGAGGAGCCTGGAGGACTATACAGTCCATGGGGTCGCAAAGAGTCGAACACAACCAAGTGAATAACAGTTAATCCAGTCTTTAAAACAAGTCCACCATTCGGAATAATTCTAAATCCTACTCTCAAACTACTGCCTTTAGATTACTAAAAGCAGGATTTGTGCCTAAACCTTCTTTATAGTCTCCAATAGATTTTCTACAGGACCTTAAATGTAGTGTGAAACACCTCACTCAGCTCTGAACCATGGCTGTGCATGAGTGCTCAGTCGTGTCTGACTCTTTGAGACCCCATGGACTCTAGCCTGCCTGGCTCCTCTGAGCATGGAATTTTCCTGGCAACAATATTGGAGTGGGTTGCCATTTCCTTCTCCGGAGGGGATCTTCCTGATCCAGGGATCAAATCTAGGTCTCCTGCATTGCAGGCAGATTCCTCCCCTTTTGAGCCACCTGGGAAGCCCATACATCAACTATCCTTCAGTAAAAAAAACCATATTTCCCTATGTGTGTCTGGAATATATGTTTTTGTTTAGAAATTATTCCAAATTATTCCACTTCTCTGGTGTCTCCTGCACTCGCAGGTAAATTCTTTACCATTAGTGCCAGCTGTAACCACCCACCTTTCTATAGCACATATCTTATATTTTAATGCCCTTTTATACCAGTTTAGTATTTTGAAAAGTAAAAGTGAGAGTCACTCAATCATGTCTGACTCTTTGCAACCCTGTGTACTGTAGCCTGCCAGGCTCCTCTGTCCATGGAATTCTCCAGACCAGAATACTGGAGGGGATAGCCATTCCCTCTGCTAGGGGATCTTCCCAACCCAGGGATTGAATCCAGGTCTCCCGCATTGCAGGCAGATCCTTTACCATCTGAGCCACCAGGGAAGACCCTTTTTATCATTCTTTGGCATCTTTCACACTGATTTCTCAATTATTCTAATGTAAGTTTCTCATTCAAATCTCTGCTGCTGCTGCTGCTGCTGCTAAGTCGCTTTAGTCATGTCCTACTCTGTGCGATCCCATAGACGGCAGCCCATCAGACTCCCCCGTCCCTGGGATTCTCCAGGCAAGAACACTGGAGTGGGTTGCCATTTCATTCTCCAATGCATGAAAGTGAAAAGTGAAAGTGAAGTAGCTCTAGTTCTATTTAATTTGTTTTAATCTAGGTAATTTATTCAGTTCTGTACCTTTCAATTCAGCTGTTTCTATTTTACAAGAATTGTGCCCTTAGCGATAGTATTATCCCTAGGCATTCTGTAACTGTCTGTAGATTTAATACAGGCTTGGAGAACGATTCATCCTTGCCACGTACATCCATATTAGAAAGAAAAGCAGCACCTGGTAGAAGCCCACTTTGCCCAACACTGTGCTACACATGTTTATTATGCCATTTAGTTGTGAAAATATTTCCAAGATTGATATCATAAATCCCTTTTAAGAAGTGGAAACTGAGAAGTTAAGTGGTTTTTTCCATAAATACGGAATTAGTAAGTGGTGAAATTCGAATTTGAGAAATGTTGCCTAAATAATTCTGCTCCCTCCAAATAAAAGAACTGAAATGGTGGCCTTCTGCGGAAACCACAGCCTGGATGTAAGACTAGCTATAATGGGTGCCTTCCGTCTATCTCAGAACACCATTATAAGGGAATTGTGAACATTTCTATTTCACAATTAAGAAACCGAGGCACAGGTTAAGGAACCTGCATGCAAAGCCACACAGTCAAGCGTATGCTTGGGTGTGCTTATATTTATTTATGCAAATTAAGCCATCTAAGTAAAGCATCTAAAGGAGATCAGTCCTGGGTGTTCATTGGAAGGACTGATGTTGAAGCTTAAACTCCAATACTTTGGCTGCCTGATGAGCTGACTCATTTGAAAAGACCCTGATGCTGGGAAAGATTAAGGGCAGGAGGAGAAGGGGATGACAGAGGATGAGATGGCTGGATGGCATCACTGACTCAATGGACATGAATTTGGGTAAACTCCAGGAGTTGGTGATGGACTGGGAGGCCTGACATACTGCGGTTCATGGGGTCGCAAAGAGTCAGACACAACTGAATGACTGAACTGAACTGAACTGAAGTAAAACATGTAAAATCACATAGATAAGTAAATCATAGCATGCAAAAGTATGATTTTTGGTTCCCTGGATTTTCTGAGTAAAATCTCACAGGTATATTAGTCTTCTCTGTACTATTGTCTATCGAAAGGGATATATTCACTGTAATTCCCCACTGGAATAACACCATGTGAACAAAAACTCTGGGCTTCCGGCTGCTTCATATTCATTTTGATGTTATTTGTTTAGGACATTCAATGTTGTCTTTTCTTCTTGGAGAGATCTGACTTCAGATTGTAAAAGACCCAGTGGCCCTTCCTCTAGGCAGAGTCAGGAAATCTGTCTGATACTCTGCAAAGCACTATACACAAGAGATGTAACTTTAGAAATGGGAGTTTGAAACCAGATCATCACCCAATGGGGCCACCAAATATATCATCATTGTCCATAGAATTTCTTCACAATTCTGCCTAGGGATAAAGGGTCTTGTTTCACAATTATAAGTCAGTTTTCAAAAGTAAATGCACCTGGATAAGGTACACAATCTAGAATATATTTGTGATGTACTACTTAAGAAAGTTGAAACATAAGGTTAATCTTTGCTTTAACAAAGGGATAAAGAACTAAGAGGCATAGAAGAAGTAACAGTATGAAAGAATGAATTTATTCTCTTGATAATTTTTCTGAATATAGGCTCAATTTCAAGGTACTAAAAAACCCTTAGTTAATCACCTTTCTTTTGAAAAAGTGATTTAGATTGACAGTTGTTGGTCAGGGCCTAAAATATACCAGACAGGAAATTTTGTAGCTTACTCTTTCAGTCTATAGCATTAACTTTCATCCTACCAGGTTTATAAGGGGTGGGGGGTAGGGTGGGGTGGCAGGATGGAGGGGAGATATTTATGTAGATACAAAAATCCTCCTTGGAGAATTTACTTTGATAGTAGAGGAGTAATTGAATGAAGGGCCTTAAAAGAGATGTGAAATCATTGATGAATGTGGAGAAAATGCAAATTTTTGTGTCCCAAGAACCCCAAAATTCACAAACATATATTGATTCTGAGTGACTTAGTGATAATAAAAATGAATGAATGAGAAAGTAAGAAAAACAATGTGGGTGCCTAGTAAAACAAAGTTTCACAGTTTATTCCAGAAAACTTTTAAAACTGAGTATATTTACCACTTTGTTTAAACAGGAAGAAAAAGCTTAAGTATGCTGTAATACACCAAGCACTACAGGGAAATGGAAAATACCATATCAGACAGGGGCACATGGGTAATTGTTTCTTGGTGAGCTGTAGCCCTTAAAAGCTCATTTATGTTATCACTAAGGTGAAACTCAGGTTTGAGAGAATTGGAAATAGCTAGGTATGTGCAACACGTATCCAATCAGAAAAAAAGATCTGGTCAGTGTGTGGGAGATGAATTATACTGATGTCTGTTATAAATCCCTAACATAGCTCATGAGATCAATTAAGATGTTCAAGCAGCTACAAAAAGGATGATTGAGGCAAATGGTAACATCAGGATGACCATATGGTAAGGGGAAACTAGAACTGTTTGGACGTAAAACGAGAGCCATCGGAATTCCAGTTACAATCATGCACTACACAGCGAGGAGATAGTAGAGTGAGGCAGCCAAGAAAAATACTAGATGAAGAACAGTTTGGGCAGTCATAAAGACAAACAAGCTTGTGTTTCCAAGTCAATAAACAGGTGGTAGAAAGACAGGGTGACATCATCTGTGTCTGCTCTCTTCCCCTCCCCTCAGCTAAGAGGCTCCTGTGGTACCACAGGGCCAGGTATTTGTTGGAGAAATAGCTCTTGGATTTTATAAACAGTGAAGGAGGTTTTAGGGGGAGTATTTAGCCAAAGGGAAAAAATATATTTCTTAAATGAGATCATCAAAGGTTGTATTCCCCATGCTTTTACCCAGGAACAAGCACATTAATTGTGTTGCGCTATACATGATCTAGGACAATTTCTCTCAAAGCTGCCCAGTGGGCTGTGCAACTATAAGCCATCATCACCACAGGACACAATGGCCTTCAGAAAACTTAGCTCACCTAGAAATGCATTATCAGCTGATAACAGCCTTGCCAGTTCGTGTGACCCTGGTAGTAAGGTCTAAAAGGCTTTTATTTTTCAGGTTTTTCTTCAAACTGCTAAACTGTGATTGGCAATTTAGCCTAACATTTCACAGCAGTCCTAAATCTATATTTACTAATGATTCCATCATGTATTGAAAGGAATACACTTTGAAAATCTTCATCAATTAAGGATATTGAAACAGAAGAGTCTAACCCAGCCCTCTAGATAGAATGTCTTTTGGAAAATTCACTAACCTTTTCACTCACAAATAATAAAAGCCATTGTGAATATATTTGAGCTGTCTGAGCTAAATGGAAGTCCCAGACTAGGAAACACTTCATAATCAACAACAATGCTATCTTCAAAAGATGCCAAGGCAGGAAAGCATTGTGTTTAAGAATGTGAGTTCTGAAGCAAGATCTGGAACTTACTCTATATGTGACGTTAGGCTTATAATGTAACCTCTCTGTACCTACATTCCCAAATTTTCAAAACAGATATAATAATTGAATTTATATTATAAGGTGGTCATAAGGATCAAGTGATATAAAACACATTATGTGTTTAATGTTATATTGGTATACAAGAAGTGTTTACTAAATATTAGTTTATATTGACATTATTATGAAAATTACATAAGTAGGAAGAAAAAGTAGTATCTTGTTTACGTCAAGTGGAAAATACAAGAAAGTCAAAGTTCTCCAGTATTAGTATGCATAAGCATCACCACGGAGAAGGCGATGGCACCCCAGTCCAGTACTCTTGCCTGGAAAATCCCATGGACAGAGGAGCCTGGTAGGCTGCAGTCCAGGGGGTCGCTAAGAGTCGGACATGACTGAGCGACTTCCTTTCACTTTTCACTTTCATGCATTGGAGAAGGAAATGGCAACCCACTCCAGTGTTCCTGCCTGGAGAATCCCAGGGATGGGGGAGCCTGGTGGGCTGCAGTCTATGGGGTCACACAGAGTCGGACACGACTGAAGTGACTTAGCAGCAGCAGCATCACCAAGGGGATTACTAAAAATACTGATTTCTGGCCTTTAGCTCCAGACTCTTTAAGTTGCTATTTTTTATATTATACCCTTTAGTTGTTCTGATGCAGGTGGTCCACCAAGTATAGCTTGAGAAACACTGAATTAAGACATTGCTTGTCAGATTTCTCTCAAATCTAATAACTATAATCACTAATATCTAGTTCCAGAATACCTGATTCCTCCTGATGGCATGTACACTTTCTCTGATGCTCTTACATATAAGCAGCTTGAGGATGAGATGGTTAGATAGCATCGCTGACAATGGACATGAGTTTGAGCAAACTCCAGGAGATACTGAAGGACTGGGAAGCCAGGTGTGCTGCAGTCCATGGGGTTGCAAAGAGTAGGACACGACTTAGCGACTGAACAACAGCAATGACAACAGCAAGGTTACAACTTTCATCATAGAGAAAAACTTTTTTACAATAGAAATTGCTCCTATATTTTCTTAAAAATAATTTCTATAGTTGTTCTGTTCAACTATTTTGCATAATATATTGTCTCCTGCAGACACTGTCCTTGGCTCTGTAGTTACCCTGATGAAGGCATATTGCCCTTGTCCATAATGAGGTGGCACTATAAAAAGAAATTGAGTAAATCAAAAAAATTAAATGTAGTATTATAAGGGCTAGAAATATAAGCAAAGAAGAAGAGACATACCTAACTAGAAAACTATGTAAGAGTGAGAAGCTAGAGAAAGTTAAGACCAGAAAAATTATAAAAGATATATCGGGCAGTTTTTAGTAATCCACATTTCAATTCAACAAGCATTTGCTAAATTCCTTTTTAAAAAAATCATTATGCTTGAGCAATAAAAGAAATTAGACTATGACTCAGTTCTTGTTATATATGTCACTTGTATTTTAGTAAAAAGATTTAAGTATGTCATAAGTAGTTTTAGTTGAAAAAGAATATAACAAGTGTGATAGTAAATAAATGTTCCTCAACTTCAGTACATTTAAATTTACATTTTATTGTGGAGAGATGATCCATGCTTGACAGGATGTTTAGTAGAACCTCTGGCCTGACCCTAAAGTTACTAGAAGTATTTCTCTCTGTCCACTTCTCTCAGAATTATGACAGTCAAAAAATATCTCCAGACATTAACAAATATTCTATGGGGGATAAAAAATCATTTTGAGTTGAGAATTAGTGCACTAGTGATATAAAATGAAATGTGAAATGAGAAAAGGAAAGATAAACTTCAATCAAGATGTATCAGAGAAGGCCTTGTGAGTTGAGACCAAGTAGAGCTGGACATTTGAAAGGTGGAGATTGTAAAAGAAGATACTTCAAACAGACAAGCCAATGACCAGAAAACTGGCTGCATGAGAAAGATGCAGACATAAAGGTGAATTCTTAAGTTCCAAGGTCAAAATGTTAGACTTCATTCTGAGGGCAAGAGGGAACATTTGAATGCTTTGGAACAAAGACTAGTAATATACTTCAGTCTTAGAAGCTAACTCTGATGGTAGTATTAAGAATTCATTGAGAAAGACTGTGATAGAAGCTAGAAAAACCAGTTTGGAGATTGTTGCATTAAAATAGGCAAAAGATGATGTGGGCTAAATGTGGATATCCATTGAAAAACAGATGAGAAGAGATGGATCAATGAAACACTATGACAAACTAGGCAATTCTAATGAGAAGTGAGTAGGAGAGAAGTTTCTAGCCTGGAAGATGGTAAAGGTGATGTAATAAATGAAACAAGAGACACTCAAAAGAAAAGTGTTGTCAGTGTGGAGGTAGGAATGAAAGTGACAATTAATCCTATTTGGTTGTCCGTTGCACATGTATGTGAAAAAACCTGGCAATAAGAAGTTCAGTTTATAAGCTCAAGAAATAAGAGCTGTCAAGCTTCAAAATGCAGATTTGGCTCTTAGATGTCAAACCAGGGGAGAGAAAAACAAAGACAAATGCTCCAAGTATCGAATTTGACTTATTATTACATAAAAATACATGTTAAGGAAGAGAGAGAAGTCTGAGAGATAAGGAATCAGAAGATCCTATAATGATAACCAGGAGAAGATAAGGCTGTCAAAGCCATGGAGGATGTTTGAGGAGGAAAGTGTCAGAAAAGAAGCCTATGTTTGGGTATTAGCAATGGAACTTGACCAATAACAATGCAAAATGTATAATATTGATTCCCCAGTGGCCGAGCAATAAAGAATCTGCCTGCAATTCAGGAGACACTGGTTCGATCCCTGGGTCAGGAAGATTGCCTGGATAAGGAAATGACAGCTCAGTACAGTATTCTTGCCTGGAGAATTCCATGGGTAGAGGAGCCTGGCGGTCTATAATTCATGGGGTTCCAAAGAGCTGGACTTGATTGAACTGCTAAACAACAACAGCTTTCTCACCAACTTCTCATTTTAATGAAAATAATGAAGACTACTTGGAGAAATAAGAGATAATTTATCATCATTATTTCACATTTATAAGGTAGTACCTTTGTTTTAAAAAAATCCCTCAATTATCAATATCTGCATTATATAACTTATTAACACTGTTTTCTAGTTTTCATTTTCAAAGAAATTATTACATATACCAAGCACAAAAAAGTAAAAACACACAAAAAATGTAGGATTATGAAAGTTATATGTTTGGAAATGTAAAAATTACAAAACAACTAAGAGAAATTGAGGTAAAGGATGGAGAAGAAATGCTACAACAAAGCCTAAGGATGGGAATTCCCTCACTTGATACATTGGGCAACTAGGAAAATGACATCTACAATTTCAAAAATTGTTTAAATGTATCACTTGCCATTGTAAAAGAGAAGGCGATGGCACCCCACTCCAGTACTGTTGCCTGGAAAATCCCATGGATGGAGGAGCCTGGTGGGCTGCCGTCTATGGGGTCGCAAAGAGTGGGACACGACTGAGCGACTTCACTTTCACTTTTCACTTTCATGCATTGGAAAAGGAAATGGCAACCCACTCCAGTATTCTTGCCTAGAGAATCCCAGGGATGGGGGAGCCTGGTGGGCAGGCATCTATGGGGTCGCACAGAGTCGGACATGACTGAGGTGACTTAGCAGCAGCAGCAGCAGCCATTGTAAAATGACACTTTTGAATTCTACATGACTGAACAGATACGTTTGCTTCTCATCAAATGAAATGCAAGTTCAGTTCAGTTCAGTTCAGTTGCTCAGTCGTGTCCGACTCTTTGCGACCCCATGAATTGCAGCACACCAGGCCTCCCTGTCCATCACCAACTCCCAGAGTTCACCCAGACTCATGTCCATCGAGTCGGTAATGCCATCCAGCCATCTCATCCTCTGTCATCCCCTTCTCCTCCTGCCCCCAAACCCTCCCAGCATCAGGGTCTTTTCCAATGAGTCAACTCTTCCCATAAGGTGGCCAAAGTACTGGAGTTTCAGCTTTAGCCTCAGTCCTTCCAATAAACACCCAGGACTGGTCTCCTTTAGGATGGACTGGTTGGACCTCCTTGCAGTCCAAGGGACTCTCAAGAGTCTTCTCCAACACCACAGTTCAAAAGCATCAATTCTTCTGCACTCAGCCTTCTTCACAGTCCAACTCTCACATCCATACATGACTTGAAAAACCATAGCCTTGATTAGACAGACCTTTGTTGGCAAAGTAATGTCTCTGCTTTTTAATATGTTATCTAAGTTGGTCATAACTTTCCTTCCAAGGAGTAAGTGTCTTTTAATTTCATGGCTGCAGTCCCCATCTGCACTGATTTTGGAGCCCCAAAAAATAAAGTCTGACACTGCTTCCACTGTTTCCCCATCTATATCCCATGAAGTCATGGGACCAGACACCATGATCTTAGCTTTCTGTATGTTAAGCTTTAAGCCAACTTTTTCACTCTCTTCTTTCACTTTAATCAAGAGGCTCTTTAGTTCTTCTTCACTTTCTGCCATAAAGCTGGTATCATCTGCATATCTGAGGTTATTGATATTTCTCCTGGCAATCTTGATTCTACCTTGTGCTTCTTCCAGCCCAGAGTTTCTCATGATGTACTCTGCATGTAAGTTAAATAAGCAGGGTGACAATATACAGCCTTGATGTACTCCTTTTCCTATTTGGAACCAGTCTGTTGTTCCATGTCCAGTTCTAACTGTTGCTTCCTGACCTGCATATAGGTTTATCAAGAGGCAGGTAATAAAGTGCAAAAATATGATAAACCCCATAATTATAAAGAGAACTGGTAAGAGTTATTTATAAGTAGATGAGAGTTTTCAGCTTAGACAACTTAAAAGCTGGGAATAGGAGGAAACCACAACCCGACTGTACACTGACAAGTTTATATTTCTACCAGATCCCTAAAGGAACTTCAAGCACTGAGTTTGTAGATGTGATGAAGAGCAGGAGTCAAAAGTGGAGCTGAAAGGGGAATGATCTAAGATCTAAATATGGAAGAATTAGTATGTTCCTACTTTCTTACCTCTATGAGCAAAAGGAATCGGGTTGGTGCCATCTTCTAGGTAGACCCTAAAACAGTAAATAAAAAGTATATTTATAATTTCAGTGTAGGTGGTATTTCCCCAAGTGCAAAGCCTTCAAATTGAAATATAAGTGTTCCAATCTGAAAGCCAGTTTCTTGCTTACTCAAAACCAAGCAAAGCCTGAAGCTGATACTCCATTCCAGGCATACTTCCCATTTATGGGAGATGAATATTACAGAATGTATTTTCTTACAAAATAGAGGAATCTCACATTAGTTACCAAATGCTTAAACATTAAATGCAAATGAACTGCCAAGAATTCTCCAAAATTAGAAAATTTCACAAAATGGAGGAGAATACAAAGATAAGCAGAAAAAGTTGAACATTGAAGAATAAAAGTTTATTCTGGAAACAGAAAAGAACTTCAAAATAACTGTTGTGACTATATTAAGGTAGTTTTAAAGGTCTTAGGAAGCATTACTGTGAACAAAGCTAGGGGAGCTGATGGAATTCCAGCTGAACTATTTCAAATCCTAAAAAATGATGCTGTTAAAGTGCTGCACTCAATATGCCAGCAAATTGGGAAAACTCAGCAGTGGCCACAGGACTGGAAAAGGTCAGTTTTCATTCCAATCCCAAAGAAAAGCAATGCCAAAGAATGTTCAAACTACTGTAAAATTGTGCTTATTTCACATGCTAAGAAAATTATGTTCAAAATCCTTCAAGGTAGGCTTCAGCAGAAAGTGAACCAAGAACTTTCAGATGTACAAGCTGGATTTAGAAAAGACAGAGGGACCAGAGATCAAATTTCCAACATCTGCTGGATGATAGAAAAAGCAGGGTAATTTCAAAATACATCTACTTCTGCTTCATTGACTACTCTAAAGCTCTTGACTGTATAGATCACAACAAACTGGAAAAATTTTAAAGAGATGATACCAGACGAGGGCTTCCCTGATAGCTGAGTTGGTAAAGAATCTGCCTGCAATGGAGGAAAACCCAGTTCAATTCCTGGGTCAGGAAGATCTGCTGGACAAGGGATAGGCTACCCATTCCACTATCCTGGCCTGGAGAATTTCATGGACTGTATAGTCCTTGGGGTCTCAAAGAGTCATACACGACTGAGAGACTTTAACTTTCACTTTTACCTGCCTCATGAGAAACTTGTGTGCAGAATAAGAAGCAACAATTAGAATGGGACATGGAACAATAGACAGGTTCCAAATTGAGGAAAGCGTATATCAAGTCTGTACATTGTCACCCCACTTATTTAACTTATACACAGAGTACATCATGTGAAATGTTCTGCGTGAATCCCAAGCTGGAGAAATATCAACAACCTCATATATGCAGATGATACCACTTTAATTGCAGAAAGTGAAGATGAAGATGAAAAAGGAGAGTGAAAACGCTGGCTTAAAACTCAACATTCAAAAAACTAAGATCATGGCATGTGTCCTATCACTTCATGGCAAATAGATGGGAAAAGAGTAGAAACAGTGACAGACATTATTTTCTTGGGATCCAAAATCACTGGAGATTGTGACTGCAGCCATGAAATTAAAAGAAGCTAGCTCCTTGCAAGGGAAGCTATGAGAAAAACCTAGAGAGCATATTAAAGAACAGAGGCATTACTTTGCCAACAAAGGTCTATCTAGTCAAAGCTACGGTTTTTCCAGTAGTCATGTACAGAGGTGAGAGTTGGACCATAAAGAAGACTGAGCACGGAAGAAATGATGCTTTTGAACTGTGGTGCTGGAGAAGACTCTTGAGAGTTCCTTGGACAGCAGGGAGATCAAACCAGTCAATTCTAAAGGAAATCAACCTTGAATATTCGTTGGAAGGCCTGATGCTGAAGCTGAAGCTCCAACGCTTTGGCTACCTGATGTGAAGATCTGATTCACTGGAAAAGACCCTGATAGTGGGAAAGATTGAGGGCAAGAGAAGGCGGTGATGGGATGAGATGGTTGGATGGCATCACTGACTCAGTGAACGTGAGTTTGAGCAAGCTCCAGGAGATAGTGAAGAACAGGAATCTCTGGTGTGCTATAGTTCATGGTGTTGCAGAGAGTCGCACATGATTTAACAACTGAACAACAACCAAGCGGTTATCAAATCCATAGAGCAAAAAGACTATCATAAAAAGGAATGATCATTGAACAGAAGGAGCACTTTCCAAGAACTAAAGGATACAGCTCCAATTTGAAATTGTCTACTATATGCCCACCAGAATATAAAAGAAAAAATCCATTCTCAGAGTTTCTGCCTTATGGAAAAGGAGAATTTAATTTCAAAAAAAAACAATCAGAAACAGCATGAACTTTTCAGTCACAAGATAAAACAGAGACAGCATGAACTTTTCAATCCCAACTTTGGATTTTAAGGGATTATGAAGCAAATTTTATAAAATTTTAAAGTAAAATGAATTTGAACATAGAATTTGATTTGTTGATAACAATCAGGACATGTTTATACATATGATTTTTCTTTTAAAGGAATTTAAAAAGTTTGTTGGAAGTGTACTTCATCAAGAAGAAAAGACAGGGAGACATAGAAAGATATGTGGTCTAGGAAATAGATTTCCACCAAGGCAAGAGTGTCACAGGTGTAGAGAGGAAAAAAGAGTTCAGATTGAAACAAGAAAACTGAAAAATTAGTGGGAAAAAATTCCAGATTAAAAAAAAAAGAATATACAAAATTTAGAATAATTGACACGTTAGAAATTCAAAATGATAAAAGCTAAATACAAAAGTTATGATAAAAGTTATTGTTATCCCATTAGGAAATTAATGGAAAATTTAAAGAAAAACCTGTGTAAGAAAGCAATAAAATCATGGTTCACATATAATACAAAATAATAAATGGTGTAATTTTTAGCCATTAACAAAATATAATAAAAAAGGACCTACTTGTTTAGTAATCCTGATATCATGTAATTCTTCTTGGTGGGGAAAACAGATTTGTAGAATAGAAATGTGTTTCTCACTACTTCACCAAACAAGGAACAGTATATCCACAGTGTCAGAATAATCTAAGTACTATTGCTGCTGCTGCTTCTGCTAAGTCACTTCAGTCGTGTCAGACTCCTAGAGACCCCATAGATGGCAGCCCACCAGGCTCCCCCGTCCCTGGGATTCTCCAGGCAAGAACACTGGAGTCAGTTGCCATTTCCTCCACCAATACATGCAAGTGAAGTCGCTCAGTCGTGTCCGACTCCTAGCGACCCCATGGACTGCAGCCTACCAGGCTGCTCTGTCCATGCGATTTTCCAGGCAAGAATACTGGAGTGGGTTGCCATTCCCTTTTCCGAAGTACTATTGAGTGGTTTCAAATTTTGATCAGGCTTTGCACAAAGCACAAATAACCTGATTGTGTTCTCTGAAATAGATGCTGAAATACTGAAAGATGTGTCTATTTGACCAAGAAAGTGATACAAGTGAAATATTTGGTTTGCCTTAATGAATACCTGGTGCTTCCCTGGTGGTTCAGAGGTTAAAGGGTCTGCCTCCAATGAGGAAGACCTGGGTTTGATCCCTGGGTTCAATCTCTGGGTTGGGAAGATCCCCTGGAGAAGGAAATGGCAACCCACTCCAGTATTCTTGACTGGAGAATCCCATGGTCAAAGGACCCTGGTGGGCTACAGTCCACAGGGTCGCAAAGAGTCAGACACGACTTGAGCAACTTCATCTAATCTCATCTCATCTCAATGAATACTTGGGAGTTCTAAAACATTTTATTTTAATGGAAATATAACTCTTATCTGAACCCTATCTTTCTTACTTATATCAAAAATAAGTCAAATAAAATAAGTGACTTTAATTCTGAATGTCTCCAAAGCATAAAGATCAAATGTGCTCAGTTGTTCAGTCATGTCCAAATTTTTGTGACCCCAAGGACTGTAGCCTGCCAGGCTCCTCTATCCGTGGGGATTCTCCAGGCAAGAAACTGGAGTGGGTTGCCATGCCCTCCTCCAGGGGATGTTCCCAACCCAGGGATTGAACCCAGGTCTCCCGCATTGCAGGCAGATTCCTTACCATCTGAGCCACCAGGGAAGCCCCAAAGATCAAACATGCAGTTAATAAAAGTGTGTGTGTGTGTGTATATATATGTTTATTTGTTAATATGCTCATTATTAATATTTAATTTCCATGAAAAATTAGCATATATTATGTGGTAGGTGTGTAAGGATTGCATGTGTGCATGCTCATTCACTCAGTTGTGTCCAACTCTTTGCGACCCCATGGACTGTAGCCCACCAGACTCCTCTGTCCATAGAATTTTCCAGGCAAGAATACTGGAGCAGGTTGTCATTTCTTTCACCAGAGGATCTTCCTGACCCTAGGATTGAACCTTTATCTCTGGCGTCTCCTGCATTGGCAGGAAGATATTTTATCGCTGTGCCACCTGGGAAGCCCATTGTGTGGATTACACTTCCTATTAATTATGTTTGCATAAAGATGACAGTGTTTAGTTTATGTTTCAATAAGCACCCTTGTTACATTTTAATTTCCAATATACCCATGTTACATGTTGAAATAGAGCAGATATTACATATGAAAACATATGCTTTTCTCTATATATTATATATATAATATATATAGAGAGAAACATGTAATGTGTCATTAGTATTACACCTTGTATTCTCAGAATATTAAAGCAGGAAACACAGTATGTAACATAATTTGCACAGGACTTAGAATGATACAAAACTAGGTGTGAGTCCTGATTACACAGCCATCTAGTTATATGGATTTAGCAAGTTACTTAGCTTTTCTCAGGTTTAATTACCTCATCTGTTAACTAAGGATGATAGCATCTATCTTTAAAGATAATTATAAAAATTAGAGCAAAGACATGCAAACTGCCTAACATAAAACAGTCCTTCTCTAAACTGTACCAATTGTTACTATTGTTATTAGCACTGCATATTTACCAATATACTATAGGCATCATGAAAATATAGTGAAGCTTATGTTGTTAATGCTTTTACTTTTAACTTTTTAAATATTCATTTTAGTCTGAAATATACATAAATCACATGAATGATATATTTAGTAATATTAATATTATCACTCAGGAATCTTAATTTTATGTACAAAATCCAAGAATTTTAATATGATTATTAGACCAGGGCCCATTGAAATCACTGCAAGTTGCCCTCACTAAAAATTCAGAGACAAAGATAAGACTTGAGAATAAACTAGAGTTACCTCTGACTAGCAACAGAAATTGTGGTGTCCAGCAAAATCCAAGAATTGTTGTCAACACGGAGCAGATTTCCCATGAGAATAATATTACTGAAATGTCAGACATCCCAGAGATGATCACATTGATTTATACTACTTTCTGTACCATACTTCCTAAAAGAAAATAAATTTGCTTTCTATTGCATTCTAATTGAAGATACAAAGTGGAAGCTTTGCAAATGAGTTATTGCTACCCAATTTCTTGTCAACAACTGTCAGTAACAAGAGATTGGCAGAGTTAAGTAGCCCCTAATTCTCCAGCAATGTGAAGCTCCATTTTCCCCATTTAGTGCTGGGGAAGACAGCATATGAATCATGCAGGAGATGGCATCACTGGAGGCTCTCATGATGGTGTAGATCTGAAAACTGTGAATCATTAACATTGTTGTAAATGTCAGTTGTCAGACTCTCAGTGTCATCTGAGGTTCAACTCCTGCTTTTTTGCTAGATCTGCCATTGCCACAGGGGTTGTAGGTATTGCATTGTTTAAGTATTCATCACAGGGGCTGCAATTCTTTGATGATGTTGGAAAGAGACTGTGGCCAATGTATCTTAATGCAAGCCACTTTGTATGTAGACTGGACGGTACTGCAGGAACCAAGTAGTCCTGACACTGCCTAGATAAGAAGGTAGCAATAATACATTGTTTGGGCCTATTTGTTAGTCTTCACTTGATAGTTACATTAATTGAAGACTTTGATATTAAAAATTGTCTTGCACACTAATATTTTATGCCAGGGATTGCAAAGAAGTTGATTTTGTAGAAGCACAGAATTTTTTAGATGTAAAATACTTTAGCAGTCATTTTATAGACCGCCTTCATTCATTTTCTCTTGTCACCAGAAAGGATACAGAACTTTTACCAAATAATAAGTGATAGATCTTTAGTAAACTATATTGAATAAACTAACAGTTAAGCTCCAAATGTCTATTTATAGGCAATTTGAAAAATGAGAATTTGGTTTATAATACAAATCACCAAAGCTCCTAGTCATTATTCTTTGTTTTAATCATACTTAACACAATATCCACTACAGTACTTGGTATATACAAAGTGCTCAGTAAATATTAGAGAAGAAATCACTCTCATCTATTTATGTATATATGTATGCATTTATCTATCTTTCTATATATATATATATTTATATATGGTGTGTGGTGGTTTCGTTGCTAAGCTGTGTCTAACTCTTGTGAACCCATAGACTGTAGCCCACCAGGCTCCTCTGTCCATGGAATTTCCCAGGCAAGAATACTGGAGTGGTTGCCATTTCCTTCTCCATGGGATATATATATGCATATACATGTATATAGATAGATAGATAGATATAGATATATATACATAAATATGTGTGTGTATACACACATCACACAATATATTGATAGATAGTTATATTGAGAGTTACATATAGTTATATATAGCTAATGTGTGGGTGGCAAATAGTTATTTCAAGGTTTTTCCTATCTGGATAAAAGATAATCACAAGAATAGCAGTAGTTTGTTGCTTTGGTTTAGTTACTACAGATTTATAAATTTCCATGCATTTATGTAAATCCTTAGTAACTCAAATGTAAAAACTATGATAGTTTAGCTGACTTTTTCCATTTCTGTTTGCACTGCTTAACATGGTATTGGCAAGACCAAGGTGATTAAAAGAAGAAGCTAGATGTGAAGTTCTTTTTGAGTTGCTAAGTCATGTCTGAATCTTTTGAGACTCTATGGACTGTAGCCCATCAGGCTTCTCTGTCCATGGCATTTACCAGGCAAGAATACTGGAGTGGATTGCTATTTCCTTCTCCAGGGTATCTTCCCGACCCAGGGATCAAATCCTTGTCTCCCACACTGCAGGTGGATTCTTTACACTGTGTCACTTGGGTCCTGGATGTGAAGTTACCCAGATTAAAACAAAAATGAAGTTCATCTGAGAGGGTAACAGGCAGGAAGGCCAGTGGTCTCCAAACGGAGGAAATAGCCTGCAAGTGTCAGACATTTTTATTTCTCTTAAGTGGCAGGAGGACATAAACTAGCGATATTTTTTCCTTCTCTATACAAATTTAAAAGGAGGTTTCTCTTAAAATACTGTATTGCCATAATGACACCTGGTTTCACCTGAAGTTAACTATTCTCAAACCTAGAGATAACCTATCATTGCAGCATCCTCAATTCTAACGCATCTCTTTTTTCTGATGGCGTTTCTTCCATCCTGAATTTCAAATGCTCTAATATGACCCTGGCTGCCATGAATCGATTTTATTTGATGTAATAATGTCTCTGAATTATATATTGATTCTGTAAGATATATTAAAGGAGGAGATGTGAATAGCTAGATATATCTGAGCCCAAGGAACAAACTCAAATGATGGAGATACATTGTGACAGGAAGGTAAAGATAAATATGTATGACACTCTTAAGATGTATCATGTACACTGTAATAATTATATGTCTTTCCAATAAACCTGTGAGATATGATTATCCCAATAATGAGAAATGTATTTATTTTTTAGATAAAAAAATTTTTATCTAAAACAATATTTATTTTAGACCAAAACTGTCACAAAATTATTCCTAATTGATCTTTTGTAGAGCCAGAGTTTAAAACCTTACTTTTTTTTTTTATCTTTCCACTAAACTACAACTACCTCTAACCTATTCTAGAATTCATTCTCTAAACAAAACTTAAACAGAATTGTATTACACTGTGACTTAGTCATCCTTTTAGGTATATTATTGTTGTTCAGTCACTCAGTCATGTTCAACTGCAACCTCATAGACTGCAGCATGCCATTTGTCTATACATAATAGGTGTCTCAGAAGCAGCGAATAACATGAGGATAATTTTTCACTTGTTTAGCTATATTCCTTCTAGTTTGCATTTGTGGGTCTGTGTGTGTGTGTGTGTGTGTGTGCATTTTAGAGTGAGAGATTCCTCCAAGGATTGAAATGCACACACATTACACGTTCATAGAATACTTGTAGAGCCAATATTATACAAATTGATATACATTGTTGAAACCCTGAAACCATATAGGAACGTCTACCTTGCTTCCCATTGATCCTTAAGTTATTGTTGTCAAATATACATTTACATAAACTGAAAATCTCATCAGGAAATTTTGTAATTTTTGTTTTAAGTAGTCATACATATTTTTAAACAATTTAAGGAGTTAAAATTAATATTTTATATTTACCATTACCTTTTCCGGGAGAAATATCAATAACCTCAGATATGCAGATGACACCACCCTTATGGCAGAAAGTGAAGAGGAACTAAAAAGCCTCTTGATGAGAGTGAAAGTGGAGAGTGAAAAAGTTGGCTTAAAGCTCAACATTCACAAAATGAAGATCATGGCATCCGGTCCCATCAGTTCATGGGAAATAGATGGGGAAACACTGGAAACAGTGTCAGACTATTTTTGGGGGCTCCAAAATCACTGCAGATGGTGACTGCAGCCATGAAATTAAAAGACGCTTACTCCTTGGAAGGAAAGTTATGTTCAACCTAGATAGCATATTCAAAGGCAGAGAGATTACTTTGCCAACAAAGGTCTGTCTAGTCAAGGCTATGATTTTTCCTGTGGTCATGTACGGATGTGAGAGTTGGACTGTGAAGAAGGCTGAGCGCCGAATTGATGCTTTTGAGCTGTGGTGTTGGAGAAGACTCTTGAGAGTCCCTTGGACTGCAAGGAGATCCAACCAGTCCATTCTGAGATCAGCCCTGGGATTTATTTGGAAGGAATGATGCTAAAGCTGAAACTCCAGTACTTTGGCCACCTCTTGCGAAGAGTCGACTCATTGGAAAAGATTCTGATGCTGGGAAGGATTGGGGGCAGGAGGAGAAGGGGACGACAGAGGATGAGATGGCTGGATGGCATCACTGACTCGATGGATGTGAGTCTGAGTGAACTCTGGGAGTTGGTGATGGACAGGGAGACCTGGCGTGCTGCAATTCATGGGGTTGCAAAAAGTCGGACACGACTGAGCAACTGAACTGAACTGAACTTAACCATACCCAAATATATCTGGGGTTCCAGAGATATATTTTTTTTAGACCTTTTGATATTAGACCACAGGTTCTTGATATTATATTCAACTACTTTTTTTTCTCTCTGCTTTGCAGATGTGATCTTTTTTTGTTGTTTTTCTTCATTCCTGAAGATTCAAAGTTTTCTCTAATATTATTTCTCTTCAGCTTAAGGAGCATCCTTTTGCATTTCTTATAGAACATGTCTAACAGCCACACTTTCCTAGTTTTCCATTACCTCAAGATGTCTTTATTTGCTTTATTCTTGAAATATATATGCTTCCCAGGTGATGCAGGAGACACAGGTTCAATCCCTGGGTCACGAAGATCCCCTGAATTAGGAAATGGCAACCCCCTCCAGTATTCTTGTCTGGAAAATCCCATGGACATGGGAGCCTGGCGGCCTACAGTTCATGGGATCTCAAAGAGTCAGATACAACTGAGCAACTGAGCACTGATACATGAAGTATATTTTAATGGGAATGAACTGGGGATTGATAGTACTTTTAATTTGAAGATGTTTTCCTAGTATTGCCTGACCTCTATTTTTTCTGATGACAAATCCAAGGTAGTTTAATCACTGTTTTCCTATATAGAATGTGGCATTTGCATCCAGCTCTTTTCACAAGGTTTTCACTGTTTATAACACACATGCAGGCATGGTTTGTTTTGAGTTTATCATGTTGAAAATTTTTTCAGCTCTTTCAATTTATGAATGTGTGCTTTCATAAAACTTAGGATATTTTACCCATTGTTTCTTCAAATATATTTTCTGCCTCAGACCTACTTTTTTCAGAGTTCCTTCTGGGATTCCACAGGTATATCTTTAGACCTTTTGATATTGTCCCACAGATCCTTGAGATTATGTTCAAATTATATTTTCTTCTCTCTGCTTTTCAGATGTAATCCTTCTACTAATCTATCTTCAATTTCTTCATTTAGCTGCCATCCCATTCTGTATTAAGTTTATTTTCTAGATATTTTATTTTTTCAATTCTAAAAATTCCAATTGATTTATCTTTTTAGTTTTTATTTTTGTGTTAAATATGCCTATCATTTCATTCATTTTTAAGGGTGTTTTTCCTTTATCTCATGAAATATACTTAAAATAGCTGTTGTAAAAATTCTGTCTTATGACTCTAGCCTTTGAGTTTTCTTTTTCTTCACATGGCAGGTAATATTCACTTATATTCTGGATATTGAAAATGCTATGTTGTACAGACTCTGAGTCTTGTTATAGTCCTCTTGGGATTGTAGGTATTTTTATTTCAGCCACTAACCAATACTAATCAGCCTGATTTTGTTCAGAGTGAAGTTCTGTCCCTGTTCCTTTGAGCCAATGCAGTTCAAATCTCAATTCCATTTTCTCCATCTTTGCTATACTGATTTGGGGCCTATCTGTGCATCCATAGTTCAAGGCCCTTTTGAGCCTTGTGTGGATGACTCAAATCTCAGTTCAGTTTTGAAAACCTTTATGATTGATAGTTCATGGGTTAAGTTGAGAACTGTATGCAGTTATATAGGAATTTACATATCCTCTTCTCAAATCTTATACTTTAGGGATTTACCTATACCTTTTGGTTAACAGGGGCCCTTTATCCTTCTTATATTGTTTTTGGTTTCTTTAAAGTTTTATTTATAAGTAAAAAGAAAATAGGGGAAACTTATTTGTTTCTTAGAATTTTCTCTCTCATCCAAAAGTTTCACTTTGTGTGCTTACTTATAGGCATCTTTAGATAGTTGTTGTTAATTTTATTTTTTTAATTTCACCATACTGTATTTATTTATTTAATATTAAAATACTTTATTTTTATAGCAGTTCTAGGGCAGTTCTATGCCCCTTGACTCATATATGCTTAGTATCCCCCGTTATCATATCACTCACAGAGTGGACATCTGTTACGATTGATGAATCTGTGTTGACACATCAAAATCATTCAAAGTTCATAGTTTATCTTAGAGTTTACTTTTGGTGTTGTACATTCTATTGGCTTGGAGAAATCTATAATTAAATGTATACCTCATTTTAATATTATACGGAGTATTTTTATAGCCTTGAAAATTCTCCTTCTCTGCCTGTTCATCTCTTTCTCCACTGCACCCAATCTCTGACAAACACTGACCTTTGGTATCCATAGTTCACCCATTTAGAATGTCATATAGTTGGAATCATACAATAGGTAGCCTTTTCCGATTGACTTCTTTCACTTAGCAATATGCATTTAAGGTTGCTCCATGTCTTTTCATGGCTTGTTAGCTATTTCCTTTTAGAGCTGAATATTCCAGGTCTTTACTAATTGAAAAAGAGAGATTAATAGTTTGGCCAAATGGTCGGAAGATTGGTTTAACCAAGCCGGGAAGTTTGGTGATACGACATTCTTAAAGTAGAGTTTTCAAATATATCTTTTGGAATGGGTACATAGTGTAATGATATTTATATCCTTTGAAAATGATCAATAAACAATATTTCCTTTATAAGAAGATCTCAGTAATCAGAAAAACAAGATGATCAAAACTGTGGTGTTGATTACAGGTTTTTTCCAGACACTCTAGTGCTTATTCACTGAGCTAAAGCATAATGTGGCCACAGAGCCAAGGGTGGAGACTATGCATGGGCTTGGCAACGTAGACTTCCCTTCAGTTCAGTTCAGTTCAGTCGCTCAGTCGTGTCCGACTCTTTGTGACCCCATGAATTGCAGCATGCCAGGCCTCCCTGTCCATCACCAACTCCCGGAGTTCACTCAAACTCACATGCATCGAGTCGGTGACGCCATCCAGCCATCTCATCCTCTGTCGTCCCCTTCTCCTCCTGCCCCCAAGCCCTCCCAGCATCAGGGTCTTTTCCAATGAATCAACCTTCGCATGAGGTGGCCAAAGTATTGGAGTTTCAGCTTCAGCAGCAATCCTTCCGATGAACACCCAGGACTGGTCTCCTTTAGGATGGACTGGTTGGGTCTCCTTGCAGTCCAAGGGACTTGTAAGGTTCTTCTTCAGCCCTTAGGAAGACTTAAATGGCTTTTCTCCCTCTAGTCTGGTAATTTCACAACAGGAGAAAGGAAGATTCTGATTCTGATCACTAAATTTTCATTATGGCTTCAAGCATCTGGGGAAGCATCCAGCCCCTAGTAGTATCAAGAGCTTCATTAGATGAATTCTCTTCCCCAGGAGAGAAGAGCCATTTGTTGTCACAGTACACAACTCTAAGTCTTGATATCACTTGTCTTGGTACCACCATGCTTCTGTCAGCATCACTGTCTAAGGCTTACAAAATCCTTATTCAACATCATACTACCTGACCAACAAATGTGTCAGCAAAAGATGTGAAGCAATTCATTAATCTTTATAAATATCTTTTAATATTCTTTTCTTTCCTTCCTTATATTCTTTACTTATTTTAAATGGGTGACTCTTATTTGTTTTTCTTTAATTTGGTTCAGTTCAGTTCAGTTGCTCAGTCGTGTCCGACTCTTTGCCACCCCATGAATTGCAGCACGCTAGGCCTCCCTGTCCATCACCAACTCCCGGAGTTCACTCAGACTCACGTCCATCGAGTCAGTGATGCCATCTAGCCATCTCATCCTCTGTCGTCCCCTTCTCCTCCTGCCCCCAATCCCTCCCAGCATCAGAGTCTTTTCCAATGAGTCGACTCTTCACATGAGGTGGCCAAAGTACTGGAGTTTCAGCTTTAGCATCATTCCTTCCAAATAAATCCCAGGGCTGATCTCAGAATGGACTGGTTGGATCTCCTTGCAGTCCAAGGGACTCTCAAGAGTCTTCTCCAACACCACAGCTCAAAAGCATCAATTCTTCGGCGCTCAGCCTTCTTCACAGTCCAACTCTCACATCCACACATGACCACAGGAAAAACCATAGCCTTGACTAGACAGAACTTTGTTGGCAAAGTAATGTCTCTGCTTTTCAATATGCTATCTAGCTTGGTCATAACTTTTCTCGCAAGGAGTACGCATCTTTTAATTTCATGGCTGCAGTCACCATCTGCAGTGATTTTGGAGCCCCCAAAAATAGTCTGACACTGTTTCCAGTGTTTCCCCATCTATTTCCCATGAACTGATGGGACCGGATGTCATGATCTTGATTTTCTGAATGTTGAGCTTTAAGCCAACTTTTTCACTCTCCACTTTCACTTTCATCAAGAGGCTTTTTAGTTCCTCTTCACTTTCTGCCATAAGGGTGGTGTCATCTGCATATCTGAGGTTATTGATATTTCTCCCAGCAATCTTAATTTGGTAGGGAGTATATTTCACTTACTATGTTGTGTTAGTTTCAAGTGTAAAGAAAAGTGAATCTGTTATACAAATGGCACGTATATCCACTCTTTTTTAGATTCTACTATAGCCCATCTGGGGCTTCCCTGGTAGCTCAGCTGGTAAAAAAAATCACCTGCAATGCAGGAGACCTGTGTTTGATCCCTGGATTGGGAAGCTCCCCTGGAGGAGGGCATGGCAAACCACTCCAGTATTCTTGCCTGGAGAATCCTCATGAATAGAGGAGCCTGGAGGCTACAGTCCACGGGGTCACAAAGGGTCAGACACAACTGAGCTACCAACACTTCCACTGTCACTCAGTATTCTGCCCAAGGAGCCATACTCAACTCCTGACGTGGGGCTAGGTTTCAAGCCCAAACAGAACATTAAGGGAATAAATTCCTCCATGGCCCAACCATCAACAGACTGGTGGGGGCCACACTGCCCACAGAAGCAATGTTCCCTAATGTGATTAGATTTTAACATTAATCACAGTGATGGAGTGATGGTGTCCAAGCTGCTTCTTCTGGATTACTGCCTCTTTTCATTTTAATTTTTTTCTTTTAATATCAAAGGGGCCATTCCATGCAAAAGGAAGTGTTGAGTGCCCCCAAATGTCCAGCTTTCGCTTTAAGTTAGTAACAGTGAGTTTATCCTGTGTATTTCAGTGATAGTGCATTCTTGAGAAAGTCCTACTACTCTACTTGTAGTAAGAGTACATTTCCTACTTTTACTTTGAAAATGTCTCTACCCAGATATGCCAAATGGGAATCTTTTCCTAGATATTTAGGTTATGGAATTGTTCAGTTGAAACCACCGTCAAACATTTAAAAAAACATACATAACAAGAATGACCATTCTCATATGTTACTATGTAACTATAGTTAAAGTAAGATAAGTATCCTGAACAATCTTAAAGAGATAGATACCAAGTTTCTTTATATATATATATATGCATATATCTGTGATGCTTGGGGCCATCAAAACCTCAACTTCTTGTTTGAAGGTTAATTTTAATAAGGCCCTGTGGGTACCTGGCCCTGTGTCAATTTGCATGGCTGAATAAATCTTCTTATGTACATCTCTTGATAAACAATTTCTGGGTTTCTTAGCCTATAAAGTTATAATAATTAACCAAAATTTTTTGTCGCATAATTCCATATTAGCTAAGGGGACAGGGAAACATCTGGACCCCATCATCTATAAAATAATTCTTCTTATGATGAAATTTCTATTGTTTCCCTCAAACCATTTCTTTTCTAGATTAAGCAATGTCAGTTGTTTTTTTTCTCATGGTCTCAATTTTCCAATACATTTTTCACATTCATTTTTCCACTGCTGGATCCTTCTTATTGATTGTTGAAACACCCTATTGTTCTGGATTTCAGTAATGTTGCTACATTATTTTCATCCTTCAAATTGGCCCCAGGTAATCTTCACATAATCTGAATGTTGTTTATCTTTAGTTTATTCAGGTTAAGTTCTTGTTTATGTATCCACTAAAATGTCCACTTACCCCTTTCTTTTTCTCAACAGAACTGTGGTGTGATATGAGATATCATTATAGAATCAAAATCAACTTGTGACTAAAAAGAAAGAAGGAAAAGAATAGTCATTATATATTAAAAAAATAATAATAACTGCATTTGCAGTAGTTTTGGTTAAATGTTTGCCAGGCTGACCAAAATGCATGACTTATGAATATATGTTTTGAATTCCCTCCTCTGTCTGTAATGTGACTTCAATTTAGCAGGCATTCTTCCTATGGAGATCTGCTACTATGAGGAGGGAAGTAGAACTGAGCTGTTTATATATAGTTATGATAGACATAGATTAAGAACAACTACTCATAGTAAGTAGAAAAAAAATTCTGAATGGCTACAGATTGTGGGTCATGGCAGTGCTGAAACATGTATAAAGGTTGGGGAGAATTGAAATACTTAGTTCAACAATGCAGGCCAAAAGAAAACTTTTTGCTTGAAATATATCTATAGTTGGGAAAGAGTTTTTCTACAAACATCTGACTTAGACCTCTATAATGAGTTTCAGTGTGAACAGGGTTAATACATCCATGGAAGTTCAATGTTAATATTTGAATCATTACAGCCATAATCAGGAAAAATAAAAATGCTTCAACAATGTAAGTTTCTTTAAACCTACAAAAACTGGGTTGGCACTGCCATCTTAATTGACCTCTTCCAAGAAAGAGGGGGAAGGAAAACAGCCTAAGTATGAGTCAATTTGGAATGTCAACCCAGACTTCATTTTAACAGTAGGTTGCTAATTTTAATTATGCAGAGACAGTTTAATCACTTCATTTTGTTCATATTATTTTCTTTCACAATTATATTCTGTACCTTCATTGAGAAAATCAATGCAATATGATTCACTATGAAAAAAGTCTGTTCTAAATTATAGTAACAGGAGGAATAGTCCTACAATTGAAGAAGTTTTGTATTTCTTCCCTTCAGAAATAGAAATTGCTAGAGATAATTTTATAGGTTTTCAATTTATTAATTCATTACAACAATGACTTCAGGTTATTAAGTACTTGGCTACAGGATAATTTCACACTGTTATTTAGACTTTTGAGGGCAAGGGCTATATATTTTTAACTTCTACATTTCCAGTGTCTACTATGATGCCTAGGACAATGTGGAAAACTCCACATAAATGATTACTAAGTGAATGTTGAGCAATAGTGATATTTTCTACTGTGAAAAGTAATGATACTTTTGAATTTAAAGTTAAACCTAAAAGCAGTCATTAGACGTAGGAAAAAAAAGATTATGTATAAATTTAAAGCCCTTTCCAAAATATTTTCTTCCTACAGTGCAATGCCTAGCTATTTTTTAATAGTCCAGTTTGAACTCAGCCTGACAGCAGTAGCTCTCACTATTTCAACCCACCATGATTAATTTCTAATGTAGCACCACTGTGACATAGATGTAATGAGGACAAATGACAAAAGGGACCCAAGAATCTTACTGAATGGAGAAGTTATTCCCATGAGAGGACACTTCCAGTTCCTCTGAGTTTCCTTCCTGACTCCTGCCTCTCTACTTCCTTCAAGGCTACCTTTTATGTGTATGACAAACTCAAACTATTCAGCCAAAAAGTCCTTTACTGCAACTCCTTTGCTCTCTCAAGCAGCACCATCAAAAGGTTCCCAGGAAAAGATTTCTACATCAGTTTCACTTGACACGAAATATTTTTAAGAAAGAAAAAGGAAGAGATCCTATGTATTAAAGGGCTACAGGATTGAAAACTTCCATTTTTCTTTCTTTAGAAGAATCCATGACTATGGAAGAACACCCCTGACACTTTCAAACAGAATGCTTCTCATACAAGTGAAGGCATTGGGAACCTCAAAATTCTTTTAATTATTGTTTATGTTACATTATTAACCTGATTCAAACCCTAAAATCAGTTGATACTGGATTACATAAATTATGGACAGAACTAATGATTTCTTTATAGTCTTGTGCCTAGCCTAGTGCTAGGAAGAATTGGATGTAAATTGTTATTGAATAAACATGCATTTGACTTTAAAGAAGTTTGTGGAGGGAAGAAAGAAACAAGAATTTTTGAGATTCTAGTTCTTTTTAGAGTCATGAAGGAAAAGAAAATGTGTCAACCAAAGGGAATCTTGAGATAATAGAGGAGAAAGCATAACATGTGTCTCTCTTCCTCATAGTTTTCTCCTGTGTTATCCCAAGATTTCTGCTTTAGAAATTTAGAGGAGTTTCCCAGGTGGTGCTAGTGGTAAAGAACCTGCCTGCCAATGCCAGAGATATAAGAGACGCAGATTCGATCCCTGGGTTGGGAAGATCCCCTGGAGGAGGGCATGGCAATCCACTCAAGTATTCTTGCCTGGAGAATCTCATGGACAGAGGAGCTTGGTGGGCTACAGTCCATACGATTGCAAAGAGTAGGACACGACTGAAATGACTTAGCACGCACAACCTATTTAGAACCATTACTAACAGAATGTAAGGTGAGAGTCTTCTTGGTGGGGATAAAGTGTGATAAAGTTTCCTAAAATCCTACCATGTGTTACTTTATTTGGAAAATCTCTTCATTGTTGAGTTAGTGAATATTCACTTTTTTTCCTCTAAAATTTTGCTGTATTTGTGACAAGGAGCTCTCGAATTATGCCTTTACATTGCAGAATACTGATACCTTAATTGATAACTCTAAAATATCTGGACATTTTGAATTTTTTTTTTTTATTGCAGTTCAGTCATGGTTTCAACTGGTGCCTTCTTCCAAAAAAGAGAATCATGTAAAATTCCAAACCATTATGTGTTTACATCTGCCTTTTCTGTAGATTTATTATCTCCCCCAGAAGTTTGAAGAAATGATGATAGCATATGATCTGATTTAGACTTTCAAGCCAGGAGCTCAGGATTCTAGGAAGAAATGCTTCCTTACCTTGATAATTGTTCTTCCCATCAGAAAGTCATGAAGTCTGAGAGTAATGTTCTAACACTGACACAAACTGACATTATGGAATGCTTCCTGAATATCGGGCTTTTTGCTAAATACTTTATATGAATATTCCTGTTTAATCTCAGTTAACTATTACTGTAATTTAACAATGTATTCACTAGGGTTATTCCCATTTTACTCACAAAGACACTGAGGCTGAGAGAGATGGAATGACTGTAGTCACAGAACTAGTTAGTGTCATAGTTTCAAGCACATGTCTCTGTGATTCCAGAGTACAGAATCTTGAAAATGCTTCACCTCCTGTCTCTTCTCTCCCCCTTCACCTCACAATGCTGCCATTTCAGTCAGGACCTTGCAATTTATTTTTTCCTAGATTATTGCAATAGTTCCCCAATTTGTTGGTCTTCTTTTGCTATTTCTAACTCTTTCCAGAACCAAGACACTCTCAATGTTGCATGATGGTTTCCAAATACAAACACGATCATTCAACTTCTTAATATTCTTTTATGAATCCCTATCAGATACAGAATAAATATCAAATTCTTCCAATCCTATTAATCCTATTTATTCAATAATGTCCTGAATCTTTCAAAGGCTGGTATTTCTGAGAAACATTGCAGCCTCTCATATCTGTGCTTGGAGAGGGAAATGGCAACCCACTCCAGTATTCTTGCCTGGAAAATCCCATGGACAGAGGAGCCTGGTGGGCTACAGTCCATGCAGTTGCCAAAGAGCTCGAAACAACTTAGTGACTAAAGGCTAAACAATAACAACATCTGTGCTGTGGGCTCTTTTGCGCCCTGTTGTCTTCTGGCAAGCACATGCCTCCCTTGCAGAGGGCCTGAGACCTCTGCTCTCTAGGAGTATTTTATGTCATGGATAGAATCCTAACAAATCCAGGTATATTCTTTTTCCTGATGATTTTTAACATGGGAAGCACAGAGAGAGAACAAGTGAGTACCACTGAAATATACTCCCTTATGTTATAAGGGAGTATATTGTGAGTAAGGGCTTCCCTTGTAGCTCAGTTAGTAAAGAATCTGCCTGCAATGCAGGAGACCTGGGTTCGATTCCAGGGTCCGGAAGATCCTCTGGAGAAGGAAATAGCAACCTACTTCAGTGTTCTTACATGGAGAATCCCATGGACAGAGGAGCCTGTCATGGGCTCCATGGGTTGCAAGAGTCAGATGCAACGTGGCGACTAAACCAACACCATTGTGAGTAAAGGGAAGCTATGAGCAGGAAGGAGAACGTAGTTTCTTGCTAGGATTCAAATGTAGCAGCAAAGAGAAGCTGAATCCTAAGAGAGTAGTATGCTACCAAGTCAGCTCTCATATCTTAAATGTTTCTCTTGTGAGTCCCAATGTGCATCTGGTTGAGAAGGTTTCCTAGGCTCTCCGACATCTCATTGTGTCCATTTTTATTTCTTAATGCATTCTTAATATTAACTCCAATCGCCTAATAATTTTGATTTGGTATTCTCACTCATCTTTAATAATTGGACCCATGCCTACCTGTCCAGACTCAACCGCTGTCACTCTTTAGTCACTAATTGTCCACTCATTCCTTGAGAATTTTCCTGAACACACTTCCTTTTGTTGGACTACCCATTCCACTGCCTCCATTCATTTTTGAAATACTATTCAAACACATCTCCCTCCTTTTATAGTCTCCTGATACACTCAGGTATTCTTGCTGTTATGCTCCAAAGATACACCTGACATTGCCTCTAGACTGTGAACACCTTGAGGACAAAACTATGTCTTCCTCATATATGTATTCTTAGAAACAAGCACAATCTTATATAATGTGTTTCATCAGTATTTTATGAAGGAAGAAAAGAAGTCAGGCAGCTAGACAGACAGGAAGGAAAGAAAGAAAGAAGGTATTAGGAAATGCTACATAGTTACTCAATGTTTTTGATACCCATAAATACTTGGATTTTCCTCTCTTTTTTTCATGAAGTTGAAGGGAATGATGTGGAGCCTTGAATATGTGCAACTGTAAGAAAGTAAACAAAGTGTGTCAGAAAAGCAAAGTAAACTACTTAAAAGGAAGAGAAATTGATAGAGTAATAAGTCAGGTGCATGGCACTATAAGTTCTGAATTCACTAATTCCAATGAGTTAAGTTTATTTTCTGGGCTCCTAAACAAAAATTTCTCCAAAATCACTGCAGATGGTGATTGCAGCCATGAAATTAAAAGACACTTACTCCTTGGAAGGAAAGTTATGACCAATGTAGACAGCATATTAAAAAGCAGAGATATTACTTTGTCAACAAAGATCTGTCTAGTCAAGGCTATGGTTTTTCCAGTGGTCCTGTATGGATGTGAGAGTTGGACTATAAAGAAAGCTGAGGGCCAAAGAATTAATGCTTTTGAACTATGGTGTTGGAGAAGACTCTTGAGAGTCCCTTGGACTGCAAGGAGACCCAACCAGTCCATCCTAAAGGAGATCAGTCCTGGGTGTTCATTGGAAGGACTGATGCTGAAGCTGAAACTCTAATATTTTGGCCACCTGATGCAAAGAGCTGACTCTTTGGAAAAGACACTGATGCTTGGAAAGATTGAGGGCAGGAGGAGAAGGGGATGACAGAGGATAAGATGGTTGGATGGCATCATGGACTCAATGGACATGGGTTTGGGTGAACTCTGGGTGTTGGTGATGGACAGGGAGGCCTGGTGCACTATGGTTCATGGCGTCGCAAAGAGTCGGACACGACCGAGCGACTGAACTGAACTGAAACAAAAATTTCAGTAATTTTTCTTAGGTCAAAGAGTACAGACATACAGTAAAGATGTTTCCTTACTCAAACAGACCTCTTGTATTAAATAAGTATAAATTTTTGAACAGGCAAATTTAATCATATCACCAGGCATGGCTGCTCTCTCCCTTCCTGGACTCATAGAAAAGATACATGATATAAACACTGTGATGTATACAAAGGCACCACGGCTTTGCCCTGAAATGACTTAGTAAATAAACTTGATTATCCCTTCCCCATTTGGTTTTACTAAGGGTCAAAAAGAAAGTCATAAAGACTGCTTCATAGCACTGAGCATATAGAAACAGACATTTGGTCATGTGATACCATGTCTTCCCAAGCTGCAAGTGTTCTGGTCAAATTAAAACATTAAATGCAATTTGTCTTCAAAAACAAGAGCTACCAATCAACTGTTCTAAAATTAAAATTATATTTTTGAAATGGCCAGTAGTAGGCAGGATTGGGGGGGCTTCCCTGATGCCTTGGTGGTAAAGAATCCACTTGCAAAGCTGGAGACATAAGAGACGTGAGTTCTATGCCTGGATTGAGAAGATCCCTTGGAGGAGGGCACTTCGATATTCTACCTGGAGAATCCCAAGGACAGAGGAGCCTGATGAGCTACAGTCCATGAGGTCGCAAGGAGTCAGTCATGGCGGAAGCCACTTAGCACACATGCATGCACAGGCAGGATTGTTGACACCATGGTTATTGTCCCCTGGTGTTTCACCTGTGAAGATGGTACATTCTGTGGCAAGATGGACTTTGCAGATGAAATGAAGCTTATAAAGACTAAAGTAAGGAGGTGTTTCTATATTATGTAGGTAAGAACACCATGAACCTTTAAGAGCAGAGAGCCTCTCCCCACTGAAGTAAAACGTGGCAGAAGATAATGTGACTCAAGAAGAGATAGGGAAGATTGGAAGCCTTAAAAGACTCAACCTATCACTGATGACATTAAAATTACTGGGGGCACAGGCCAAGGAATGTACCTAGGCTTTAGAAGCTGAAAAGGAACTTAGGATATGCAGTAAGGAAATAGGGATTTCAGTCCTCAACAGCATGGGACTGAATTCTGCCAAAAGCCTTAATGAGCCTAGAAATGGATTCTCCCTTTGTGCATCCAAAAAAGAATGCAGCTTTGCTGACCCCTTGACTTTAGCTTTCTAGGACTCAAAGTAGAGAACCTAGAAGTGTCCAATTGACTTCTATTAATAAAATAGGTGCTGTTTTAAGGTTTTATGTTTATAGTAATTTAATAGGGTGAAAAGTGAAAGTCACTCAGTCGTATCCAACTCTTTGCGATCCCATGGACTATAGCCTGCCAAGCTCCTCGGTTCATGAAATTCTCCAGGCAAGAATACTGGAGTGGGTTGCCATTTCCTACTCCAGGGGATCTTCCCAACCAGGGATCAAACCCCAGTCTCCTTCATTGCAGGCAGATTCTTTACCATCTGAGCTACCAGGGAAGCCTCATTTAATAGGGTCATTTAATATATATTTTAGTGAGTTATAATCAGTGATTTTTATACACAAATTAACTCCAGCAAATGCCTGGGTGTATATTTTTAATGCCCATTTACAGAAGTTTTGTTTTTAAAATTTTGGTGTTAATTGTGTACTGGTTTCAAATGTCTGAGGCAGGTATTTGGTTACTTGTGTTTGAAAATGTATTAAGTTAAAATCACCAAAGTCATGCCCTGTGACAGGAAATTTGGTGATTTAATGTTCATTCTACTCTATTTTTGCTTTTGAAGGAGAATCTTTTCTCTGTACCCAAAAATCCCTTGGGTCTTGTCCAGGTGGAGGCCAGTTGTCTTTCTGTTCAGGTATATGTCATTATTAAGTTCTGCATATTCTCATACAGATGTCAAATTGAATTCTAGTGTGGATACTTCATAAAGCATGTGGACATGTCCTTGATATATAGCTTTATTTAAAAGCTGAAAGTGGGAGTCGCTCAGTTGTTTCCGACTCTTTGTGACCCCATGGACTATACAGTCCATGGAATTCTCTGGGCCAGAATACTGGAGTGGGTAGCCTTTCTCTTCTCCAGGTGTTCTTTCCTACCCAGGGATCAAACCCAGGTCTCCCATATTGCAGATGGATTCTTTCCCAGCTGAACCACAAGAGAAGCCTTAATGTAAAAGCTACCTACACTCCAAGTAACTTCTGAGGGAGCATGACCTCAAATTCCCTGCTTGTCAACACTCATAAGAAGCGAAGTGAGGGAAATATTTGTCAATAATTAGTCAAAGGATATGCATGTTATCCATTCTTCTAATTTAAAAATAACTCAAAAATTATAATTCAAAATATATTCCTTGGTTCATTTAATAATTAATTCATTTGTTTTCTATTGAGCATCTACCATGAGGCCAAACATTGTTTCAGACAATGAGATTTGTCAGTGAGCAAAACACACAAATCCTTGCCCTTTTGGAGAATACAATCTAGAAAATAAACAAACATGCAAAAAAAATCACATCTGTTAATGCTAAGTATTCTGAAAACCAATAGAACTAGGGTAAGATAAGAGGGCTAGAGGCAGAGGAGGCAAGTATATAAGCAAGTCATTTCTGAAAATTTGGCTTTTCATCAGAGATCTGAATGAAAGTCATAGAGTTTACTAGGGGGAGAACATATCTGGTAGAGAGCACAGTAAGTGCAAAGGCCCTTGGGTAGGACTGTGCTTGGCATAAGCAAGAAATAGCAGGGGAGTCAGCATGGCTAAAGCGAAGTAAGCTTGGGGAGGAGGTCAAGGATAATAACAGAAGTTCTATCAAGCAGGGCTGTACAGTCCATGGGAAGAAACCTGGGCCCTACTTAAAATTTGATGGAAGTCAATGGAGAGTTTGAAGCAAGATAGTAACATGATCTGATTTACTTATTAAATAGAACACTTTTGATTACTAAGTAGAGAATAAACATAGTGAGAAAAAAGTGGAAGTGTTCTTGGAAAGAAGTTACAGTGACTTAGTCCAGGCTTGTGGCAATAAAGTAATGAGAAATGAAACAATTAAAAGCATCTTGAAAGAAAGCATAATAGAAATTATTAGTGGGAAATATAAAAGAAAGAGAGGAATTAAGGATAACTCTCAGGTTATTGCCCTTGACATTTGAAATTATCTACTGTTTTTTCCCCAAATTCCTGATGGCTCAGACAATGATGAATCTGCCTACAGCATGGGAGACTAGGGTTCTATCCTTGGGTCAGGAAGACCCCTCTGGAGAAGGGAATGGCTACCCACTCCACTATTCTTGCCTGGAGAATATAGGCAATGAAATGTGATAGATATATTTTAGGGTGGTCTGTACAAAGAATATACTTAAAGTAATGAGGCTTGATGAAATTACCAAAGAGCCACAATAATCAGAAAAAGGGAGTTTCATGGGTGAGGTTCTTTGAGGAAGATCGTGAAAACCAGTCAGAGAAAGAGTGGCTTTATCAGTTGAGATCTAATGTTAAGATCCTGATGAGTGTTTCTTGAAGTTCCTATGTTCTTTTCAAAGCCCTAGGATAGAAAGTTCTTTCTAGTCTGAGAACCATGCATGGTTATATTTCTCCTGAGAAACTGTCTTAATATACTATGGATGTTACGAACTATCCAAAAGAGTTTGAAGCACCCCTTTTACACTTGTTCCTGAGAACATTCACTAGACACTTCCCCAAAAGTCCCTGAGGGAAGACATTATATGTACCAATCTCCCTTCTGCCTTCATCTTATCTGTCTGTTATTTTACCTTTGTTCTATTCCCTAAACCATGTAATCTTTAGTTTTACTTTATTACATTGTGATTTTACATATCTGTATAAGCTACATTACCCCCTTTCTGGAATGAGAAAAAAAAAACAATAACAAAAATACATTTATAGAGAGAGGAAAATAGGTAAATAGATACATAGATTTAAACACATTAAGAGTCACATATTTCAGTGGCATTTTGCAAGAACTGTACTATTGGGTAGCATTCTGCAACAGAACACCAGCAGGTCTGGGTCTCTCATTGGTAAAGAAATGCACCATAGGCCTGTCAGTCTCTTGTTACAGTTGTAATTTAGCTGCTAAGTCGTGCTCAACTCTTCTGGGATCCCATGGACTGCAACCTACCAGGCTCCTCTGTCCATGGGATTTCCCATGGCAAGAATACTGGAGTGGGTTGCTGTTTCTTCTCTAGGGGATCCTCCCTATCCAGGGATGTAACCCACATATCCTGTGTCTCCTACATTAGCAGGCAGGCAGATTCTTTACCTCTGAGCCACCATGGAAGCCCCAGTCCATTGTGTGCATTACAGCAAAACAAATGAAAGTTATAGGCCATCACCTTCTTTTCTATACAATTATCCACTTGCCTTTATTTTCTCTACACATATTGAAAATGAAAACTAGGCTGAAGTAAACATTAGGAAACTTTTTGCAGTGAGTTTAGCTTCCCTTGAGCCATGTGCAAATGAGCTTATTTTATACATATATATTTATATAAAATCTGCTTTCATAATACACATTGGTCAAAATGCCTTTGTCTGTTCCAAAAAAAAAAAAGTCATATATGTGCTCTACCAAAAAGCTCTAACAGTTATTTTTCACTGTAAGTTCAAACAAACAAAGGAGACAAGAAGAGAAACTAAAGATTATTTTTAATGATAACAGGCCAAAACCTCAAATCAGAAATACATATGTACAAGAATTGTGTACATGTCTGAGGGGGGCTTTCTGTTGATTGAAATCAAATTATTTTTCAAAAGAATGCCATCAAGACTAGAGTTCAGAGAGCCTTACATCTGGCCTCTTTTATAATACAGTGAAGCAAGGGCTGGGAAGTTAGGATTTTTAACAAGCTTTCTTTGATTTCCATTAAGTTTCTTGCATCACCCATTTAAATCTGGCCTAGTTTAGTATCCTTTAAACATCCCCAGTTATAAGGTATACATTTCTTGCAGAGGGTAGAGTTGGAGAAACATGGTAAAATCACATCCAACTCCTCATTGTGAGCAAATTCTTGAATGCCCCTTCAGTTCAGTAGCTCAGTCATGTCCAACTATTCAAGACCCCATGAACCTCAGCAGGCCAGGCCTCCCTGTCCATCACCAACTCCCAGAGTTCACACAAACCAATGTCCACTGAGTCAGTGATGCCATCCAACCATCTCATTTTCTGTTGTCCCCTTCTCTTCCTGCCCTCAATCTTTTCCAGCATCAGGGTCTTTTCCAAAGAGTCAGCTCTTCGCATCAGGTGGCCAAAGTATTGGAGTTTCAGCTTCAACATCAGTCCTTCCAATGAACACCCAGGACTGATCTCCTTTAGGTTGGACTGGTTGGATCCCCTTGTAGTCCAAGGGACTCTCAAGAGTCTTCCCTAACACCACATTTCAAAAGCATCAGTTCTTCGGTGCTCAGCTTTCTTTATAGTCCAACTCTCACATCTATACATGACTACTGGAAAAACCATAGCCTTGACTAGATGGACCTTTGTTGGCAAAGTAATGTCTCTACTTTTTACTATGCTGTCTAGGATATTAAAAGTTATGACCAAGGTCATAACTTTCCTTCCAAAGAGTAAGCGTCTTTTCATTTCATGGCTGCAATCACCATCTGCAGTGATTTTGGAGACCCAGAAAATAAAGTCTGACACTGTTTCCCCATCTATTTCCCATGAAGTGATGGGACCGGATGCCATGATCTTTATTTTCTGAATACTGAGCTTTAAGCCAACCTTTTCACTCTCCTCTTTCACTTTCATCAAGAGGCTTTTGAGTTCCTCTTCACTTTCTGCCATAAGGGTGGTGTCATCTGCATATCTGAGGTTATTGATATTTCTCCCGGCAATCTTGATTTCTGCTTGTGTTTCTTCCAGCTCAGCATTTCTCATGATGTACTCCGCATATTAGTTAAATAAGCAAGGTGACAATATTCAGCCTTGACAATACACAATATACAGCCAGCAAATCTGGAAAACTCAGCAGTGGCCACAGGACTGGAAAAGGTCAGTTTGCATTCCAATCCCAAAGAAAGGCAATGTCAAAGAATGTTCAAACTACCACACAATTGCACTCATCTCACACACTAGTAAAGTAATGTTCAAAATTCTCCAAGCCAGGCTTCAGCAGTACGTGAACTGTGAACTTCCAGTTGTTCAAGTTGATTTTAGAAAAGTCAGAGGAACCAGAGATCAAATTGCCAACATCCGCTGGATCATGGAAAAAGCAAGAGAGTTCCAGAAAAACATCTATTTCTGCTTTATTGACTATGCCAAAGCCTTTGACTGTGTGGATCACAATAAACTGTGGAAAATTCTTCAAGAGATGGGAATACCAGACCACCTGACCTGCCTCTTGAGAAATCTGTATGCAGGTCAGGAAGCAACAGTTAGAACTGGACATGAGACAACAGACTGGTTCCAAACAGGAAAAGGAGTACAAGGCTGTATATTGTCACCCTGCTTATTTAACTTATATGCAGAGTACATCATGAGAAACGCTGGGCTGGAAGAAGTACAAGCTGGAATGCCCCTTAGATTACTAATATTCAAAGTTAACAGTTAGTCAAATTAGTTATCCAACACTTGGTGAAGAATTCAGACAGAAATATACTTGGAGTGATTCTGAGGATGAAAGTTTTTATTTCTTTACCAGGTAATTCAGGTCAACATCTTTATCATTTGGATGATTTAGTCCACATCCCTTATTAAGTAGAAGCAGTTTATCCTTTATGGCATCTGTCATGCTACACAGATCCCATGCTAGATGCAAGCTTGGAGAAAATATTTTTTTTAGGTCTGACATGGATGTTGCACCCCTTTTGTGACACATTTTTGGTAGAGAAAACCATCTTCAACAAACTAGCCTTATTGCCAGGAGTAGTGTGTCCATACCTACAATTCTGAGCCTTATTTCCATGCCCAATGACAATAATAACTTTAAGAACTGGGAATTATAAAGGCTTGCTTGGCAGCTTTTTAAGGTTGTGAATGATAAATCAAACTCAGGGTGCTTGCCAGCAAAAGTTCTTTCCTTTCTTAGTAAATATATGAGGTGGATCTGATATAGGCAAAGCAATTTAGATAGAGTATCGTAATGGGTGCAATGGTGGGCTTTTGTATTGTTTTATTACCTTCCTCATTTGGGGTTTTTGACTCACAATCTTTAGTCCACAAACAGTGTCAGTGGCTTTCCCCTTGTGTGGTAGTTTTTCTTACCTTTTTTTTCCTTCTTCTTCTATATTAACCAATAGAAATTAGAGAAGCATTTTCTAAGTGTATCTCTCATCAAGTATTCCTCTCCATACATGCCTCTGTAGAGGACTGCAAACATGAAGCAATGTTTTTCAGTCGCCCAGATATCACAAGTGTGTAAATCCCCACAATTCTTCCCTTTTACACCAAGTTCTCATTTGGGCGCTTATAGTTTGCATTCTCAAATGCCACCTGTTGAAAATAAAAGCCTCATGACATTTGCAAATTCGGGTTCATCCTGGTTTAGCTGTACACAACAGCCTAAACTCACAGTGCTTAGCAATTACTTTTATTAGTTACTCCACCTAACAACCCTATGATGTCAGGAACTTCATCTCTTCCTCTGTCTTCATCTCTCCGTCTTATTCTTTTTCTCTCATGCTCTCTCTTTTACACATACAAACACACAAACATCCATTTATTATCACTTAAATTATTTTAGTGAATCTCTACGTGTGTCTCAAAATATTCCATAGGCCTGTAAATAGCAAAGGTCTGAAAGGATATTCTCTGTGTGGATGGGAGCAGCTGAGGCACAGGGAAATGGAGATGTTTTTCTAATTGGAAATGTGTTATGTTAAAAACAAGAAGTTATACCGGAAGTCAGAAAACTTACAGTCCTAGCTGTGTAACTTTTAGCAGTTCATGATTGCTCTGCCAGCCTCAGTTTCCTCTTTGGTTAAAAGGAGGCAAGTGAATGAGTCCTGCAGTGTCTCAGATGTGTGGCTGTGTCGTTATATTTCCAGGGATATATGTGAGGTCAGAGAGCGATTTGTTTGGGGGACTCAGAGCCAGCCTTCAGATATAATGTTCTTCCTGCTGATCACAGGCTCTCAGATAATGAACAAGGGGAGGAGAGTGAAGTTGAATATTGCCCCCTAAACTGGCTCTGTGTACTTAAAATGCACACCCTCTGAAAACTTAACTTTGTTTAAAAAAATCTTTTTAAAGTTCTTCGAGATTGATTTCCTCCTGTTATTTTTGAAGATTTGCTTTCTATGGTCATTTGGTAAATAAATAGCTTTAAGGGGGAAGCAAACAGCCGTGTTTTGTTTTCCTTCTGCCGAGTTTATATGTAAAATTTCAGCCATGTCGTGTACAAAGAGCTTAGAGCTTCAGATGGTGGTAGGGAACCAGGCATTCTTGAAAGGGGCAGGGCAGGATGTCTTCTGCCATCGCTCACTGAGTCACAGAAGACAAATGCCTTATCAGGAGTTCTGTAGTTGTGATTTCACTCAAGTTCCAGTGGTTCTCAACCACTTCTCTAAATCTGAATGAAGAAGCAGCCACAGGGGCTGTGTGAATTAGGATGAAATACATTCTGATTAAGAGCTGAAAGTGGCATTCACTGTGCATTCACCAACTTTACAGTATCAGCAGGATATTCTGTACCCAGGGAGCAGTATACCCTAAGAGAATAGGACAGAACCCCCAAAACACACCCCTTCTCCAGTGCCCAGGTAGCAGCCTGACATATTTGTATTTAATTCCATTCTGTTTCTTTTAGCATCTCTGCCTCCTGGTCAGCCACCTCTGTGTCTTTTGAAAAGCAGGCCTTCCTCAGAGCATACTCCTTTTACAAGTGTTGTGACAAGATTGTATTTCGGTTCCAAAGGGTTAATCCCAAAGTGAATTCTTTGCATGTGTAATTTAATACTTCATAACTGCTGAAAATTGGAGTCCACATAATTTATTTTCTTTGGTCGGGCACATTTGCCTCATGCTTGGCCGGGGCTGACTTCAGAAAGACACACCTAAAGCTCTCAAGTGTCCCAAGTGGCCCATGTCAGTTGTACAGAAGGATTGTGGTACTTGGCCAGAGCCCAAGGATTAGGTGTTCCTGAGAAGGTTTTTTTGGCTCTACAAAGCCCTAGGATGTCATGGGAATAGGCTGCACTCCCTTTTCCCCCTTGAAGGCCACATATCAACGGGGTATCTAACCACTCAGAGACAGGCTTTACACAAAGGTATACATTAAAATAAATAGAACATGCAACCAGAAAGAACCGAAAGAGAGGGAGGAATTGCTAAGTGGAGACAGGAAACAATTGCTTCATTGTTGGGGCTGCAATCTTAGAATCGCAGAGTGCAGCTCCATCTACAGGACTGTTTGCAAAGCTGGAGCTTTTTGCTTAAAAGGCAAGACAGAACTTTGCTTGACATTTTTATCCAGCTCACCCTACACCGGCTTCACCTAACTCACAAAAACCCTTACTTTTTACTGAAAAATAATTGTCCCTCTTTGATGAAAGGGATTGAGAGCACAACACAGATAACAAGTGAGAGGGGAAAGCTGTTCAAGGGGTCTTTCATTTAGCTCCTTTTTCTTACTTTGGCAGTAAATATTCTTCTCGTCCTTGCAATACTCATTTAATCTCTTTCTTTCTTTTTCAACAACTTCCTCTCATTTGGTTTCCTCTCATTATTCCTCGGTTTGGGAGGGAGCATGTGTATTTTCCCCATTCAAGCAAACTAGAAGGCTGTGTTTATTTGAACACCCTTCTTGTATTTCCTGGCAAGCTTTTGACTTTAAAGAAGGTTCAGGTTTTTAGGTTTAAAGGAGCTGAAAAACTTTAAAGTAATAATTAAAGCCAACTCTGTAAGTGCACATTTTCCCCTTCTCTCTCCCCCCTTTATTTTAAAACCATTGCCTGCCAATGCAGTGGCTGCTGTCTAATGTTATTTCAACAGGAGACCTGGGTTTCAGGACAAGATCCAGGCCATAGGGGAGACTTGATGGCTCGGGGAATTAGTAATGGGATTTGGAGACCTTCATTTCTAGGTCACTGGTTTGAACAGAGCCCAGGTCAGTAATGACTGAAAGTTGTTACCACCCGATGTCTGTTCTTCCCACACTGATCTGAGGTTGCCCGCCGCTCAGTCCCTGAGTGCCTGTGGCACGTCTGTGCTAATGGCCTTCATTGACAAGTTGGCTGTTAGAACTTCAGCCTAAATGTGAGGCAGACCACCTCGGCCATGCACAGAAATAGTGTCCACGCTCTGTCTGGGCTGCCTCTTCACGGAATAATAAAGAAGAGAGAGAGGGAGAGATGGGGAAAGACGTATAAAGCTTTTCTGACTTTCTGATGGTTCTGGGCCTTGGTTCATCTATCCCCACACACCGTAAACCTCCTAGGCATTGGATCCTCAGCCCCTCACATGTGAAGTGCGCAGAGAAGGAATGACAGGCTACTGAGCACCAGGTTTTCGAGTACTCAGAAGATCTGAACAGGGACTAGTTTGTTTTGTTGTTGTTTCAATTCCCAGAGCCAAATAAATATGACCCTTTTAAAACAGTGCTTGCTGGATCCCAAATCTGTGCTTACTGAAATCTGGGGAAAATGGGAATGTTTCCTGGGCTCATATTAATAGAGGCTATGAAAAAGTAATTACTGCTTTGTTTCTTTCCTTTGTTTTATAAGAGGAGAAATGCTTGCTGCCGGAGGGTAAAGAGAGGAATGGCGACTAGGGAAATTCAGAGACAATACAACCCATTGGCTTCTCGGTGGCTTCTTCCAGCCAGAGTCCCCGCGCCTATCCCTGTTAGTGAGACAACTGGCAGAGGAGCTCAGTGCGATTAAAGAGAGGGCAGGAACTGATGGGGACCAGGCTGCTGCAGAGAGGAGCTGAAGTGGCTTACATGCTCACATCAGTCCCTGAGCCCAGGGGTACTGCTTCTCTTCCCCATGCGAAGCCCACCCCTAAGAAAGAATCATGTATTTATGACCAATTAAGAAATTACAATCACATATAAAGACCCATTTATATTAGGCTTATATTTAGATTTCCTTTTCAGACAAGTGAGTTTTTAACGGCATTGATTTTTTAGTAAGAAACCAATTACAGGTGCTTACCACATTGCTCAGATACTGGATGAGAAGTTTTAACCAGAGAGTTCAGTTAAAGAGGGCAACGGAAACACAGACTGCTGTTCCCATTTGTTTTTCGTTTACTATTTCCTAGTCTACTTTTATTCTTCCTGGTAGTGTTGGCTTTTGTTTTTTATTTTTTTCTTCTTCATGCTTCCAAGACTATATGCCTAATTTTACTTTCATTTTCTCATTTTTTTGTGGGCGTGGGGGGAGAAACATCATTTTTGCTGGGAATATGGAAAAGCACAGTGGCTGACGTAAACTTTATTTACTTTTCCACTCAGATCCTTCAGCCCACCGAGCTCCACTTCTGACATCGGAGGCAGCCCACCAGTTAGCAGTGACGTCCCAGAGGATCCCAACCCTCAGCACAATACCTGATTCCCAGACCACCTGTAGGGCCTGAGCCAGCGGTTCTCTATGTGCCGTATATTTCCTGCCTTTTTGTGGAGGAATCCAGCTAGTAACTGGTTTTATTATTCTGAGAATCATAGAATCTTAAGTTGGATGGAGACTTACAGGTCATCTTCTTCACTGTGCATGCATGCTCAGTTGCTGAGTCCTGTCCAGTTCTTTGCAATCCCATGGACTACAGCCGGTCAGATCCTCTCTCCATGGAATACTGCAGGCAAGAATACAGAAGTGGGTTGCCATTTCCTTCTTCATGAAGTTTTCCTAATCCAGGAATCAAACCCACCTCTCCTATGTCTCCTGCATTGGCAGGCAATTTCTTTACCATTGTGCATTCTAGGAAGCCACCCTCTTCTTCATCATTCTCCCAACATGAAGATCTGAGTTCTGCTTGACTACCTCAAAGAAAGTTTGCCTCCTCTCACAGGCAGCCTATTCCATATTTGTTTAATATTGGTTATTTTGAGCCATAGGCATGTGAAAACCAGCAAATGCAGGGAGGAATCTTCTCTGAATTTCCCTTATGGACCTAAAGACAAATCTTCTGAAAGGAACTCAATTGTCATAAATCCCTTCCCCAAGAGTTTCATCAACTAGAGAGTATTAACACTGTCATAGGAGGTAAGACTAGAATTTGATATCATACCCAGACAACTTTGTCACAAATTGTCATCAGTTCAGTTCAGTCATTCAGTCGTGTCTGACTCTTTGAGACCCCATGGAATGCAGCATGCCAGACTTCCCTGTCCATCACCAACTCCCGGAGCTTACTCAAACTCATGTCCATTGAGTCGGTGATGCCATCCAACCATCTTATCCTCTGTCATCCCCTTCTTCTCCTGCCTTCAATCTTTCCTAGCATCTGGGTCTTTTCCAAAGAGTCAGTTTTTCAAATCAGGTGGCCAAATTATTGGAGTGTCAGCTTCAGTATCAGTCCTTCCGATGAATATTCAGGACTGATTTCCTTTACTATTGACTGGTTGGATCTCCTTGCAGTCCAAGGGACTCTCAAGTGTCTTCTCCAACACCACAGTTCAAAAGCACCTATTCTTTGGCTCTCAGCTTTCTTTATAGTCCAACTCTCACATCCATACATGACTACTGGAAAAACCATAGCTTTGACTAGACAAACTTTTGTGGCAAAGTAATGTCTCTACTTTTTAATATGCTGTCTAAGTTAGTCATAGCTTTTCTTCCAAGGAGAAAGCATCTTTTAATTTCATGGCTGCAGTCACCATCTGCAGTGATTTTAGAGCCCAAAAAAATAGTCTCTCACCGTTTCCATTATTTCCCCATCTATTTGCCATGAAGTGATAAGACCAGATGCCATGATCTTAGCTTTCTGAATGTTGGGTTTTAATCCAACTTTTTCATTCTCCTCTTTTACTTTCATCAAGAGGTTCTCGTCAAATCGTCATATCCCCTTTCTATTCTTCTAAGGACCCATTCATACTTTGTCAACTCATTTACTCTCCCCTAAGAGGCCTTACATCCCCTTTTATTTTTTTCCTATTAAACTGGTATTTTAACCTCAATCCTAAGTCTTAGGTGACACCACTTGTGTCCTCATGTGATATTATTTTTTCACATGACGGCCCTTGGGGTCAGTAAATGACTTATTGCACACTTCAAGGATCTTATTTCTGCTCCAAATACTTGACAGTAGTTGGCTGCTGGATTCATCAGGAGTGTCACCTATGTCCATGGTTGTGGGATTTTTTAACCTAAAAGGGAAAAAAATGTGCACCTGAAGTTGCACTGATTATTGGCACCCAAAATATCACTTCCATATTTTGAAGAGTAAATGTCACCAACTTTGCAAGATTTCAAGGGGAAAAATTGGTATGAAATACCTGCAGCTATGGCTTGGATTTCCTTCACCCATTTTTTTATCTTCTGGTATGAAATCTCTGATTTTGCAAGGTTTCCCTATGGAAAAATTTGGTAAGGAACATGGGAACCTGATGTTGTAACTGTTATGATGGAATATTTTTACATTATGAATTTAGCAACCATGGAAAGCTATAAAAAAAATCATAAAAGTGATTAAATGATGACCTATAGGGAACAGAGGGGACATTAGTAGAAAAAAGGGCTTCCCAGTGTGGACAATCATTTTAGTTTTGAACCAGTGACAGTATTAACTATTCACAAATGACATACTGTTTAAAATGATTTCAAGATTGTTACCATTATTTTAGTAGTGATAAAAGCTAGAACAGAAAAAATAATAAGAATTTTTTTTTCTCAGCCTTGAAATTTGAAAGAGGATAACAGTATTCTCCAAAGAGTAGCAGAACTTTTAAACTTTGCTTATTGTATCCAGCCCAAAGCACTCCCCAGGCAAACAAAATTACTTCTACAGTGTGTTGTCAAACCCATGAAGAAAACAAACAGAAACAAACAAATAAACAAATAACCAAAAAACATCTTCTGAGTCTGCCTGGTGAGAATCCTTTTGCATCTTCAGATGGACATTCTTGGACTAAGGAAGTCATCTTAGGGAAAAACAGGTTCAAGGAGAAAAAGTCCTTGTACCCGTCACCCCATTTGTATTTTCCTCTGACTTGCACAGGATTTGAGACGTAGAATTACAGTTCTGGAAGCCTTTATCTATATTTTGTTCATAACATCAAATGTTTGTGGCTAAACGTGTGAGAAATGAAAAATTTCCACATACGTTGTAGTGGTGTGTAACAAGACAGCAATGTTATGCAGTCCTGAGTTCTACTCAAGCTTTATAGTAAAGCAAGTTGCTTAAATTCTTTGAGCTTTAGTTTTTCCTCATTTACAAAATGATAATGATGATAGTATCTATACATCAGGGTTGTTAAATAAACAACCTGAAATGACATATTTTATGACTTTAGCTAAATGGTTATCACACACTAAATGCGCAATAAATATTAGCTGAGGATTATAATAATAATTATTGATATATTATTATATATTATCATAATTGTTCTTAACGTCTCAAGTTATAATTCTCCTGAGAAGCCTTACATGGTCAGGCTTTGGTTTGTTTGTTTTTTTTCTTTTGCCTGCCTAGCACTAACCCCCAACTTTGGGTAACACTATAACCACTCAGCCACTCTCCATCTATATGTTCTATGGTGCTGACCTCAACACCCGATTGCAGATGTGTACTCAGAATCAGGACCATCTAATCAAAATAGGCCAATTTTTTAGCAATAGTAATTGAATCAAGGATGAGCATGTAACCTAAATCTGGTCAATAGGATTCAATTTGGTGTTTTAGAACTTCGTTCATTTCCTTTATCTTCCCTTGGACTTATATTAAGTAGTTACAAGTCTGAAGTTTGCTGAATGTCATCAGGTATCATAGATGTGGATAACTGGGAACCCTGTACAGAGGCTAGTCTTGGTCTTTGACTATGTCCTTCCTTGAGAGGCCAAGGAGATATGCCCTCCTGAAGCCCACTGCTTGTCTTTTATACTATGCTCGCAACCCACTCCAGTATTCTTGCCTGGAAAATCCCATGGACAGAGGAGCATGGTAGGCTACAGTCCATGGGGTCGCAAAGAGTCGGACACGACTGAGCAAATTTACTTTACTCAGTACTGAAACCTTGGAACTTTCTGCCAAATAGCTGTCTGTCAACCTTCAGGGATCATGATAGCCTCTTCCCTAGGCTCCATCTTTGGGGAAAGAGCAAAGGATTTCAGGTCAGAGGCCCCCATTTTATACGAGCCACATTGTAATTTGCAATCCCTGCAAGTGTTTGGAACATGCTTAGGGACACTATTTGTAGAAAGTATTCTGAGAGTGAAAGCAGCTAACAGAAAAGCAGAGTCAAGAAACCAAGGCAGAGTCTCAGTGAGCTCCTTTGAGTCGCAGGTCCAGCTGTGTGTGAAGCAAGACTGACCTTTGCACTTCTGAGTTCATGAATCAGTAAGTTTGGGTGTATTTTCTGTCATTTGTAACTGAGAGAGTTGTGTCTCTCAATACTCTCCTTGCTAGTCTGTTCTACATTTTACATTTCTTTATCTGTAATAATATATCACTAACAATATTCTGAAATTTATTATTATTAATTTAAGGGAGTTTTTCTTCCTTAGCCAGATTTCTAAAGACATTTGCCAGCCACAAAAAGGAATGGAATTTGGACTTACTCTGTGTGGTGGACAGTGTGACCATGAATAAGGTAGTTTACTTTTTTGATCATCAGCCTCTTCACCCTATAAAATGGAAAAAAAAGTTACTTAAAGGTCTATGTTTGTTAAAGGGATTGCATGAGATAATGCCTAGGTATTTAGCAAATTCCTTTATTATTTCTTTGAGGTCAGTGGGTTTAGGTGTTAAGCCCTAACTGTTGCTGCAAATAACAGATACCCATTTTAACTAACCTAAGCTTCAGGGATTTTTTTGTATTTTTCACAATATTGGAGTATCTCCTGGAGAGGCATATAGGTAGGCCTAGGTAAGCTGGTAGTAGGGAATCAGAAACTACCTCTTCATTCTTTGTGGATCTCTACTCCTTATATCTTCCTTCCTTCTTGCTGCAGTCTGGCTTTTTCTCATTCTCAAGTCTACGGTGAGGGACAAGGATATCAACAGGTTTGATTTCTTCTCTATTCAAGAGAGCATCCAAACGTAAATGGGATTTCTTAACTTAAATTCCTAGAAACTACTCCGATTTCCTTAACTTGGACCAATCAGACATGGTTAGGCAACAGATAAAAATTGTATTAACTTGGTGCCTTCCATAGTAACAAATGGTTGAAAGCAGGAAAAATCCTGAAAGATATAGGTGGTGGGATTCCATAAAGAAGAGATATTATTAGGCTTGCAAAACCAGTGGCATTAGGCTATACACATAGCTTTTTTAAAGTTATTCAGAATCCCTTCCCTTTTGAACAAAATGTTGAATGCATGTTAGTAAACCATGAACATATGGACCTTTTTCCTCTGTTGAATCTCCATTGGACCCACAAGCAGAGGAGCTGAGTGGCTTTCCATTTTTACACCTCAAGGGTAAAAATCAGCAATAAGATCTGACCTCTTAGTCCCTTAGCATGATCCTAAGAATTTTTAACTCAAATGTTTATCAAGGCTTCTTTTTTTAAAATGACCATGTCAATCTTTGGTATATGGATGTTATAGTGTTGATATGGACATATTATGTATGAAAAAATGGTTAGCTCAACATTTGCAGTGACTGATTTTCACACATTAATAATCTGACCATTTAATTAAAATATAATGCCAGAGGGTCCCAATCCACAAGGCAGAATGACCTAGAGAATGTCCTGTCATTGAGAGGCAGGAAGGGAATGACTCAGTGACAATTTGGTTTACTTTTATATTTGCACATACCTTAATATAACTGAAATCTAAGTGTGTCCTAGCCCAGGGCTCCCACCCAGTAGGATTTCTAGCTTTGAGTTTGGTGTTTATTTTTTGTGCATTCCTTTGAGTTCCTCGGGCTGTGAGGACACTGCCATGTAACGTGCAAACTTCAGGTATAAGAATTTGGCACTTCTTCAGCCTCTGAAAAGATGCCATCATCTCAGTGCACCAGACAGATGCACACTCTGAAGGCTAATTTCTAGGCCAGTGTAACCAGCAACTCTACTTCACAAGAGGGACACATTTGCTCAGAAACTTATAATGAAGAATTTTCATGTTCAGCTCACTTCATAGTTTACAAATACCCTTATCAAAAAAGCATTCTAAATTAGAATTAGTTAGTGATCCAGGTCTCTAAAGCCCAGGAGCTGGAAGAGAAGATTTCTTAATTACACCAGCAGGGGCTTGGTTTCTATTCTTAGAGCAGCTGGGTAGCATGGTTATATTTGGGGTGTGTCCTGCTTATGCATTGGCAGGGACAACTTTCAATTCATTGTGGAATGGAGGAGGCCAGTGGAGGGTCTTGAGAGTTTGATCTTCCTGAATGGATGCAATGGACCTTTTCAAGAACATAACTATGTAAGTCTTTCTGTACTATGTTTTAGGCCAATCAGATGGAATTAAATTTAAAATTCTCAGAGATTTCCCTGGTGGTCCATTGGCCAAGAATCCACCATCCAATGAAGGGGACAGACTCAGGTTCAGTCCTTCATTGGGGAACTAAGATCCCACATGCCACAGGGCAGCTAAGGGCACTCACCTACAACTACTGAGCCCTCATACCTCAACTGCAGAGCCCATGTGCCACAACCAGAGAGAAGCCTGCATGCTGCAACCAAGATCCCAAGTGCTGTGGCCAAGACCTGACACAGCCAAAATAAATAAATCATTATTTAAAAATTTTTCCAAAGGTTTAAAAAATAAATAAGTAAAACATGCAGTTATTAAAAGAAAATATAACTTGATAGGAATTTGGAGTCCTCTTTATTTCCCATTCAGTGGATCTCACTACATACAATCCTCACTGAAAATGGTTCATACTGGAGATTTCAGGTCACCCTGACAGAGAAGCCGGGTGCCTTTGTCGGGATACCCATGCTGCAGAGTAGGTTTCTGGCAGAAGTCCGTATCTGAAAATGGAGAATCTCGATGTGTCCATCTTTGCCAATAAGAGCACTGTGTCTGTGCTTATTTTTCAGAGAGGAAGGCCTATGTGTTACAAGTCAGTTTTCACCAATTTCTCTTTCTCTTCTGAAAGTTGACTCAAGTGTTCTGAACTACTGTAAATCTGTATGCAACTCCACGTCCTTGTAATATTGTTTGACTTATAACTTTTAACTATCTCCAGTATTTCAAAAAGTACAACAAAACATAGTTGAGTATGAAAATACAGATTCCTTAGTTGGTGAATTAAATAAAAGTACTCAAATTCTTTAACTTAAACCATGCAGTTTAAAAATATGAAATGACCTACAATGAGGCAAAAATAAGTTGCCAAGTGTCATAAAGTTAATGGACAGTCCTCAAAAATGTGGTTTCAATGCCAAATCATTTATTTTCAATCATTACAATATCTGGTATACGTGGTAATGTTCTTCTGTAGAAAAAAAAAATGAATAAAAAAAAAGCCCATTTAGATTCTCACCCATTTTCTGATCATTCTACTAAGAAAGAAGACGCCATAAATCCTTTGAACCAAACAAAACAACACGACATCTTGTCTTTCTGGTAATCCTGATGAATGTTGTCAAAGTGGGATTAAAGCAGGAGGTTGTTTCTTGGCAAGAGAATCCTGGAAGGAAAAAGTGGCTGACACTCTGCATCGTTGCATTCATATCTGGTCAAGCTGCCTTATCAGAATTCAAACTTTCATGCTGGGAAACTGCTCCTTCTTTGGTACCTCTTTTGCCAGAATTCAACTCTAACAACAAAAGTTTATAAACAATGAAAATTCCAGCTGGTTGACATCAGCAGCACGAAGCTTTCTCTTCACACTGATACAAATATTTACCCTGAGCTCTGGCAAAGCTTTCCTTGCCCATGTCACCCTTAATCATACATTTTTCCTTGATTGAGTTATGCTTTCCAGTACGTGATTTGCTCTGGTTTACTTTTTAACACATCCCAGAGGCTTCGTCAAAATCAACTCTGGGCAGGCCATGTCATTTGGTAGCTGCCAAACATGTTATTGAGAAGGAACTTGGAAAATATCAAAACAGTCTTTTCTAACTGCTCTAATAAATGTGTTTGTTCTTTTTGACCACCATTTACTTTTTCGGTCCCTCATATCCATAAAGAGATGAGCCAAGAAAGTAAGCAGAGATGCACTCCATTCCCTTGAGGTAATGTGTTGATTTCTCTTCTAGGCACCTTATTGCAAAGAAGTTGAAAACTTAAAAGGTTTCATCAGTGACTCTTTATTTCCTTCAAGAAGACACCAGGGTTATTTTCAAAAGGTTAAAACAACAGATTGATGTACTCCGTAACTGTAGAAAAGTCTGCTAGAACAAATATTTGCCACACCAAAGTGACTTGTGAAGGGATTAACACAAAATATTGCAAATATTTCTATAAAGCTTCCCTTACCAAGATAAAATGTTTGGGTTCTCTGCACTGGGTGCCTTGCAAAACTGTTTTAAAGTGCATGAATAGGGCAGAATTTAGGGGAATTCGCCTCTCAATATTGAACTACTTGATTAAACAGGTGATGGTGTCTTACCTGAAGAAAATATAGATTAATTATTTCCATTGCAGTAGCTTTTAGTTATATTACAGTTATGTTTCAAAAAAATTTCATCGTTATACAAAAGCCATATATGTACCAGGTGTCACTATACCACCTCCTTTGGAAAGAACATGAAGCAGGTTGTGAGAGCTTAGCAATCCTTTTTTTTTTTTTTGCCTGGACCAATGTAAAAATAAATTTAAAAATAAGACGGAATTCCCACCTCTGGGGCATTCACAGTTGTTATTTTTGTTATCATAGTTTTTTTCCCTGTGGTCCCCAAGGGATAGGCACTTGCACAGTCAAACATACACACGAGAGTTTTATATTATCCCTTTGTCACTCTTTAGATTTACCTGACTAGCTGGAAGTGAAAATGCAGTAATTTGTGCCAAAATCTACCTCATATGATTGTTAATAGATAAATATATTTCAAGACCATGGCAACTAATTATTATATGCTAAATGTAAACAACTTACTTGAGAACTTGGAGTTTAATAAGATATTCTCTTTATATTCATGGCAAAAGTAGTAGCAATTGATTGCTCATAGGATCCCATTATTAATTCTTCTGTATCAAAAGGAGTCCATTTAATGCAGAGAAGTGAAAATAATACACTCTGAATAGGCCTAACAGAGTTAGAGAGATTTTCCAAATTCCTAACTGGACCTGTTTGCAGGAAAACAGGAAAAGCAACAACCAAGTCTGTTGCTAAAGACCAGTCTCCACCAGAGTGAAAGGTAGACATTATCCCCACTTTACAGGCAATGGGAAGAACACTGGGAAAGTTTCATTAACTTGCTCATGTTAACCTAACTGGTGAATAGAAATTAGAGGTCAATTTGGGTCTGACGGGCCCCTGTTTATTTATGTCACTTGGTATGCCCACTGGAGGAGAAGGAAATGGCAACCCCCTCCAGTATTCTTGCCTGGAAAATTCCATGGATGGAGAAGCCTGGTAGGCTACAGTCCATGGGGTCACAAAGAGTCAGACACGACTGAGTGACTTCACTTTCTTTCTTTCTATAGTTCCTTTTGGAGAAGGAAATGGCAACCCAATCCAGTGTTCTTGCCTGGAGAATCCATGGACAGACGGGTCTGGTGGGCTATAGTCTATGGGGTTGCAGAGAGTCAGACATGACTAAGCAACTAACACACACACACACACACACACATGCCCACTGGAATGACCCAGTGGGCCAGATTCAACTGAATGTGAACAGTTCCTTAGATTGCTTGAGCCATTGTCTGCACTCTCAGTTCTGTCTGACTTTTTGCAACTCCATGGGTTATAGCCTACCAGTTCCTCTGTCTAAGAAATTTTCCAGGCAAGAATACTGGAGTGGGTTGCCATTTCCTCCTCCATGGGATCTTTCCAACCCAGGGATCAAACCCGCGTCTCTTGTGTCTCCTGCATTGTCAGGTGGATTCTTTACCACTGTGCCACCTGGGAAGCCCTCTTGAGCCATTGGGGTGCTTTAATTCAAATGGATTCCCAGTTAAGGAGTAACCTCACATATCTGTTGGACTCCATTATAATGCTCAATTTGTGGAGATTTACTCAGAAATAAAATTCAGAATGGGTACTCTGTTTTCCATCTGTGCTCTGTGGCATTCCAGGATTTTGAAGAGGGAGTTGTAGATAACATGATGGCCAAAAAGGAAACTGGACACCTACACTTACTCTGTCTTCAGCTATTCCAATCTTATCTTTTCTGATATGTTAGACATTTGCATAAGATTTAACTTAAGCAAAAATTGATATTATTGAAAAATAATGTTTCAAACCCAAGAATTTTTATCACTCAGATCTTTGAGCATGTTAAATATATTTTAAAATTCTTTTTGATTCAGACCATGGTTTTCATAAAATTGTAATTTTTGCATGTCATCTATAAGCCCATAAAGACAAAACACCTAGTTAATGATGAGAATAGTTCTCCATGTAAACCTAGTTTATGCTCAACTTTCCTAGTAGCTAGAAAGTATAAATTACTAATTGTATATATTTGTGCTTCAGTTAATGCAATAGATTCATCCCTGAAAATAATGTGTATAAGTTTGCTTTTATATACACCAGTGGAATTGCTTGTTTCAGGGGCCATATTAATAATTTGAAGGATATTTTTCTGTACATTTGGATTTTTATAAATTATATGTAGATGTTGCCAGCAACACAGTAGTTCTTCCTTTAATTTTAATCTAACAAAGTCTACTGTGAAGAGAAAAATATTATTTTTGTGATTTTAGTTATTTTCACAATTGTTCAGGGCAGCGTTTACATCGCGAGAATACATCTGGTTAGACCTATTGAACCAGAATTTCCAGGAGCAGGAGTTCTGTTCTGTACTGTAAAATCACGCCCAGGAGGCATTGAGTAATCAATCAGATCTGAAACCACTTATTTGGCCTATTTTATTTTCAAATGTGAAAAGCTTGCCCTTTGCAAGGAGGCTAGTTCATCTCTGAATAAAACTTTCTAATTCTTTCAGGTACACCTTCAGCCAACCTGAGTCAAGATGCTTTCTTTCCAGACACAAAGCCAAGTGAGACGGGGGAAAGGAAATTGTTTTGTTTGCACAGTTGCCATTTCCATAAATCAGTATGAATGGTACATCAGCTATTCAGTCTGAAACAAGTCCAGTGGCTCAACTTCTCCCCTCCCCCTCACATGAAGATGTCTCACTCATCTTTGTGTCCCCAGCCTCAATCCTGGCACATCTGAGGTTCTCAGCACTTGTTTGTTTCTTATAAAAACAAATTAATGAGGGTATCACCCAAGTTCAAAGATTAAGAAACTCTGACCAGCCATCCAGTTTTTGCTCCTTTTTGTTCAACCCAATTGCTTCTTAATTTTCAGACATGGATTTATCTCCTTTTTCCTTAGATTACTTGGTAGCATGTTGCTTTCTTCTCATAACTTCACTTTTAATATCGTCCTGTAGTTCCCATTTCTTGACGATTCCCTTCTGGATTTTCTCTCACAGGCATGGCCAATCAATCATCGATCCTCTCCTCAGCTTCCCAGAAGACTGAGTCCTTCAAGGAGAGACACTCTCCTGATGCTGCTCCCAGACCGTGACCCATGCTGGCAGAGCTTCTGCTCCCATGTGGCTGCATGTTTCAGGAGGAGAGCTACTAAAATGCAGGCAAGCACAAAGTCTTAATTGCTTGCTAGTGGGCACTCAGCCAACACACTGTTAGCAAAATGAAACCTAATCTTAAAGAAAAAGTGCTGAACCTTGCTCGGGATCACCCAACCCCATATGGAGTGCATGTGT